>NC_090839.1:4892794-5204558 GCF_028021215.1 Eschrichtius robustus | reverse complement strand
CCTACCTGGGGCGCCTGTGTTATTATTAGGGACCGGAGTCCAGGCACGGCGGAACCCAAGGGTCCTTCGAGCCCAAGACTTTCACCAATTTTTAACCACAGCCAAGAGAGGGGAGCCTGGGCACACGGTCACTGAGAGACAGGGACCAGCCACAAGCACAGGGCCCTCAAGAACGAATGGGGGATTTTATGATCCCAAAGGACTCACGGTCAGTCTTAAAGGGCAAGGATGGTGTGGATGGGAGAAGGCCCAGCAAAGGGCCAGAGGTAGGTTGGAGGCCCCCAGGCTGGGTGCGGAGGGAGCCTCACAGTTTAACCACATGGCTAGAGCTGCCCTAACACACCCAAAGACACCCTGAACCCAGACTCCAACAGTCCCCCCCAACGCACTCACCAGCAAAATGTTTTCTGTATTGAACCAAAAAAAATGGTTTTCCTATAAAACCCATCCTGATTATTGCCAGGGTGATAAGCCGATTGTCCCTGGAGATAAAAAGCAAAATTGCACTGGTTCATCCTTTTCCCCTGATCAAGGAACACTAAACACATTGCAGGGTGACAAGATCTTAACTGAGAGATAAAGTGGAAATGACAGCTGAGTTACAGGCAAACGAAGGCCGATCGTCACAAATCTATAAATCGGGAACACTTAAGTCGGGCAGAGCCAGAGGGTTGTTTTGGTTTAATTTGGTCCAAATGTCATTGCTGTCTTTGCCACTCCCCTATCCCCTTGTCAGCGGGCTCAGTTCATGGCACCCAGCCCCAGCCCCTGGTTACACCTCAGTGTGATGCTCAAAGTCACCTGTGGTGTCCACTTCCTCCCCATGTCCACTGGGCCTCCACACCCTGTGCAGGGACATTTGTCGGAATCGCCCACTTGCACCTTGACCACTTCTCCAGGTGCTGGAGTGGACACGTGGCCCCAGCCCATTGATCAGCTCATTCTGTCTGCTGGCCATGGTGATCCTGTCAGAGATGGGCACACGCCTCCGACAGTCCAGTCAGAGAGAATGCTGAGACTGGTGTAGGAGCCATGGGAAAGGAGGAGCTTCCATCCATCGGGAGCCTGGAGCTGCTGGTGGCCACTGCCGGAAGAGCCTGCCGGAGATGAGCCAGCACGGAGGTGTGCAGAGCCCAGGGGTGGAGGAGGCCAGGCCCTGATGGCCTTGCTCTAACTCCTGGATACAGCCTTACCTGAAGCTTCCGAAGTCTTCAAATACAGGAGCTAAACTATCCCCCTTTTTTATTCAAGCTGATTTGAGCTGAATGTGTAACACTTTCAAGTAAGAGTCCTGGCTAATACGTCCTCCTAATTTCTCCCTATCCCACCATATCTGACTCTCTCTCCCCACCCCAAATGCCACCTCTCTGGGCCCAGGCCTCATCACCACTTGTCTAGGTATCATTACCAACCTCCAGACTGGCCCCCTGGCCTCCAGTCCACTGTACAGTCCATTCTCCAGACCAGAGCAACCGAAACAAAATAGGGCACGGTGCGCCCCTCCCCAGAGCAAAATCTAGGACAAAGTCCGAGCTGATTACAGGGCGTGTAGGGGTCTTGTACTTGTCAGTTGGGCTCTAGGGGTCTCCAGAAGTGGGCTTCCATTTCTTCTTGGAGGCTCCAAGCTCTCTCTCATCCAGGGGGACCAGCACCCTCCCCGATGGGTCTGGGAGTTTCCCATCTCTTGGAGCCTAGGAGCTCACCTCCACAATGTACAGCCTCAGAGGACCACAGAAACTTCAGGAACTCCATCTTGGCTGTCTCCTCCCCTGGTCTTGCTCTCTCTCTCTCTCTCCCCGCCCCCCAATCACAGAGAAAGAACTGAAGGGCAGTGAGGCTGATTGCGGACAGCGGCCCCCGCGGCTGTGTGCCGGATGGTCTCCCCAGATTCCCATCAGAATGCTCCCTTTTAAGCCTCTTCGATGATTAGACAGACGGGCAGGAGCCGGGAGCCACTGCAGCTGCTATTCTTATTAACCAGCTGTAAAAGACCTGGCACGCACGTAGCCCCTCAATAATCACAGCAGTAGCAAATCTCTGAAATAATAGCTATTCCCAACTTAGCCTTCCGGATTTCATAGAGCCTCCAAGCTTTCATTTAAAATCCATTTTCTGTGAAGTTACCTGAGCATGGGTGATAGGAGCCCCCACGAGATGTCTCCCCAGACACCAGCGTGAAGAACGCAGAAAGAGATCAAGGCACAAGATCGACTTGCCTTTTAGATCAAATTTGCGGAGTCCCAGTGGGTCCTACCTCCACGTCGATGACAGGAAAGGCCTCTCCTTGACACGTTTCTTAGCCTCTCGTGTTGCAGTGTCACACCCTGGGTGAGGCTTGTAGCCACAGAATGGTCAGAACAGCCTTCATGCAACCAAACAGGAATCTGCTGAGGGCCTACTGTGTGCTGGGCCCTGGCTGGTGGTGGGTCTGGAGGAAGGAATGAGACTTAGACCCTAACCACCACACCGGGAGCTTGGCACGTGGTAGGTCCTTAACCATCGCGTGGCAGGTTCTCATCCGGAGGGCCTTCCACTCAGGCCCAGGTTGTAGGGGTGAGGCGTAAGGGGTGGCAGGGGGGCGGACACAGAAACACGCAACGCTATTGGCTTCCTTTATAGGCATTAAGATTGTGCAAACCGTCACACGGGAAACGATGTATTCCTGACTATTAACCATCTAAGAGGCCTGAACAGGTATTCCAGGTGATCTTTCGCCTTGCAATCTGCCACGTTGTTGATGAGGTGCATCTGGATCTTGGCTTCTTACCTTTACTGCTGTGTGACCACGGACAAGTGGCTTAACTTCTCTGATTCTGTGTCTGCCTCTGCAAAGTAAGAATGATCATCATTCCTACAGGAAGGCCTGTGTGTTGGACGGAGCTACCCAAATGCACTAAGGACCTCCCACTGAACTCAGAATAAAGTCCCAACTCCCCACCCCAGCCCGCAAGGCCTGCTGGACCCAGTCCCCGTGGACAGCCTCTACTGTTTCTGGGGGTGGTCTCCGTGCTTCACGTGGGTCCCTGCTCAAATGCCACCTTCCCTGACCACCCGCTAGAGAACCCCGACTCCACACCATGCTTTATATGTTTTCATAACACTCGTCCCCACCCGAAACTCTCCTGGTTTATTTGTTTATTGGTCTGGAAGTTTCCTGAGGTTGGAAGTAGACCTATCTTGTTCCTGCTGGGTTCCCTGGGCCTGGCACAAAGCCCAGCACATAGAAGAGACTCTATGAATATTTGTTGGTTGAATGAATGAAAGCCAGCTTGCTTAAGCCTCAGCCAGCGGAGGATGCGAGAAGTTTGCCTGGTACCACCCGGTGAGTAAATGAGTGTGGGCTGTAATCCCTCCTCACCTCCCATCCCAGTGATCCGCTTTCCCGTCAAAACCCTCTGTCGGCAGAACCCGGGGCAGCGGGTCCTCTCTGGGAGCAGAGCCCTCCACGTGGCCAGTCCGGCTCCATAAAATATCTCTGGGGTAATAGGTAACTACTGCACTTACACTGCCATTCAAGTTCAGTCTTTGTGACTTAAAGCTACGTCTAAACCCTTCAGAGACGACGCCCGTGTCCTCAGAGCATATGCATCTCTCACTAGCACCCTTCTCAAGCACCTCGTTGCAGATGCACAGATACCTTCTGCTTCCAATCCTAACAGCCACCGGAAGGGGGGTCCTGGGCACTCACCACCCTGAATGACCCAGATCCTCGAGCCACGTTCACACTTGGAAATCAAAGTCGGTTCTTTTCCCTTGCATTCAAACTCACTTTCCTTTTCACACAGGGGTTGGGCTTTTCTCACATCCTAAGGGCTGGGACAAGAGAGGCAGGGGAGAGAGAAAGGGCAGGACAAACTGTACCCTCGCCCCGGTGCGGGGTCTCTAATTGGAGCAATAATCGATAATTATGCCAAATGTTGAACAGGCTCAGGAGGGAGACTTCTAGGGTGCTGAGGGGAGGAGAGGCGGCAGTGGGGAACTCAGCTTTTTTCTTCCACAACAAGACCCAGAGAATGTGTTCATTGTTACCTTAAGGGTGTGGAGTGTAGCTTACTTGTGAAGTAAGAGAAGAGTTCTTTCTGCTGGGACTGAAGACAGCATAATGTGTTTGTGAAGGCTAGAACTTTCCAGCTCCTTAAGCTGAAGCTCGGTTAAGCCATCAAGCACATTCCCTGCAAATTAGCACCTTCAGTTCAAGCCTCCGCGTCTTTGTCGTGCAGTCGAGGTAATAATCACCCGTGCTGAGAAAAAGGCACACTGGCTGGCAGGGACCTCTCCCCACACAAAGCCTTCTTCGGTTAAAAAAAAAAAAAAAATCATGCAATAAAAAGGAAAACTGTTTAAGCTTAAAAACTAAAAAGAAGCAGTTGGCTCCAGTTGTTGGAATGTTTTAAAAAGCAACAGCAAGATGAAAAAAATAAAAAATGAGAAATCAACGGCCCCAGAATGCTGAGAGGGCCAAAAATATTAATATACAGGAACATGGCAAACCCTCTGCAAGCTGTACATATTGTCTCCATTTCCCAGGTATAATCAACAAGCACGGCCTTCTTCTCCCTCAGCTCTCCCTTCAAACTTCCTGTTTGAAATCTATGCTGCAGGGACTTCCCTGGTGGCGCAGTGGTTAAGAATCTGCCTGCCAATGCAGGGGACACGGGTTCGAGCCCTGGTCCGGGAAGATCCCACATGCCGCGGAGCAACTAAGCCCGTGGGCCACAACTACTGAGCCTGTGCTCTAGAGCCCACGAGCCACAACTACTGAGCCCACGTGCCACAGCTACTGAAGCCCGCGTGCCTAGAGCCCATGTCCTGCAACAAGAGAAGCCACCGCAAAGAGAGAAGCCCGCGCACAGCAACGGAGACCCAACACAACCGTAAATCAATAAATCAATAAATTAAAAAAATATATATATATATATATGCTGCGAAACACTTTTCCCAAATAAAATAAACTAAAAGCATTAGGTGAATAAATTGTGTCTGTCAGAGGTCCATGAATTTCTTGTTTCGAATACAGGGAGGAGGGTTCGCCCCCCAGAACCAGGAAAGAAGGAGGATATGTATAAAGCAAAGAAACACAGGCCACCAGAAATAAAAAATCAAGAGAATTTCATCTAAGGCAAATGTATTCATTTGCTGAGCATGGTAGGTACACTGGTGAAGAAACTCACTGAGGGTGGGGTGGTCATGTAAGCTACAGATGCCGAGCTATTTTTAATAAAGACATAATTTCTTAGCATATAGTATAGTATGGGTATGCTCCATGAAATTCAAACTTATGTCCTGTATTTCTATATGCTAAATCTTGCAACCCTACTGATAGAAGGTTCCAGTGGTTATGCTAATTAAGGATTGATAATACACACTCCCACAGGACAGTGAATCCAGACTCTGTTCATACTTAGATGAAGCAAGTCCCGAGCCCATCGGTCAGGAAGGAGCCTTCAGGGAGGGCCAGGGAGCTGGTGTCCAGGGCCCCTATGTGATCTCAGTTCTGTCTCAGCTTCGGCTGCCTGAAGGCACAGCAAGCGCTGCTCCAAGGAGAAGCTTTGCCTTCCACAGACATCACCTCAGGAAGGCCAGGCCCGGGCTTCTTGCCCAGCTGTCATTTGCTGAGCAGATACGACCCGCACAGCTAAGCTTCAGCCATTCGGAAGTCATCCAGAGAGAAGAGAGGACCTCCTCACTGGTCAAGAGAGAGAGGAAAGCCAGGCGATGTTGACTCCGCACCTGCCGGGAGGGTCCTGCCCCTGGGAAGGAAGAGCGGTCCTCTAAGACAGGAGTTTATGGTGAGATGCAGGGGGTGGCTTTGGGGTTTGGTTCAAATCCTTTCTCTTCCACCTATTGTTTGAGGCAGCTTTCCCTTCTGTGACCTGGTCACGAGTGAACCCCTCCTCCGTGAAGTTCACGAATCTCCATGAAGTTAGAGGCTGAGGGAAGCGTCCAGCCAGGACCTGGTGAACGCTGCACCATGACGGTTACTGCCTTCCTGCAGCGGCCTCAGGGTGGGGCCTGGGGAGAACCCAGGCCAGTGTAGCTCGGGTTCCTCTCTCACTTCTCAGGAAAGAAGGAATCCCGCCTTCCAGGCCAGTCCACCAGCCATCCGCAGCCTCTTATTCAAAACTGACATCCTCAAGAAGTCAACCCCAGTTCCACCCAAAGCCCCATTTCCGTCTCCCCACACTGTCCCCCAAACCTTTGTGTCTTTGTGTCTTGGGCCAAGGACCCCTCCCAAGCCAAGGCTACCAAGATGCTATTCCTTGGGTAACGTTCGCCGTTATTGGTGAGCACCAACTCTCCAGGCACCGTGTGGAGCCCTTTACATTTGCTCCTCACAGCCTGCTAAGATCCCTACAAGCTCATTTTACGGATGAGGAAACTGGGGCTCAGAGAGGTTAACCAGCTTGCCCACGGTCACTGAGATGATACACAGCAGAGCCAGAACTTGAGCCCACATCCAATCCCAAAGCCTGTGCACTTAACCATAATTCTCTACCCATTTCGCAACCTGGACCCATCCCCTAGGGTGCCTTGTGCAGATATTTCTGAGGAGAATGGGCAAGACTGGCAAACTCTTATTCAACCTTCAAAACCCCACTCACTCATCACCTCCTCTGCACTTTTCTAACTCATCTGGGGTGCTCTCATCCTACTGTCATTTCATATATGAAGCTGCATTCACATCCGTGTCCCTGCTTAACTGAACTCCTGGGAGAAGTTGTGCTTGCTTTCTCATTTCTGCACCCAGTCACACTTTCCAGGGAGCTCTCCAGCTGCACTGGCCTCCTTATTGGTCTTCAAACAGCCCGGGCTTGTTCTACGTCAGGACCTTTGCCCTGCACTTCCCTCCTCCATGGAAAACTCTTCCAACCCCTTTGCATGGGTCCCTCCCTCTCCAGCTCTGTGCTCAGGCGTCCCCTCCTCAGAGAGGCCTTTCCTGGCCACCCACTTAGGATACTCCCTTCCGTACCCCTTCACTTGACTCTGTCGCCTCCAGCCTGCTTCCCTGATGTAACTTCCTTGACAGCATGCATCTCTCCCTGGGGTTATGGTGCATTTGTTTATCTGTCTTCACTTGCTTCATTCTGTGTCTTCCCTCCAGACAAGTCAGCCCCGGGAGGGCAATGACTTTGCCGGTCTTGTTCCCTCCTGGATCCCCAGGCACATAGGAGGTGCTCAGCAAACATTTGTAGAATGAATGAACCCTTGGTGTCTGGCATACAGACTGTCAGTAAACGAATTTATTCTTAATTAATCATTTTAACAGGACCATCTTAGAAGCTTCCCAAGAGAGAAGCAGACTTTGCCCCACTACAGGATGGATCCTCTTCTCTTCCTAGCCATCTACTATTCACAATTCTTCCCAGGATACCTTCCGTCCCATTGTAGGAATGGCAACCTCAGAGAAAAGGGCAGGAAGAAAATCCCAGGCCCAGCTGGAGACCCAGCCTGGCGGGCTGGCTTGCTCAGCCATGGCCACGGCGTGCTACACATCACCCTGATGAATCCCTGCAGCCCTGATTCCAGCCCCTGCCTGCCCCCTCACTATTTCAGCTGAGGCAGCAGTAGGGACCACCCCAATCCTGGGCCTCCACCCAGCATTTCCAGCAGCCAAGAAGAGCATCACACACCTAGGGTGTGGGGAACGTCATCAAGAGGGGAAAACAGGGCTTCCCTGGTGGCGCAGTGGTTGAGAGTCTGCCTGCCAATGCAGGGGACACGGGTTCGAGCCCTGGTCTGGGAAGATCCCACATGCCGCGGAGCAACTGGGCCCGTGAGCCACAGCTACTGAGCCTGCGCGTCTGGAGCCTGTGCTCCGCAACAAGAGAGGCCGCGATAGTGGGAGGCAAGACCCAACACAGCCAAAATAAATTAAATAAATAAATAAATAAAAAGGGGGGAAAACGCATCCTCAAAACATCTCCATAAAGGCACAAATCTGTGGATAAGGGAGGAAGTCGTGGATAGGGAGTCAGGGAGACCCGCCAGGGAGAATAGCCGATACCCAGTGAGGAGATGAAAGAACCCACGTCCTCTCCGAGGGTCTTGCTAATCATCCAGAGATGACCTGTAGGTCAGCGGAAGCTTGCTGCCTCCTTCTCTTGGTGCCATGAGGCTCTGGACGCCTGTGCATCCCGTGGCTCTCAGGCAGAGGAACATTCCCCTGACCTACGCAGAGGATGCACGTTCTGTTGTCTTTTAGACACATTTTCCAGTCCCAGGCCTATGTGGTGTGAAGGAAGCCGGGGGTGGGGGGGGGGGGGTCGTCGCTGAGTCAGTCAACAAGCACCCATTGAGCACCCCAGTGATGGGGGATTGGTGTTGATGGACATGAAAGAGACAGTGTGGGGTGTAGGGTCTGGAGGCAATATTATCTTTGAATTGCATTTGGAGATGGTTATAAAGAGTGGATTCCAAAGAAATGCATGCATATGTTCTCCAAAAGCCATGTGCGCTGAAACTCACAGCAGCATTTTCATGGAGGCCCCAAAACTCAGCCCCAGTGACGCCCACATCGAAGTGAACCCACCCCGGCTACTCGCAGCGACATGGATGAACCTCTCAAACGTAACACTGGACCAAGGAAGCCAGGCAAAAACGACGCCAGGATGATTCCACTTACACAAAGTTCAAATTGTGATGAAACAAATCTCTGCCGAGAAAAGTCGAAGGGGGCTGGGGGGCGGGGCGTCGAGTGACCTATTTCGTAATCCAGGCGGTGGTTACAGGGGTCTCTATGACGGAATCCATTAAGCTCGGTGCGCTTAGGGTTGGTACACTTGGCCTGTATACTTGCATGACAGGTCTAAATTTTAAAGGGAGGAGGGAATGTAAGGTCTTGAGGTTTCACCAAGGTTTTCCCCAGAGAAGGGCTGCTGCACCCGCGAGCCAGGCAGGTGGGCAGGGAGGGGGGCGAAGAGCGCAGCTGCGGACTGAGGTTGGCGGTGGGTGCACGGAAGCCGCGAAGCCAGGCGGCCACAACCTCGCCAGGTGCTGCGCCGTCTCCGCCTCCGCGGACTGCGTTGCTTGGCAACCGGTCTCCTAGGCGACGTGAGACGCTGAGCCTAGGGCCCAAGCGTGCCGGGCGCTCCAAGACCCCAGGCCCCATGGCGCAGAAGCCCATCAGCAGGGCCGCGGCCGAGCGCATGAACCTGGTGGCCCAGGACGAGATCTGGTAACGCCCGGGAACCGGTAACCCAGTGGGCTGGGCTGTTCCCACCTGAAGTGTTCAACCTGGCGGCCTCAGTTTCCCCACCAAGTCCTGGAGGTGGTCGACCTCTGGGCTCGAAGAGCGTGCCCTGGAGGTGGTCGGGGGCCTTGCGGAAAGGGGGCAGTGTTAGGGACGAAAGAGCCTTTCTTTTTTTAAACATCTTTATTGAAGTATAATTGCCTTACAATGGTGTGTTAGCTTCTCGAAAGAGCCTTTCTTTCTCTTCTCTTAGGCACACCACAAAGGCGTGAAAGCTTTTGCATCTGGCTTTACAACCCACTGCAAAGCTTTGCTTGAGATACGACTGATGTGTGCTTATTTTTAATATTTACCAAATGTTTAAAAAATCTTAATGTTTGTTCAGTTCGAATGAGAACACTTCACATTCTCTCTTGCTTGTCCTGGTTTTTGAACAAGAAGTTTTAATATAAAGATTAGATCCATTTTCTAAAAGATTCATGTTCAGCAGACATCTGTAATGGATGTTTTTATTTGGCATTCTATCCCATTGCTAAATAGTATCCCATCTCTTTGAAGTTTTAACCAGTATGGGAAGTTACTAATTTAGATGCAAGTAAGTAAATATTAGCAACAACAAACCGTCATGGCTTACCTCTTAAACTTCAGTTATCCTATTGTCATCTCTATGACTTTTACCCTTTCCTTGAAAACCCTGTAATAGTCACTTCATGTTTTTCTTTAAATTAGCTTTGTTTCACTTAATGAACTTATTTTTATAGGAAACTTTATATCACTCTTGAAAATGGAAAGCCAGTATTATTTGCAATAAATACATGCTATTATTATTTTTTAAATCTTTATTTTTATCCAAGTACCCACGATAGGAAATACTACCTAGCAGGGTATTAGAGGGTCTGTTCCCTCTGCCTAGAATGCCCTTTTCTCTCTTCCCCCACCAAACAAACTCCTACTCATCCTTCAAGACCCAAATCAGATGGCCCCTCCTGTGTGAACAGAGCCAATTAAGCCCTTAGACTGTTGTGTCCCATGTCCAAAGTGGCTATTGAACATTTGAAATGTGATTATTCCAAATTGGGGTGAGCAGTAAATGTAAAATACTAGATTTCAAAAACTTCATGCCCCTAAAAAGTGATACCAAAATTAAGTTCACCTGTTGATTTTTACTTTTTAAAAAATGTGGCTCTAGAAAATTTTAAATTACATATATGGCTCATATTTTTGTCTCATGTTACAGCTCCCTTGGAAATAAGACTCTGCTTTAAATGCTCAGTGCCCAGGGAAAGAGCCTGGCCAGGGCCTCTGAAACTGTTGAGACATCAGAGGGGGCTTGAGGTGCAGATATTGATTCCAAAATAGGAAAAGAAACTTGAAAATCAAAATGAATAAATGTTTAATCAGATTTTTGCAAAATGTGACACACCCGCTCTTCAACTGCAACTCAGTTCAGCTCCTAGATAGTTATGTATAAATTATATTCAATGTGGAGGAAAAGCAGGGCCAGGATTAGGGGGGGATGAGTGAGGCATCTGGAGTGCAATAGTTAAGGGGGGGGGGGGCTCCATCTCAAGGTCATGCAGGTGCTGGCTCTGCACTTGCAGGAACCTGAGAGTGGGCACCTCCTTAAATTTTGCATCCCAGGGCCTCACTCACTCTGCCCTGGTCCTTGCTCTGAAAACAAAGGAACTTTATATGTACCTCCATAATGATTTAACACTCCCCCATTACTATAGGTCCAGGGGCCCCCAAAACAAGGATTCCATTCCTAGATGACCCCTCGGGCAGAGTCAGCCCCAGTCCTGTCTGCTCCCTGAGGTGTCATCCAACCAGCATCTCTGGTTCTTAGACATGTGTCTCCCTTACATTAGTGGGAAGTCCCCAGCGACAGGGACTCCTGCTCCCTCCCTGACACGGAATCATCATTTAGTCCAGATGCATTGAAGAATGTAAACTTCTCCCCATTGCACCTTAGGGTTTGCTACTTTAACCCTTTTCAAATGTTGTCTGGCATGTAAGAGCTTTCTTTTTCAGGAAGTACCGCCTGAAGGCTGAAAACGAAGCACGGCAAAACTGGGCCCCGAACTGGGGATTTTTAACAACCCCCCTCGAGGAGGTAAATGCAAATTTGATGAGCTCGGAGGTTATAGAATCAATCATTTCCAAGAATAAATGGTTATGACGTGTATAATTTGCAAGAATAAATTTAAAGAGCATGCTATAGGCCAAGACGGCTGACATCTGAAGTTTCCTCCCATTCACAAATTTATTGAGCACTTACTATGTTATGTGCCAGGCACGTTCTAGGTGCTTCATCCGAACCAGCTCGTTGAACCCCCACGACAACCCCTGTGCGGGGGGGGGGGGGTGGGTGCTCTTTGATGTCCCTTTTCCAAATGAGGAATTTGAGCTCAAAGAAGCGCAAAGTCACACAGCTCAGAAAGAGAGGCACCAGGGGGAGATGCTGGTCTGGCTGATTCCAGGGCCACTCGGCCTTGGAATTCCCATCTGTAAAATGGGGTGATAGTCCTCACTGCCTCACTGAGTGACTGTGACGTTCAGATGGAAAGAGAGGAGAGGCCAAGTGAATATCGGCATGATTATTAGGAAAATACTCTTGGTATTTCCTACACCAGATAGGAAACAAAAACGAGGAAAAGGACGAGGCATAATTAATAGGGAGGGATGGGGACACCAGCAAAGAGACCACTGACCCCATCCAGAGGCAGCCACCGTCAGCCCAGCTGAGGGCTACCAGGCAAGCAGACTGGCTTTATTTTCTGACTGTTCAAGAGAGTCCAGAAATCCAGATGCTTTAATGAAATCTTCTGAGTCTAGAATAGTGGCTTGGATTTATAAGACACCAACAGGCCTGCAGAATGCTTGTGTGAGCTTCACTGGGATTGTGGCCAGTGGTTTGCAACCTTCCACGTGATCTCCAGGACACAACATGAGGAAACCACATTTCTCTGGAGGGAGGCAGAATCGCACAAAGGCCGCATAATTCAAAATGTTCATGATTCTAGGCAGCGTAAAGCCCCTTTGTAATTCACCCCATCCCACTAGCGCTGAAATTATGCCATTCTTAATGAGTTTTTTTTAATACTTAGAGAGTTACACAATTTGAAATTGTATGCATAAAATGGGTCCTTATTAATATAATATGCATAAAAGAGTCTATATTAATATTCCTTATGTGTAATTAAGTTGGGTTTTTGAAGAGTTCAAAATTGCTTTAAAAATTAAAAGGGGGGATGGAGGCTCTCCTCATAGTTTACAGGTTGGTCCTGAACCTTGCTGCCATGTTTTAGTCTGAGTTCATAACCTGTGACGTGTTCTCAGATCACTCGGCAGAGCTGTAAACAGGCAGTCTGCAAGGGCCTGGGGCTGAGCTCGCACGCAGGCCGGCCAGTCCCCGCTCTGCCCCTTTCTAACTGTGATCTGAGCACCGCCTTACCTGTCAAGTGCCTTGTCCTGGGGGGCAGTGAGGGGAAGCTTCCGAGGTCTCACCCTGCGGGGCCCCATCCCTGGGGATTGTGTTTCAGCTGATCAAGTGTGAAGAAGAGCCCGCCACCCCAAAGCCCCAAATCGAGCTTCCCGAGCGCTTCCGCATCCGGCCAGTGACCCCAGTGGAGAAATACATCAAGGTTAGCAAAGTCCTTTTAAGTACTTGCTTTGCTAAGTAAGAAATCAACCCCACCGGAGATGGTGTTTCTCCGGTGTTGCTGCAGGTGGGCCCAGCCACCTGCACAGGTAAGAACACAGCGGCGCCCGGCCTGCGGGGAGGCGGGTTTCCAGCCCTTTCCAAGCGCCTACATGGGAGACACAGCGGGTTACTCGTCCCTACACGGGCGGGACCTCAGAGGCCAGAGGAAGGAGTTGGGATCTGAGCCCGATTTGCAGTGGGAAGCAGGGCCACGGCGTGTTGAGAATTGCCTTTTTAAGAGATCGCTCTTGTTGCTGAGTGAGGGACCAGGCTGTCCGGAGGGGTGAAGACTTAGATGGTGTTCCCACCTGAGACCCATCAGCTGTGCATGTAGGGTAGATGCCTCTAGAAGTTGCTGAGCTCTGTAGGTCCCTGGGTGTCCTCTCATGCGTCTGTCACTTTAATCCTGGGTTCTGCTCTCTGCCCAGCTATGGAGAAGGCATTTCTGTGTCCTGATGGGGAGAGCGGATGAAAACTCAGGGTGAAGGCGGCCAGGGGTGGGGGAGTTAGGCTCTGGATTTTCTTTTCCTGACGCCCTCAGGGTCTGATGGGGTGGCCAGCTTGTTCGTAGTGGGTGCTCAGTGGGTACGATCTGTTAGCCGAATGAATGAATGAATGCATTCCACCGAGATGTTGAGAGGTTCCCCCTGATTATACAACAGTAGAGCCTCACTGATTTTTCTAGAAATACAGCAAAATATAAATCATACATTAAAACATCCGTATGTACCCTGACCCATGGTTAACATTTTGGGGGGTTCCTTCCAGATGTTTTCTATGCCTCCATATACCACCAATAAATGCTAGCTCTTATTTTATTACTGTCCTTTAGTTGCTCCCCATACTGAGTGCTTTATATGGTTACCTTATTTCCACAACATCCCTGGAAAGTGGCTATAATTGCCATCAAACCCATTTGGCAGATGAGGAAACTGAAGCTGACAAAGGCTGAATAACTTTCCCAAGGTCAAGTGGGTCCGATTCCAGAGCCATACTCTTAAATGTTATTTTTTGACTGCTCCTTCAATAAACACACACACATACACACACATGCATATATATATATATTTAAAAACCAAACTCCACAGGCTGCTTTGTAATCTCCATTTTTCACTTAACAATATACCCTATATATCTTTCCATGCAATTAATTGTAGCACTCCAAATCATTATTATGTTAATGACTGCATTTTTCTCCATTGTATGGGCCGACCATGATATGTATACCCTTCCCCTATCTCTGGATGTCTAGGTTGTACCCAGTTTGCAAGGAGCACCCTTGTACACACAGTGTTTTGCTCCAGGTCAGTAAGTTTATTGGGAGACGTGCCCAGAAATGCAGTGGTTGTTCCAATGAACCACACACGTGGAGAACCCGCTCTCCCCGCACAAACTCCGACTGGAACCCTAGGGCTGGCCAGCGGACAGAGCAAGAGGGGCAGGTAGAGGCTCTGCTATTTCTCCACAGCTGGGTTTTAATTCTGCCACCTCCCTACCCCCACCTCCACCCCCGGAGGGGACACAGGGGTGAGGGACCCTGCTGTCTCTCCTGGCCACGAGCGGTCCCCGTAAGTGCCTTGTCCCTGGGGAAGCTGGGCCCCTCCCTCTGCCATCCTGACAAATGGCCCCCGTGCCTGCTCAGGCAGGGTGGCAGCTGCCACCAGAATCATCATCTTTTCAAAGGAAGCGTTCCCACCTAGAGATCAGAACAGCATCCCCTTCTGGGGGGGAGAAGAGAGGAACTGTCCTGGGGCCAGAACAAAACGGAACCTGATTTCCCCCTGTGTGAGCCTCTGCTTAGGAGAAGACCTGGTGTGGAAGCCACACCCCTGTCACAGCCTGCGGGGGTGGAAGGTGGGGGCGGGGTGGGGGGGAGGAGTGGAGGGCCAGTCTCACGATCCAGCAGAGAAAGGCACTTTGCTTGTTTCCCTCTGAGCTTCTTTCCTTGCTGAAGAAATGGCTCCCGTCTTCCTCCTTCCCATCCCCGCTTCAGGTGGATAGACCCTTTAAAAATACATTTATGGTTTAACAGGCACCCTACACCCCAAAGGGCAATGCCGTGAAAAGCCTCCTTCCCTCCCCAAACTCCTGAGAGCTGTTGCCCCCGTCTCTGCACCCTTCCCCAGATGCAATATGCCTATCCAAGTGGATGTGGAGGGCTCTAGCCCTTTTTCCTTAGTACACAAATTATACCATATTTTACATCTTTTTATGCATCTTTTATTCTCTTAGCAGTTTGTCTTCAAAGTCGTTCCATCTGAGAATATACAGAGCTACCTCATTCTTTTAAACTGCTGCGTAGTTTTCCATGGTGCGGAGGGGCTGTGGCTGAATGGGTCCCCCATGGATGGACACGTAGGCTGTGTCCAGGCATTTGCTATGACAAACAAACAGGGCCTTGGTATGTGCGTGTGCAGGTATTAGGATGTCTTAGGATAAATGCCTAAGGATGGATTGTCAGGTCAAAGAGTGTTTGCATTTTCATTTTTCATAGATGATGGTAATACTGCCCTTCACAGAGAATTAACAACAGATCCTCCCATAAGCTCCTTCACGGTGGTGTTTTCACCTCTTTATCTGGTGGGTGAAGTGTGGCATCCCAGGGTGGGTTCTGACTGCATTTCTCTTACAAGTTGGAGATGGACTTGAAAGCTGGTCCGTGTGTTCCCGAGGTCTCAGCATCATGGAGAACTGGCTCGCTGGAGGAAATTCTGGCCCCACTGGCATTTGTTCATGACCCTCCTTGCATGGGGCCTCTCAAGAGATTAATTTTAATACCTCATCAAGAATATATGTTAAGGGGCTTCGTCCACCAGGACCGTCCCCTCCGGCCACCGCCTCACTCAAAGATCCTTTGAGCCAAGCGTGAACTCGTAACCCCAAGCATACTAAACCTCTTCATCTCGGTTCTTCTGCTGGAACAAATACTCCTCACTGCTGTCTTGGTTCAAATCCCCCCGTAAGAGCAGAACAGAAGATTATTCCAAAAGGAAGGGAGAAACCTGCATAAACATTTAGCCTCATTTTCCAAAAATTTCCCAAATTTCAAGGAATTGACAATGTTGCCACATATTTTATAAAGGGCACTGTGAACTGTAGTATTTGATATTTCTGCACCTTACTTTTTTCTCTTTTTCGCTCTTTTACCAAATAAAAATTGTTTCATTGGGTCGTGAATTAAATGTGTTAAGCATTACAAGATAAAGAGACATGTTTGGTGATCGTTACTTTCAGGGAAAATGTGATCTCCGAGGCCAGCTGATTGGAGCTGCACCTTACTTAGGGACCCTGGCTCTTCTTTCTGTCTTTTCTTTCTAATTTTTGCTTCCAGTTTTATTAAGCTATAATTGACATACAGTACTAAGTAAGCACTTGTTTGTCTTATAACTGGACGTCTGTACCTTTTGACCACCTTCATCCAATTCCCCCTCCCCCACCCCCGCCTCTGGTAACCGCAAATCCGACCTCTTTTTCTACGAGTTTCTTTGTTTTTGAAGTATAATTGACCCACAACACTATGTTCGTTCTTATTATACAACACAGTGATTCAATATTTCTAAACATTTCAAAATGATCACCGTAAGTCTAGTTACGCTCTGTCACCATACAAAGATATTGCATAATTACTGACTATATTCCCCACGCTGTACATTTCATCCCTGTGACTCATTTATTTTGCAGCTGGAAGTTTGTCCCTCTTACTCTCCCTCACCCATTTCTCTCCTCCTCCACCACCCCTCTGGCAACCACCTGTTTGTTCTCTGTTTCTATGACTCTGTTTCTGTTTATTTTTGTCCATTTGTTTTGTTTTTTAGACTCCACATGTAAGTAAAATCATGCAGTATTTGTCTTTCTCTGTCTGACTTATTTCACTTTTAAGTATCCTCTAGATCCGTCTATGTTGTCACAAATGGGAAGATTTCATTAATTTTTATGGCTGAGTAATATTCCATTGTATATATAGACCACATCTTTATCCAGTCATCTGTTGATGGGCACTTAGGTTGCTTCCTTATCTTGGCTATTGTAAATAATGGTTCAATGAACATAGAGTTGCATATATCTTTTCAAATTAGTGTTTTCATTTACTTTAGGTAAGTACCCAGGGGTGGAATTGCTGGATAGTATGATAGTTCTATTTTTAATTTTTTGACAAACCTCCGTACTGTTTTCCACTGGCTGCACCGATTTCCATTCCCACCAACAGTGCAGGAGGGTTCCCTTTTCTCCACATCCTTGCCAACACTTGTCATTTGTTGTCTTTTTGATGATGGCGACTCTGACAGGTGTGATTAGTGACAGTGAACATCTTTTATTTATTTATTTATTTATTTATTTATTTAATTTTGGCTGTGTTGGGTCTTCGTTTCTGTGCGAGGGCTTTCTCTAGTTGCGGCAAGCGGGGGCCACTCTTCGTCGCGGTGCGCGGGCCTCTCACTATCGCGGCCTCTCTTGTTGCGGAGCACAGGCTCCAGACGCGCAGGCTCAGTAATTGTGGCTCACGGGCCCAGTTGCTCCGCGGCATGTGGGATCTTCCCAGACCAGGGCTCGAACCCGTGTCCCCTGCATTGGCAGGCAGATTCTCAACCACTGCGCCACCAGGGAAGCCCCGACAGTGAACATCTTTTAACGTGACTGTTAACTACCTGTATATCTTCTTTGGAAAAATGTCTATTCAGGTCCTCTGCCCATTTTTTAATCAGGTTGTTTGCTTTTTTGATGCCGAGTTGTATGAGCTCTTTGCATATCTTGGATATTAACCCTTTATCACATACGTTTGCAAATATCTTCCCCCATTCCGTAGGCGGCCTTTTTGTTCTGTTGATAGTTTCCTTCTTTGTGCAGAAGACGCCTTTTAGTTTGATGTAGTCCCATTTGTTTATTTTTCCCTTGCCTGAGGAGACATATCCAAAAAAATATTGCTAAGACCAATGTCAAAGAGCGTGCTGCCTATGTTTTCTTCTAGCAGTTTTATGGTTTCAGGTCTTACCTTTAAGTCTTTAATCCATTTGAGTTTAGTTTTGTGCATGGTGTGAGAAGCAGACCAGTTTGCTTCTTTTGCATATCGTTGTCCCGTTTTCCCAGCACCATTCATCGAGGAGGCTGTCTTTTCCCACTGTATATTCTGCCTCCTTTGTCATGGATTAAGTGCCCATAGAAGTGCGGGTCCATTTCTGGGCTCTCTGTTCTGTTCCATTGACCTGTGTGTCTATTTTGGGGCCAGTACCGTGGTTCTTTCTGTCTTTTCCACACCGGGCATGCCGATCCTGATGCCTCCGTGGACACGCCTCGTGCTGCTGTGGCCCGAGGCGACCCAACCCCCTGCCTTTCTATTCCAGGTGCTCCCATCCCCCCCAGTCCCAAAGACGACCCAGGGCTTCATCGGCTGGAGATCCGGGGTGCCGGGCCTGAACAAGTGGCTGGAGCACGATTATGAGATCAGAAGCTGCAAAGGGGCGTATGCCAAGGAGCTAAACTGGCCGAAGCAAGGTGTCCACTGAGTCCAGACAGAGACCCCGGTCCCTGGGGCAAGGAAGGGTGGACCGCCAGGCGCCGGTGCCCATGCCCAGGAAAGGAAGAGCTCCCTGGCCTCCTCCCAAGGACAGGGTTCCCCTCCCCATCCGCTCATGGGATATTGTTGCAAAGAACACAAAACAGCCCTTAGACGTTTTCAATTCTTCAGTGCCTCCCTTCCAGAACATTCTTGTAACATATTCATTCTTGGCTAATGCAATGAATAAAGCAAAATAGACTCTCTGATTTTTTTTTAATACCATGGGAATTTCTAGGTATAGCTTTTAAAAACACAATGTGATTTCATTTTTAAATATCTGTCTAAACCCTTTAGTGTCACCTTCAATCCCCCTTCTCAGCATCCTTGTTGTAATGAGGTTGTTGGCCAGGTGTTTCTGTACCCAAATACCCCTGGGCCTGCTTTTCAGGAGGAATAAAGCGCTTTGAGCGTCCCTCGACACTCCTTCCCCAGGATACCTGCAATACGTCAACAGCTTTAAAGCAAAAAAGAGCACAAGATGTGCCATTGATGCAGATTTCCTGGAGAGGATGGGTTTCCTAAGCGCTCTGTAGGAAACCTTCCCCGATTACCTGGTCCACCCCCCCACCCCCCCGCCCCGACCCCCATCACCACACAGACAGCAGCCGAGCTGGGCAACGAGGTCCTCGTCCGTCCCCCGTGGACGTTTGACATTAATCCCTTGGTCAACATTTGATTTCCGGTCCCTGCCTGTCCCTGAGGCTTTGCTTCACCTCCTACAAATGGGGCTGGGGGTGGAGAGTGCGGTGTCCAGTTGGTGAAAGAGGGCAGCAAGGAAGAGCCAGCAGGCCCTGAGGCCCCGCCAACCGGACCCCAGGCAGTAGGAAAGCGGAGAGTTTGTAGGTGGCCTGGGAAGGCGGGTCGGTGTTTCGTTTCTGAGTAGCAGAGGGTGGTGCCTCCTTCACACCTGGGGTGGGCAGAGGTGGGGGGCAGCCACGTCAGTTACCTGCCCTCCACGGAGTCACGTTCCTTCCTCCCTCTGGTTGGTCCAGTGTCACTGTTCACGGGATGGGTTCCTCCCTGGGTTTGCTTGAGTGAGGGGGCTGGAGGTGATTGTATCCCATGGAATCCGCCTACAAGTCCCACCCATCCAAACCTTTCCTGCTCACCTGTCTGTCCAGGTGTGGTGGGAGCGCTTTACCAATCCAAGAATCCCTCATCTAGAACCTTCCCCCGACCCTGGACGCTGGCCTCCCCTAGCACACTTCTACAGGGACTCCATGACTTTAGGGGCACCAAATGCTGGGGGACAGAATCCCTCCTGAGTCTGGGCCACCCCCTGCAAGTTCTGGGCTCAGTGTCCAAATCCCAGAGGCCCCTGGCTGAAGAGCTTCTCTTGTTCAGGGATGTGGTTCTCTATAAAGCCTGCAGGATGTGCTTTGAGAGATTGGGCTTCTCACCCGGGGGTAGGGGGTGCTGACTGCCGACAGCTCCAGAGCCAGCCAGTCGGGCGCTGAGAACAGAGCCACCGAGCAAAATCTCCTCCCAGCCACCTCGTCGGTTCTCTGCCCCACACGGCCCTCCTCCAGCCCAGAGCTGGAAACTCAGGTTCTCACGGGCTGCCCAGCCTGGAAGAGCTGGAACAGGAGAGAAACAGCCCTTCAAGAAGCCTCGTCATTCCCTCTGAGTGCGGTGCCTACACTCATCACCTGCCACATGGGTCACATGGGCCACGGCCACCAGGAAATCCCACGGTCGTCATGCTCACATCCCACCTGCCACCCACAGACCACACATTTAAAGGAGAAATGTCACAGCTCTTTAGGTCCTGAGAAAAAAGAGGACCAAGGTATTACGGGCTAAACTGTGTCCCCCCAAAAAAGATCTGTCAAAGTCCTATCGTCCAGCACCTGTGGATGTGGCCTGATTTACAAATAGGGTGATTGCAGAGGGAATGAGTTAAGATGAGGTCATACTGGAGTGGGGGTGTGGGGTTAATCCAATGTGACTGGTGTCCTTGTAAGAAGAGGAGAGACACGGGGAGGACAAGGCCACCTGAAGACACAGACACACAGGGGAGAAGCCACGTGACCACAGAGGCAGAAATTGGAGTGATGTATCTACAAGCCAAGGGATGCCAAGAACGGCCAGCAAACCACCAGGAGCCAGGAAGAGGCAAGGAAGGATTCTACCCTACAGGTTGCAGAGGGAGCACGGCCCTGCCGACACCTTGATCTCAGACTGCCAGCCCCCAGAACGGTGAGAGAACCAGCTTCTGTTACTTAAGCTGCCCGGTCTGTGGTCCTTGGTTACGGCTGTGCAGGAGAAGAGCAGAGTATTGAATACATTTTGCTGCCTCCCTCTCCCCCCGCTCAGAAAATACCCTCCTCTGAGCACGTGTCCTTCATTGGTCTTGACTCAGGCTGTGTCTGCATGAGACCAGGTCACGTGGCTCATTCAACTCCAAAGATGTTTCCAATCACCCAGATGTTTAGCCTGATATAGACTAAACAACGGGATGCTTGGCCAGACTCGTCCCACTTAAATCCTAATGTTTTGGCATCTCGGTCATCGCTGCAGGCGAGGCATCTACCCTTGAGGAAACCCACGTCCCTTGTTGTGATCAGATGCCGCCACTGTGGTTGAGCGGAGCAGCCAGAATCTTCTGTCTTCAAGCTTTGCCTCGACCCCGCCGGGGTTGAATTTCTGTCTGCTAGGCATGAGGCAGCACACACCTTGGCCTGGGACACAATTCCAACGTCAGGTGCTGCTTTTTGTTCTAATTCCTGATCATAAAATGAATCTGAGAATCATCTTCTACGACAGTTTGGCAACAAAAATGTCTAGCAAAGAAGATGGGCTCCCTTGACTGTCTGGACCCCAAGCCTGGACGGGAATTCAACATGCCCAGTTGGACTCTCCTGAAACTTGCTGGTGGGTCGACTTTAATTCTGATTTTAACTGGCTGGTCTGTGTTGGTCAGCAGCCTGGCTCTAGGTCAGGGCCGTCAAGGGAAATGACCAAGAGCAGCAGAGCGGGCCACACCGCAGTACGAACAGCTGAAACTTCAGAAAGGCTAGAAGTCCGGGTTGTAAAGGTTTTCAGGGCTGTCCCGGCCCTGGTACCCACCGTAGACCAGTGGAGGAAATGGGTACATCCATACTTAGATCTACTTAACTTCAGGTCCTTGGGAGAATAAAAATTCAAGAGACCCAGATCAACCCTGTGCACTGTTGGTGGGACTGTAAGTTGATGCAACCTGTATAGAAAACAGTAACGGAGGTTCCTCCAAAAATTTTAAATAGAACTATCATATGATCCAGCAGTTCCACGTCTGGGTACTTATCTGAAGGAAATGAAATCTCTGTCTCGAAGAGGTATCTGCAGCCGCGTGTTCATTGTAGCATTTCGTACAGTATCCAAGAGGTGGAAACAACCTAAGTGCCCATTGATGGATGAGTGGATAAAGAAAATGTGGTATATTTGTATACAATGAAATATCATTCAGCCATAAAAAGGAAGGAAATCCTGCCAGCGCAATGACACGGACGGACGGTGAGGACATGATGCTAAGTGAAATGAGTCAGAGAGAGAAAGACAAATACTCTATGATTTCACTTATATGTGGAATCTAAAAAAAAAAAAAAATCTCATAGAAACAGAACAAATCGATGGTTGTCAGAGGTGTGGGTGGGGAAAGTGGGTGAAGGGATTCAAAAGGTACAAACTTCCAGGGATAAGATAAATGAATTCTGGGGATGTAATGTACAGCATGGTGACTATAAATTCTAAGATTTCTTTAAAAAGAGAGAGAGAGGGAGCCAGATCAAAATCTGAAGACACACAAATCCTTTAGACAGTGAGAACACAAATACATTTAAACTTCTAGGAAACTATTTGATGCTTTTTGCCACCCCTTAACTGAGATGACGCTTACTCCAAGTTTATGTCCATGTGTTTAACGCCCCGTAAAACTACTTCTACTTAAAACATTGAAGCACAGAGTCTTTTTTACCCTTTTGCTCTGGTCAACACACAGACGGTTTTATAAACTAACCAACATCTCAGAAACCTCAGTTGATGGGATTTTTTTCTGCCTCCGATAATTTATTCACTAACCATGTATGTGTTTTATTTAAAAAAATAAAAATGAGACAACATTTCTGCACATCTCCAATTACACTGCCAGGAGCCTCCGCACCACACCAATGCCCCTGGACTCAGATGACCCAAGTAATCTGGGCTGCACTCGTGGGCTCATAATAGAGCACAAATGTCCAGTCAAAGGCCACTGCTGAGAATGGGAGTGGACAGCACTGGAGGAGTCCATCACCCTGGACCGTCTCAAACTTGACATTTAATCTGTGGAAATCAACCTCTTTGTGGGTGTCCAAATGCGCTCACAAATGTCACCACACACTGTGAAATGCCACAACATTTCCAAGGTCGAGACGAGGCTAGTGAACCTGGGTTCATGATGCTGAAATACATCACAGCAATGAACGTCCAAACGGGCCTCGGTCTAAATGAGTGACCTCGGGAATGAAGCAAAATATAATCGGGCCGAGGACTTGGGATGGATGCTGTCACAAGCACAGCTCTGTCTAAGACAAAGTAGAAACTCCGGTGCTTGAATTTCAAGAAAATGACATGACCGAATGAAATAAAACTAGTGGAGAACACAACTCTTGCTCTTACATGTTCAAACACACCCAGGTACCCACCCAGTGGACCCTGGACTGAGGGAACCCGCTGTCCAACAGCTCAGGAGGCCTTAATCCAACAGCGCACAAGGAACTGAGTCCTGCTGGTGATCATGTGAACAAGCCCGGAAGCCGATCCTTCCCAGCAGAGCCTTGCGATGGTCCCAGCCTGGGAGAGACCCCGACCCAGAGGACCCAGCTAGGCTGCACCTGGGCTCCTGACCCACAGGAGCTGGGAGATCACAAATGCTCTTTTAAGCCACTAAGTTTGGGGTTAATTTGTTATGCAGAAGCAGATAACAAATACAGGCTATAATAGCTAATAAAGAGCAAACCCACCCGATCACCCCATTTTCAGGAGAGCCTAGAGAATTCCCCAGAGGCTCTGCAGAGTTCCGGGACTCAGGGACATTCCCTCAAGGCACACTGACGTCACCATACGGAGCAGACCTCCTTTGCAAGGAAATACCGTGAAATATCCTTCAGGAAGCTCTTCCTTAAAATTGCAGAAGCTGGCCCAGCATTCCAGGGGACGCTTGTCATTTTAAGTTTGGGGGACAAAGCCAGAAAAATAATCCACGATCCCTCTAGCTCCAACGACGTTGTAAAAACAGTCCTTACAGGTCCACCAAGGGCCAGGTAGAGCTTCCCTTGCATCAGTGGGCTGGGTAAGGAGCCGGGCTCAGGAGTCAGGCTGACCTGCCCTCCAACTTGACCACTCCCCTTTCAGACCGTGTGACCTCGGGCAGGTGGGTGGACCACTCAGACCCCTGCCCCCTCAGCTGCGAGATGAGGACACAGATTCAGGCTCACGGTGGGTGAGCAAGGACTAACGGGGATTAGGGTGGAAAGGGGTTGGCAGGGGAGGAAAATGCTTGTTCCACCCCTGGCGGCAAAAGAATAGACGTTTCAGAAACAGGGTGAAGATGAAGTATTTAAGACGTCTGGCCTGGCCAAGGGACTCAGCCAAGGGCGCTTGGTGCTACTTTTATTGCTGTCGTTGGTAATGAAAACAATTCTACTTCCATAAAGTGAGACTGTCCTCAGGCTTTTCAATTAAGTGTGCAACATTTACTCAGCACCTACCGTGTTTAAGAGCTGGCTGTGGCCAGAGAAAGCTGGGCACTCCTTCAAAAACCCACAAATCAATTAAACTCTTCCCCATCCCCCCATGGGGGAAAAAAAAAAACACTTTAATATCTTTCTGGAGCCATCATTGAAACTTTAAAAATGGAGCCCAGAATAAGTGTGGATTTTACACTCGTTGTACGTAATTGTAGTACAAGCAGGCTACCTGACTGGGTTTTCGTTTCAGGACACAATCGTGGGGTTAAGAGGCTGTGTTCTGCCTATTCTGGGGCATGACTTCTGATTAGAGGAAATGCAGACCATGACTTCTGGTTAAGCCACAGCTTTTGGAACCCCAGGCATCAGAAGAGAGCGGCTTGCTTGTTCCCCAGAGGAATTAGGCACGAGTGTAAGTAAGCAACTGTTGTCTGTGTGTTTGTGTGTGGTTGTGATTGATTGATTTGCTGTACAGGAAGCTCTCTTTTAATTAGGAAATAAATCTTGCTTCTCGATGTCTGACTATAACATTCCCACGAGGATACACATAGAATGTTGATCTGGGCTCAACACATGCTGCATGGCGGGCACAGAGGTGTGGAGTGAACCAGCCCCGGAGCCAGAGGCTGCGGAAGGGGTGCTTGGCCAGGGCTGAGCCAGGCTAGTGCCCCTTATAGGAAAAGAGAGGCTGGACAGCCACTGGGGCGGGGGGGGGGTGGGGGTGGGGGGGCGGTGGTGGATAAAGTAAGGGCTTACATTTATTGCATTTATTGGATCTCTACTAAGCGCCAGTGTAATAGTCGGACCCCACTTTTCGATGTCTGACTGCTGACACCTTTTAAGCCTCACCCTTCCCTCGCCCCCTCTGCCCACACCTGGGCACGCTTTTCACTATGCAACTCCAACTCACCTTCCGCTTTCTGCCAGCGGCCCTGCCTAAGAGCGACCTTCCCTGCCCCATCGCAGCCTCCACGCCCTCAGGGTGACACACACCACTCCCGACAGTGCGTCACCCAGCAAGTCCGCCTTTATTTGTGTAATATTTTTACTAATATTCTACTCCTCTAAGAGCCTGACATTCCTGGCAGGCCAGGAATCATGTCCAGCTCTCCTCACCATTACACACACAGCATCTAGAACAATACACAGTGCATAATAGGTGCTGAATACTTGCTGAAAGAAGAAAGACGCTGCTTGAGGTGGAGTCACAGCTGCTCAGCCCTTGAATCATTCACAGCTCAATATAATCTTCACAGTATAAAAGTCTAATAAAGTTACAGGCACCTCAAAGGTCCAAATACAAAGATTTCCGGAAAACATGTGTGAAAGTTAGATGCTGAAACTCTCAACAGTCGCTTTACATGCCATTAGGAAAGTTCTCCTTGTTAGAGAGTGAAAACATTTGTACAAAATCCCTAATGACCCTTTGTCTTTCAGAGGTGCTTTTTAGTGCCATATTTCGAATTCGACACCAGCTCTTTCGTTTTGTTCTGTTCAAGACTAAATAGAAAGCCTTCAGATTTGCCTACTGTGACATGAGCCCGCACTTGGGCCAGGGACGTGGCACGGTGGCACATGTGGCACGGATGGGCCAGGTGTCTGAGACACCCGTGATGCTTCATTTTGCATGTTAACTTGACTAAGTCACAGAGGTGCCCAGATTAAACACGATTTCTGAGCGTGTCTGTGCGGGTGTTTCAGGATGAGATGAGCATTTGTGTCGCTGGACTCGCAGATCGCCCTCCCCAGTGTGGGTGGTCATCCTCCAACCCATCCAAGGGTCTGAATAGAACAAAACGTGGAGAAATGAGGAGTTCACGCCTTTTCCTTCCAGCCTTGCTGCTCAACCTGGGACATCTTGCCTCGTGTTCTCCTGCCCTTGGACCGGGATTTACACCATCTGCTAAACTCAAGCTGGAGCTATATCACCAGCTTTCCTGGGTCTTCAGCTTGCAGATGGCAGATATGGGACTTCTCAGCCCCCATAATTGTGTGAGCCAACTCTTCATAATAAATCGGTAGCTGATAGGTTAGATAGATAGACAGATAGATCGATCTCCTATTGGTTCTGTTTCTCTGGAAACACAACTAACTAATACAATACCCATCTTGGTTGCAATGGCATTAATGGGGGAGACCTTTACTTCTCACCCCTGGTTTCAGCAAGTTCCTGTTTTCCCACTCATTTTTATAAAACAATTATACTGAAATATAGGACCGCCGTCAAACACTTGCACCAAAGAAAGCCAAGGGAGCTACCAACGTGGTGCTGGGGCCCATCCTGATCTCAGGTGTGTAGGCTGTACCTCCACAGGACAGCTCAAGTTCATCTGCTGGCTGATATGGCAAGGGTTACCCTCCAACACACAAGGAAATGCACCAAGTGTAAGAAAAAGCATACACCATCATAATTTCTTTGAAAATTGACTCTCTTGCCCTATCCTTTGTTTTCCCAGTTTCGATCGAGACACGGGTGTAGAGACACAGTTAAAGTTCCTCTTCACTCCACAGAACACAGCATCCTGAGCAAAATGATGAATAGCAACTGGCATACAAATTCAGGATCAAGGACCCTGTGAGGAGGGGCCACAAACCGCAGAGCCCAGGTCCTGTGTAAGGAGCAGCTGCCCCTCGGCTCAGCAGAGCCTCGCCCTGGGGAACTCGGCGCCAGGAAAGCCAGACCTTCTAATCAGTCAAGGGAGTCTGAACAACCTGAATTTTATAATGTAAAGTTTCCCAAATTTTTACACTTAAAATTTTTTTTTGATTTTTCTAATGTTTAAATTACTGTTGAATACTATGCAAGTTAAACCAAATATGCCAGCAGCCCCAGTTTACAATTTCTAAAATTAACTCCTACTTCCAACTGCTTTTCTGACATCTCCATTTGGATGTCTAAAAGGCATCTAACTTGACATTCAGAAATTAAATTCTTGATTCCAGCTGTCTCCTCCCCACCCCCACCCCCATAAACCTCTGCCCCTCCTCAGTGTTCCCATGAGACTCAGTGACCAGGGCATTCCCCGCCGCCGGGGATCTTGGCTTCCCCTGTCTCCCCCAACCCAACAATCCTTCAGCATATGGGTCAGTGCAACTCTCTACTTCACCTCCGCCATCACCAGCATCTCTGTAAAAGAACAGGCCTCGAACACCATGATGTTCGCCTTTTGTGGCAGTGACAGTGATGGTAGACAGCGTGGTCCATGACAAACGTTATTGTGGTCCATGCACACTGGCCTGGAAATGCTTCATTCTGGGGGGCGGGGTGGGGGTGGGGGGGAACACGTGTCTTCTGTTCACATCTCATCGCCCAAAGCAAGTCACCCAATCGTGCTGAACTTCAAGGGGCAAGGAGTCTTCATTACCATTAATCATGTCTACTGCAGGGACTAGCACCTCTACCCTTGCGAAGTTTTTATTTTTACAAGTTAAGAACATTTAAAATATGTATAAACACTGCCACTATCTACTAAATGAGGGGGGCCCAAATCTGGCCTGCCACCTCTTTTATTAATAAAGTTTTATTGGCACACAGCTCCCTCATTCGTTTGCACATTGATAAAACGGCTTTCCACGTGGCAGAGCGGAGTCATTGCCACGGAGACTGTATGTCCCACAAAGCTGAAATATTTGCTATCCATCCTTTTACGGAAAAAGTTTGCCTACCCCTGGACTACACCATTTAGTATCACAGTTATAAAAGAACAATTTAATGCTGAGAAAGAGAAGATGTCATCTCAGGATAGAGGCCCATCCTTAAATCAGATGTTGATGGAAAAGCTGTGATGGCTTCATTTTCTTCGTTTATGTACAAAGAGAGGAAACCTCATCAGAGGACTGGGGCTTTGGAAAACTAAAAGGCAGTTTGTATCCTCTCCCCAAGAGGAGCTGTGAGATCCTGGAGGGATAGTGGGTAACTGAAAATGGGCACATGGTCTTTTTGGTTTCTGGAGATAACTCATCAATAAAAGCTGCTTCCTCTGCTTTAAAGAAAAAAAATGACGTAAAAAGGAAGGAAGTACTGAGACATGCTACAACATGGAAGAACTTCAGAAACGTGATGCTGACCGAAAAAAGCCAGACACAGAAGGTCGCCTGTTGTATGGTCCCATTTGTCTGAAATGTCCAGATCAGGCAAATCCATAGACACAGAAAGTAGATTTGTGGCTACTGGGGGCTGGAGGAAGGGGGTCTGGGGATTGCCTGCTAATGGGTACGGGGTTTCCTTTTGGGGCAATGAAGAAGTTTTGGAACCAGATAGAGGTGATGGTTGCACGACAGTGTGAATATACAAAACAACACTGAACTATACACTGTAAATGGTTCTTTTTGTGCAATGTGAATTTCAGCTCAATTTTTTTAAATGACCGGAAGTTTATTAAGTTGTCGATTCTGGGTAATGTGCATGAGATTATTCTTCTATATGTTCTTTCTACATCCGACATATATATGGAAACATATATTACCCGCTGCAGAGGGCAAGTGAAGTACGATCCGCCCTTGAGCTGTCAGTTTGCCACGTCAGATCTCAATCATCCATGGTGGGTATCTGGTCACTACCTCTGTCAGCCATCACTACCCCATGGACCTGCTTAGCGGAATCTTTCCCGGCCTCAGGAAGACTGTTCTGGTGGGGTCAGAGATAAAAATAAACCCGCAGGATGCTGGGCCAAAGAAGCCAGACACAAAAGAGAACGTGCTGTATGATCCCATTTACAAAAACAGACAAACCGGGTGGATGCCGAGAGAAGTCAGGATGGTGGGATCTTTTCGGGGCAGGGACGGAGTGGGGAGGTCACATTCTAGGTCTCACTCTGGATGCCGGTGACACAGGCATGTTCCATCGGTGAAAACGCATCCAGCTGAACATTTATGATGTGTGCATGTTCCTGTTTTATGCTGGACTTCAGTATTAAAAAGTTTGAAAGTAAATAATAAATGCAAAATTCCATTGGATACATTTAATTTCCTGCCAAACCTTTGAAACACTGGCCCAGAGCTTGGCTTCAGGTGGCAAACCTCCCGATGGGCGAGTCTGTGGCTCCAGCCCTCCGTATCCCGGGATGTGGGGTTCAGGTGCCATTTAAGAAAATCAACGCACAGGAGGTGGATCACGGTTGCTTATTACAACTTCTTTCTTGTGCAAACAGAGCTGCCTTATCCCGGCTCAGGGTCCCCTCTGGAGACCAAGAGGGGAGTACCTGCAATTTCTAACTTCAGCCCCACCCAGCACAGGGAGCAGAGGGTCCAGAGCTGCTCCTGTGGACACTGAGACATGGGAAAGGAAACGGAGGACTGGAACGCTACCCACCCAGAGCAAACTGTTCTCAGGCTTAGAGTCAGGAAACCAGACGTGGAATTGCGGAGGGCAAACACTCCTCTAATGTTTTTCAGCAAGAATCCGAATGCGTTGGTCTGTTATTAAGCCCTTGGAGAAGCTGCTGGCGCCCACCTCCCCTCCGTGGGCTTGCAGACACCTAGGAGGGAGCCCAGGAAAGGCCTGTGCCCGCCCCCAGAATGGCCTTTCAGAGCCCCCCTCAACCCCAAGCCAAGCCCAGCCAGGCCCCGCATACCTGGCCCGTTGAACAGGTCTTGCAGTTTCAGCCCGGACGCTGTCAGCATCCGTGGCCAACAGCAGGCCGGGGATTACAGGAGCTAATCCTGTGCCTCCCCCTTAGTACAGACGAGGTCAAGTCCCCACAGCGGGCACAGAGCCCAGTAGAGCCGGCTATGGGGGGGGGGGGCAGCACCTCTGTACACCCCTGGGTGTACAGAGGACTCTGGGGGTGCTCGGCTCTAACCTGCTGAGAGGAAGCCCCACGTGTCACCAGCAGTTATCTGGCGCTCCAGGTGTGGCCCCTGACGCCCAGCAAAGCTCAATAGTCAGCTGCAGCCCAGGGCTCTGGTTCAACGCCCACGGCCTCCCACCATCACGTAAAGCCACAGCCCCCTACTGGCCACGGCACCAGCTGACCCCCGGCACCAGCACCCCAGGGCGGCTCACGCCCGTGGCCTTGTGGCTGAATCGCACAAGCAAGGCCAGGAGAAGCCTCAGCACAGGGCCAGCTAGGACACACCACCGGGATGGAGACCAGGTCCCCGTTCCTACAAATGACCCTGGAACCAGCCGGGCTTCCCTGGGGAAAGCAGCTCTCCGGGGAGAGTCCTGCCCCCGCACGGGAGGGTGTTCAGAACGAGAGTCAGGCTTGGAATCTGCAGGTTACCCCCAGTCCCTGCCCAAGAGAAAAGAGCAAAAGCTCCTGGAAGAGACGGGGGAGCAACTGAGCGCAGTGGGCGCGCCAGGCCCTGCTTCTCTTTCCCGGCACCTGCGGGGCAGATCTGCAGATCCCCCCACTTTACAGATGGGGAACTGAGACTTGGGGTGGGAGGAGCGCCCGCTGGGGCCCCCGTCAGGCAGCCAGGAAGTGACAGAGCTGTCGTCTGCCTCCTGAGCACACAGGTGGCTCACAGGGAGAGAAGAGGCAGGGGGCCCATCCCCACAAAGGGCTCAGCCCTGAGCTCAGAGGCCAGAAGCCGCGGGGGGCCGGGGGGGCACCGCTGGGCCCGGGCTGAGCTGGTTTCATCACTAGAGACCAGAACCTTCCCCTGGGAAGTCGGAGCCCCGAAAGGGCAGCTGAGTCCAATGTCGAGGGTCCCCGATCCTCGGCATATCAGCCACGAGCAGGGGCAGACCCCCTGGGGTCCCTGAGTCCCAGCTTCCTGACTACAAAACGGGGGCACGTAGCTCCGCTCAGAGGACGCCGAGGAGACCTGCTGGGGTGACATGCAGGAGGGGCTCTTTTGCGGGGGGAGCAGCTGTCACCAGCGTACCCTTGGAGACACCCCCCGACACCGGGCAGGCCAGCTTCCCGCAAAGCAGAGCAATGAGCCCGACTCTTCCTGGGTCCTCCAGACACTCACATCCCACGCTCTCCTCAAATCCCCCAGAGGCGCCTCAAACCCCCATCCCTGGGCCGGCAGGGCGTCCATCCACCCTGTCAGGTGTCAGCCAGCCTGCGTCCTGCTGGGATGCACTTCCTGCTTCCTGGTGACAGTGGGGGCCTGACATTTAACGCCGAGGATGTCTCTGAACTGGGCCTCGACAAATAGCAGTCATTTCTGAATCTATTCCTCCAAAAGGTCACCAGCCAGACACCCGCGGAAAACACAGCCGTTGCCACCACCCACCCAGCAGCCCCTGCCATCCGTTGTCTCTCCCCCGGCCCCCGTCTCCTCCCCCATCTGTCTGGCTTGCAGAGCCCGGCACAGGCAAGAGGGCACCAGCCAGGGCCCCTACCTGCCAGGACCGTCACCTGTCACCCTTCCGACTCCTGGCACCCCCTCCACCCGCCTCGGGAGGCAGCAGCAGGAGGTGCCTGTGCCCTCACCTGGGGACCAGGAGGCCCCTGGGCCCAGCACCCTCCCCTGCTGCCTGGGGTCCGACAGGATGGGCTTCCCTAAGAGGCACCTTCCCTGCCCCCCGGAGAAGCCGGGGACCCTGGGCCAGGTGGTAGTCCCCACCCTGGGGAGGAAACTCTGTGAAAGCACAGCAAGTGCAGACCCCTCCCTAGCTGGGCCCTGCTCACACCCTGTTACCTCCTCCCTTTGACACAGAAATGGAAGAGGGGCTGTCACAAGCCCGGCTCCATCCCCCAGGCAGTCTGTGAGCCCCACTGCCCCGGCCATCGGGTGCAATTGCAGGGCCCAGGGCTGGGAGGCGGGACTGCCACCGCCACCCCATGATTGGGAGGGAGGGAGGGAGGGAGGGAAGGAAGGAGGGAGGGAGGGTAGGAGGGAAGGAGGGAGGGCGGGAGGGAGGGAGGGTAGGAGGGAAGAAGAAAGGGAGGGAGGGCGGGTGGGCATCTAAGACAAAGTGTCACGGCCAGCCCCCACCCACCAGAGGGAGGAAAGTTCTTCTCCCAGACACGGGAGAGGACAGTCCAAATATAAAGATCAGCCGCTTTCCCTGGGGAGGGAAAGCCAAGGGCTCCTTCCATGATCATCACCGCTTTTTGTTTTTCTTGGAGGAGAAAACAGGACTGGAGCCCGGCCACAGCTGACAGCTGTGCCTCCCCCTCCCCCAGACACCCTGTGGCACCTCCAGGCTGAGTGCACACCGGCGTCCGCTCATTCATTTGTTCATTCTTTGGTTCATCGGCACGCACTTGGCTGAGCACCTGCTCTGTGCCCGTGATGCATTGAGCCAGGCCGCCGGGTGTCCTGGCCCCTTGGGGCTGATGGTCTCATCAAGACGTCACTCCAACAGCCCCAGACCTGGAGGGAAACTGGGACCAGCGCTCTGAGGCACCCGAGAAGGTTGCGGTGAAGCTGAGAATTTGGCCAGGAGTGAGGGACTGGGGCAGAGGGAGGGGGTAGAGGTGGGGCACGCAGAAAGGAGCTGGGGCTGGGGCGGGTGCTCCAGAGAGATGGGGGGCTGGCATGGCATCACGACCTCCACCCCCGCTGGCTCCCGTCCCCACCGCCCAGAGACAGACCACGGAGCACCCACCTGCGGGCAGGCACAGAGTCCACACCCAGCGGGTGCAGGAGGCCTGCTTCCTTGGCGGCTGGCTTTAGGCAAGGGCTTAGCATCTCTGTGCCTCAGTTTCCCCCTCAGTGGAGCTGCAGGGCCTCACACACCCAGGTCTGCTGACCCTGAATTCCTTCTTTGTAGGACACCAGTCTCTCTGTGGAACTCAAAGTCTCTGATTTGCCCAAAGGGAATTCACTAGCTCTGGAAATGTCTGCTTTTAATGCAGACCACGCTGGAGTCCCAGTCGAGGTGGGAGGGTCAGGGAGCCGGGGGGCTCAGCATCCCCTAGGGGTCAGGAGCTGCCTCTGGGGCCAAATTCTGAGACTAGACTCCTGATTCACCCCTTTTGTGCTGTGTGGCCTTCAGCAAATTACTTAACCTCTCTGGGCCTCCATCGTCCTGAGAAATGGGAAGAATAATAATAATAGTAATACCTACCTCATGGGGTTACTGTGGAGATTGAAAGGGTTAATGACACGTGGTCATCACAGCATGTCAGTAACTATTGGGTTCCTGAGGGTGGGGCTCTTCGGAGGGGGGCAATGCACCCTGACCTCCTGGAGCGGACAGTGGGCAGACACTTATCAACCAGATCCGACCATTCAGCCATCCACTTGCCTGCATTCCAGAAACTACTTTTGACCAAGCATCCTGCTAAGAGTTCACTTTAGCTACCTTTCCTCAGTTAATTTATGTCTAACTGTGCTTTTACCTGAAAGTCTTAATTTTTTTATGGTTTTCTTTTCAAATTATGAAAAGCGATGCACACTCGCCTTTGGGAGAAAAATGAGTAAAATATAAAATGCAGAGAGATGAACAACAATCCCTCCACCCCAGCTGGCACAGAGCGGGGATGGAGGCTTCCGTCTCCAGGTGTGACTCTCAGAGCCTGGGATGTGCCCCAGCTTCCCCCCTACACACCATCATCCACGACGTCGGGCTTCCTAGAGCCGTCCAAAGTGACTGTCCTGGGAGGAACCCAGGCCCGGCGCTCATTCACTCCTTCACGCCTGGAAAACCTCGACCTGCCACTTCTTCACTCTCTGGTTCGTTCAACTAGCTAAGGCCATCAGACCTGGCTCTGAATCCTGTGACCCTGTGACCTGGCCCCCTTCCTCATCCGTAAAATGGGACCCGCTGAAAGGATCCAATAAGGCAAACCCTGCAAAGCCCTAGACACAGCTCCTGGCGTACAGTAAGTGCTCAATAAACAGCAAAAATAAATGTTACTGCCGGCGGGGGTGATGATGGGACAGGGGAGGTGTTATCAAGGCAAACCACCACCCTGGGCCCCAGAGGCTCGAGCCCACCTGAAAACTGGGGGAGGGGTACCAGAGGGTACCCGCGGGCAGGGAGCTGGGCGTTCGTCCTCCGCTCCCACTGCCTTGGCTGGGGGCTGCTCTGGGGGGACATTAACTCCCTGGCACTTGAGCTTGGACTGGAATGGTGAGCGTGGAGAGGCAGTGGACAGGACACTGACGCCATCGAGCGCGGGGTCAGATCTGCGCTTGGCGGTTTCCCGGGAGACCCTGCCCCACTGAGCCCGGGCAGCGCGCGCATCTACGAAAGCGGGGCTTACAGTAGCGACCACCTCTCAGGGCTGCTGTGCAGAGTCAGTGGGAGAAGAGCCTGGCACGCAGTAAACATTCATACCCATTTCGTCTGTGTGAACGTGTGAATTTTTTCAGTTCAAATCCAAGGGGAAAAATGCTGCTCACCAAAACAGCGCCCAGAGGCTCCTCCCTCTCGTCATCCCTCCCCGCGAGAGGGACTGTCAGCCGGGGGTTAAAGGGCAGCCTTGTCGGCTGTCACTTGGGACAGCTGGCAAGAAGAAGGAAAAGCAGCAGAAGTGGGAAGAAGGAACGCCCCCAGGTCGCAGGCTGGGAATGCACGTGCCCACGCCGCCCCCTTCTGGGCAGATGTGGAGTTACAGGAGCGGAGGTGCGGGCCGCGGGGACTTAGGCGCCCAGGCTGGCCGCCGCCGGGGCCCCTGCGGAGAGAGGCGCTGAGCTGGGGTCCTCCCCTCCCCCCGCATGAGCGTGAGGCGACACGTCTCCCCTGCGGAGCACTGGGGTCTCTTTAAGGCCACCTAACGCCTTAAAGAAGAGAGGTTGGGAGCTGACAGGCTGGGGAGCTGTGGTGGAGGGGATCCAGGCAAAGGACCGCCCCAAACCAGAGAGGCGAGTAGGGTGGCACCTGGGTCAAAACGGCCCCGCTGGCGGCCACGGGAAATGCCAACATCCATCCTTTCATGTTAACTGGCCTCTGGGGGCTGCTCCCCCAAGGCCGAGAGTGGGGCGAATGGGGTGCAAATTTTAATGGGACACTCCCAAAAAACAGTGTTCAAGATAAATACTATTTTAAAAATTCAAAATTTCCATGATGAACAAAACGTGGAAATTTTTAAGGGAAGACGGGATCAGTATTACTGATTTTTCCCTTTGCCTCAGGCTCCAATATGTCTCAGCACAGCCCTGTTACTTATCTGTCTTTAAAGCTTTGATATTTTGTTCATCACGGATTTTTGCATTAATTCTGATTTTTTGCAAATCGCGTGAAAACATCACTTATCTTGTTTACTGTTTCTGGGGTCCCCTTAAATTTTGCACCACAGGGGAATGTTGCACTTGCCTCACCCTAGTCCTGGCCCTGCTTGGCCCTCCCCCGACTCCTGGGCCCTGGGGCCCCTCTTCTTGGACTCTGCAGGCCGGCAGAGCTGGTGGAGTCCCACTGTGGCTTTTTACCATCTGTGCCACTTGGGGTAAGTTACTTAACCTCTCTGACCCTCAGCTTCCTCATCTGCTACATAGGATCACAGTTGTTTCTGCCACACAGGTGGTTGGGAGGATTAAGTGAGCTACCCATGCGTGTGAAGTAATGAGCCTTGAGCCAGCGTCTTTGCAAAAGCCTGTGACAGCCTTTGTTTTTACGGTACACGATTCAGAACCTAGCAATGGTTTAGAGGGATGTGTGCGTGCAGCCCATTAGCAGAAGGAACAACGTTCCACTTGCCGAGGATGCTTACGGAGAAGGCAACGCCTGGGACAAAACATCCCTGCTTTTCCTGACAGGTCACTGAACATCCATCCCTTCTGAACACCTGTCCCTTCTGAATCCCTGATACCTGGCCCTGGGGAGCGGGAGTCCCGAAGACCTGAATGCCACCCCCAGCTCCACCCTCCCTCACTGGGACCCCTGGGATAGTGACTTTCACTCTTAGACCCTCGGTTTCCTCCTCTGTCCAATGGGAATGCTGGTCGTGTCCCATAAGGTCCCAGGAACAAGTGCTTGAAGAGTCCCTGGCACCAGGACAGCTCTCGTTACATACTAGCTAGTATTATCTTTAGTAGTGGAATCATAATTGACAGTGATGGATGAGAGCATGGGGACAGGGCAGGTCTGTGGCCTTGGGCACGTGACCTCACATCTCCCAGCTTCGATTGCCTCCCTGAACCCTGAAAACCCGGTCTCTCTATTTACCCCAGGGGCAAGTCCCCTTTCCCCTCTGGAGGGAGAGAATGAACGCCTCTCACCTTCTTTCTGATTTTCTTTATTCTGATGAGCACAGGGGAGCCTGAGGCACGGCCGGCTTCTCCATCCAGTAAAGAGCACCGGCTCTGGGGTCGGCCTAGAGCAGGATCCCAGGACACACTAGTTGTGTGGCCACGAGCAGGAAGTGGTGCATCTGAGCCTTGGTTCGCCTTCTCCAGGGCCATCGCCCCCGTGTTCACGTGCCGTGTGTGAGTGCACGCGTGTGCTGGGGCGGAGAGTGCTACACAAGGTGACGCGCGGTGCGCACCTGGCAGGCGGTGAGCAGCGGGTGTCCCACGTGGGACGCGTCCAGAACCTTCTCTCGAGGTAGCTCTTCCCCGTGACCCCACTCTCAGGACCGAGAAGTTTGCTCAGGCCTTCAAGCTAGGACTCATCTCACACTCCAAACCCAATCGGGCCGCAAATCCTCATCGGTTCTGTCTCAAGTCTCTCCAGAATCCAGCCACTTCCCACCACCTCCCGGGACCCTGGCCAGGGTCACCGTCATTGCTCACCTGAATGCCTGCAGCCCCTAATCAGCCCCCCACCGTCCCTCCACCTTGCAGCCAGAGTGAGCTGTATGTGCGTGCGTGTGTGCGCGTGTGTGCGACAAATACACAGAACATAAAATGTACCATCTTACCCATTTTTAAGTGCACAGTTCAGTGGCATTAAGTACATTCATGTTGTTGTACCACCATCACCAGCATCCGTCTCCAAACAATAACTCCCCATTCCCCCCTCCACCCAGCCCCCGGCAACCACCAATCTACTTTCTGTCTCTTTGAATTTGACTCCTATAAGCGGAATCATACAGTATTTGTCTTTTTGTGTCTGGCTTATTTTACTTAGTGTAATGTTCTCAAGGTTCATCCACGTCGTAGTGGGTGTCAGAATGACATTCTTTTTTATGGCTGAATAGTATTCCATTGTGTGGATGGACCACATTTGGTTTACCCGTCCATCCATCGACAGACACTTGGGTTGCTTCATCTTTTGGCTGTTGTGAATAATGCTACTGTGAACATGGGTGTACAAATATCTGTTCGAGTTCCTGATTTCAATTCTTTGGGATATATACCCAGAAGTAAAATTTCTGAATCATACAGTAATTCCATGCTTAGCTCTTTGAGGAGGCACTGGGCTGTTGTCCACCAGCCACACCATTTTCCATCCCCACCAGCAACACACGAGGGTTCCAATTTCTTCACACCCTCCCCGACACTTGTTATTTTCCATTTGGGGGATGACAGTCATCCTGGTGGGTGTAAGGTGGTCCGAGTGGGACTTTACAGGAGCAAATCCTACCACATTGCTCTCCTGCTCAAAGCACCCAATGGCTCCATTCGCTCTGTGAATAACACCTTTCCACACACACAGGATCCTGCACAACCCGGCCCCCGCCCCCTCCCTGACTGCTTCCCACCTCCCCCCACTCTCCCCTTCACACTCTCTGTTCCAGCCTCACTCACCCCCTTCCAGTTCCTCAGAAACGCCCAGTTCCCACCTCAGGACCTTTGCATCTGCTTCTCCCCTTCCTGGAAACTGCTCCCTGAGACACAGATGGCGCTGCCTGGGTTGATGCACTTGAGAGCCTTGAATAGAAAGAGAGCGAAATCGTGTTTCCATGGTAGGAAATCTGTGGATAACACCTAAAACTGCAAGATCAGGAGGAGCTGTCCAAGCTTATGATTTAGATGCAAAGAGGAAAATCCCTGAAATAATCAGGTAAAAGTGATGGATGGAATTTCCCCGATCAGGTGAGCACTATGGATACTGCCTTTTTCATCCTAACAAACTTTATGGCACTATTTGGCTCTAAGTGTAGCAATTACTTCGATTAAAATATAAATTAAGAAATAAGACTTAGTCCCATTTGGTTCTAAACAGCTACCTTATTTAAACAGTGCCCAGCACTCAATAATTTGTGGAATAAATGAACAAATGTTCCATTCCCAGCCCTCCTCCCACCTTGGCTGCAGTGTGGGGGGAATAGAGTTCTGGGGTTCATCCCCCTCTGTCTTCGGTGCTCTCCCCCATCTGGTGTTGGGGCAGGAGGGGGTCCGCTCCATGTCTCTTGTCTGATGCCAGCTGGTGGCATCTTGCCACATCCCTCCAACACCTGCCCCTATGCCCCATGCTGCAGGGATCCTTATAGGTGAAACCCCCAACTTCATTGCTTTTCCATGACCTGGCCCTGGGGGGTACAGGATGGGTGGGCTCCATCCCCCACTGCTGTCAGGGCATGGAGCTTGGAGGGGGGATGGGCGTGCTGATCATACCGGCAGTTTCTCCCCAACACTTTCGCCTCAACACAGGACCAGAGCTGAGTAAACACCCAGCTGGGAGGAGAAGTCAGTCTCCCATTGTGCAGACAGCACCTCCTCCCCTGCCCATGTACTTCTCCTTCTCCTCCCTCTTTTGATCTGGGGAAGAAGATCTGCCAAGACCGAGTCCCTCAGAAAAGAAGGAACTGCCCTGAGTTTCTATGTCATCAGATGTCCTCACAAGTATTTTACTTCTAACAGCAAAGTTGTGTTAGAGAAAGACATATCTTAAAAGGGGGGAAGGGTGCCAATAAATGCTACTTTGGGAGGCTTCCCTTGATGTTATCAACGAGAGGAGAAAGAAACCCCACTGATTTGGTCATTATCAGGAAAGTGTCTTCACAAAGGAGATCACAGTTCTCATTGTAAACAAGTGTCACAGGCAGAATCCTAAGATGACCCACAACCCTGCCCCTGGGGTCCACACCTTTGTGTGGTCCCTTCCCTGGAATGTGGGCAGAACTGTGACCCACTTCTAACTGACAGATTATGGCAAAGGTGAAGGGATTTCAAGAAAATGCAAGAACCTGACAGAGCTGGGAAGCAGATCCCACCCTAGCCAGGTATCCAGATGAGACATTTCATCTCAGCCTTGTGAGATATGAGAAGAGAAGCCAGTTAAGCTGTACCCAGACTTCTGACCAAAGAACTCTGAGATCATAGATGTGTGCTGTTTTAAGGCACTAATTTTGTGCTACTTTGTTACACAACAATAGAAAACTAACAGAATGAGTCTATTTAGATCATTTTAAAATGCAATAAAGCAAATGACTGCTCTGTGAAGATCAACTGCTTACATCTACCAGCCATATGGGGAAAACTGTCCTAACATCACACAAATGTACCTTACAACAGAATATAGAGTAAGAGCCTTACGGAGGGAATTTGAAAAGTGCTGTGTCTCATGCAACTAGATGGGAGTGAAGATGCTGAGCCCTGGAGAATGTTGGACCCTCAGAGGCCTGGGTGGAAGAGACCCCAGTGGAACGTTGACATAAAACTGATCCATGCTCAAATCAATAAAATTAGAAATGAAAAAGGAGAAGTTCCAACGGACACCACAGAAATACAAAGCATCATAAGAGACTACTACAAGCAACTCTATGCCAATAAAATGGACAAACTGGAAGAAATGGACAAATTCTTAGAAAGGTATAAGCTTCCAAGACTGAACCAGGAAGAAATAGAAAATATGAACAGACCAATCACAAGTAATGAAATTAAAACTGTGATTAAAAATCTTCCAACAAACAAAAGTCCAGGACCAGATGGCTTCACAGGTAAATTCTATCAAATACTAAGAGAAGAGCTAACACCCATTCTTCTCAAACTCTTCCAGAAAATTGCAGAGGAAAGAACACTCCCAAACTCATTCTATGAGGCCACCATCACCCTGATACCAAAACCAGACAAAGATACTTCAAAAAAAGACAATTACAGGCCAATATCACTCATGAATATAGATTCAAAAATCCTCAACAAAATACTAGCAAGCAGAATCCAACAACACATTAAAAGGATCATACACCACGATCAAGTGGGGTTTATCCCAGGGATGCAAGGATTCTTCAATATACGCAAATCAATCAATGTGATACACCATATTAACAAAGTGAAGAATAAAAACCATATGATCATCTCAATAGAGGCAGAAAAAGCTTTTGACAAAATTCAACACCCATTTATGATAAAAACTCTCCAGAAAGTGGGCACAGAGGGGACCTACCTCAACATAATAAAGGCCATATATGACAAACCCACAGCAAATATCATTCTCAATGGTGAAAAACTGAAAGCATTTCCTCTAAGATCAGGAAAAAGACAAGGATGTCCACTCTCGCCACTATTATTCAACATAGTTTTGGAAGTCCTAACCATGGCAATTAGAGAAGAAAAAGAAATAAAAGGAATACAAATTGGAAAAGAAGAAGTAAAACTGTCACTGTTTGCAGATGACATGGTACTAGAGAATCCTAAAGATGCCACCAGAAAACTACTAGAGCTAATCAATGAATCTGGTAAAGTAGCAGGATAGAAAATTAATGCCCAGAAATCTCTTGCATTCCTATACACTAACAATGAAAAATCTGAAAAATGCCATTCACCATTGCAACAAAAAGAATAAAATACCCAGGAATAAATCTACCTAAGGAGGTAAAAGACCTGTACTCAGAAAACTATAAGACACTGGTGAAAGAAATCAAAGATGACACAAACAGATGGAGAGATATACCATATTCTTGGACGGGAAGAATCAATATTGTGAAAATGACTATACTACCCAAAGGAATCTACAGATTCAGTGCAATCCCTATCAAATTACCAGTGGCATTTTTTACAGAACTAGAACAAAAATTCTTAAAATTTGTATGGAGACACAAAAGACCCTGAATAGCCAAAGCAGTCTTGAGGGGAAAAAAAATGGAGCTGGAGGAATCAGACTCCCTGACTTCAGACTACACTACAAAGCTACAGTAATCAAGACAATATGGTACTGGCACAAAAACAGAAATATAGATCAAAGGAACAGGATAGAAAGCCCAGAGATAAACCCACGCACCTATGGTCAACTAATCTATGACAAAGGAGGCAAGGATATACAATGGAGAAAAGACAGTCTCTTCAATAAGTGGTGCTGGGAAAACTGGACAGCTACATGTAAAAGAATGAAATTAGAACACTCCCTAACACCATACACAAAAATAAAATCAAAATGGATTAGAGACCTAAATGTAAGACCAGACCCTTTAAAACTCTTAGAGGAAAACATAGGAAGAACACTCTGACATAAATCACAGCAAGATCTTTTTTGATCCACCTCCTAGAGTAATGGAAATAAAAACAAAAATAAATAAATGGGACCTAATGAAACTTAAAAGCTTTTGCAAAGCAAAGGGAACTACAAACAAGACAAAAAGACAACCCTCAGAATGGGAGAAAATATTTGCAAATGAATCAATGGACAAAGGATTAATCTCCAAAATATATAAACAGCTCATGCAGCTCGATATTAAAAAAAACAAACAACCCAATCAAAGAATGGGCAGAAGACTTAAATAGACATTTCTCCAGAGAAGACATGCAGATGGCCAAGAAGCACATGAAAAGCTGCTCAACATCACTAATTACTAAAGAAATGCAAATCAAAACTACAATGAGGTATCACCTCACACCAGTTAGAATGGGCGTCATCAGAAAATATGCAAAAAACAACTGCTGGAGAGGGTGTGGAGAAAAGGGAACCCTCCTGCACTGTTGGTGGGAATGTAAATTGATACAGCCACTATGGAGAACAGTATGGAGGTTCCGTAAGAAACTAAAAATAGAATTACCGTATGACCCGGCAAACCCACTACTGGGCATATACCCAGAGAAAACCATAATTCAAAAAGACACATGCACCCCAATGTTTATTGCAGCACTATCTACAATAGCCAGGTCATGGAAGCAACCTAAATGCCCATCGACAGGCGAATGGATAAAGAAGATGTGTGGTACATATATACAAGGGACTATTACTCAGCCATAAAAAGGAACAAAACTGGGTCATTTGTAGAGACATGAATGGATCTAGAGACTGTCATACAAGTGAAGTAAGTCAGAAAGAGAAAAACGAATATCGTATATTAATGCATATATGTGGAACCTAGAAAAATGGTACAAATGAACCAGTTTGCAGAGCAGAAATAGAGACACAGATGTAGAGAAAAAAATGTATGGACACCAAGGGGGGAAAGCAGCGGGGGTGGGGCGTGGTGGTGTGATGAATTGGGAGACTGGGATGGACATGTATACACTGATGTGGATAAAATGGATAACTAATACGAACCTGCTGTATAAAAAAATAAAATACAATTCAAAAAAAAAAAAAAAAACCCGATCCATGAAATGTGAAAGAGGGGATTAACCATATTTCCAGAGTAATACCTCTGCATTATGTGATTTTTAAATACACGTGTGTAACTAGTTAAAGAAACATTATAACTAGGCTTTTGATGATTTCATCTACATCTTGGCCAAGATTGGCCAAGATTGGCCAAAGACCAATCTTGGTCTTTTTGTTTTTAATTCTTATTAGGAAAGTGGGAAGAATCTCCTTCTGTTTTGGGTCCCCATATACGCAGGTATATAGGGTGTTTGCTGTAAATAAATTCACGGGCGTCCGTTTCCCAGCTGGGCGGTGGGGGGTAAGGGTAGTCGCAGGGCTTGGAAGTAGGGGAGCCAGGACACAAACAGACACATCTGACCCCAAGACCATCCTTTCCAGACTATCCCAGACAAACACGGAAAGAAGAAAGTTTCCAGGACCCCAGGAATCCGCAGATGATGACAGAGTCGCCGAGGTGGCCATGGGCATTGTGGAGGCCAAAGGAGCTGGCCAAGACCCTTCACTGGAATCATAGGTGGTCACAGGCAGCAAGGCCAAGGCCCCCCTCAGGCTCCCACAGACTTCCCACTTTATGTGCTAAAACTCACCTCTTCCCCAACTCCTACCTGAAACTCCCTCGCCTCCCAGAGATAACTGCTTGGCTTTCAGTACAATTTCAGTCATGTTAATGGAAAAAAAAATATCCTGAACTAAGGCTTTTAATGACCAGCTGTACATTTCTCGTTCGCCAGCCCATAGGGAAATGGATCTTGCTCATTTACTGTCCCCAGTGAGACTTGGGGTAATGTGTCCTGGAACCCAATTCTCAGACTATAATGGCAGAGAGAACGCATTTGGGGGCCACGTTTTGAGTTGATGACATACACTCATTTAGTGGATGGACAGCTAAAAGCAAAAATGCAGCAGCTAGAAGATTACTGCCAAATTCTACTTTTTTACTTTAATTTTGTTTTGTTTTAAGTTCCATGTATCACAAGAGCTGTGAAAGTTCTCAAAGTTAGATAAAAAGCCATACCTCAAGTTTGATTTCCAAACTAGGCCAACCTAGGGAAAAAAAGAGATGTTGCCTTTGTTTAATTATCAAAGAATGTATTGAATAGAAAAATGTACTCTTTCTGCTCAACACTCTTTGTTTCAGGAAACCACATCCCGCACTCCAGTGGTCCCATGAATCCACAATCATGTGTCCGTCATGGTACCCTGCCCCAACACATGTACAGGGGCGGGCCATGAACCAGGCTGACCAATGAGAAGACTCCATTCTACTGGGCATGTGACCCAAACAGACTAATCAGGGGCTTCCCTGGGACTTGATGCTAGAGGAGGTGGATCCTCTTTCTCAAGCCATGAAGACCACATAAGGTGGAGCTTCCTGGCACCACTTTCCCCTGATACATGGAGGGACCTGACTGCCGGAAAAGAGAGGGACACAAACGTGAGAAAAAAGAAGTAGAAGAGAGAACCTGGTGACATCATTTGATCCCTGGAGCCCCTCGACCCAGTGGTACCTTGAATTTTTCTGTTTCATGAGCCCAACAATGTCCAATTTGGGCTACAGTCAGTTTGAGTTGATTTTCTGTCAGTTACACCCAAACATGTCCTGAGTAATACAGAGAATTTCTGTCATTCAATCACTCACTCACTCACCCACCCAGGTGAGAAAGACATCGTCCCAAACTTGGGCAGCAGGGTTGAGCAGAGGCAGCAGCCGTCAGACAGAGTGGCCAAGAGTTGGTCTCTGACGGGGGTGATGAGGGCCACCCAGGAGAAACTGGGGTCTTCAGGGCACGTGCCAAGGAGGGCCCACCACTGACCGAGGAACTTGGGCGTCCTCCCCCAGGAACGACCCAGGAGACTCGACCACAGCTCCTAAACTCTCTGCTTTTGTTTCAGAGGATTTCTTTTTTGAGTTCTAAAGTCATCATGGATACTAACTCCGCTGGGGGAAAATAAACATTGTCATTCCTCTCTCTTGAGGGAAACCTCTGCTTCCTCCCGTACAGAGATAAACCCTTTCCTCACTGCCACAGAGGCACGGGGCGCCGGGCGGACGGTACAAAGAAGCCGCTGAAACAATGCGTGGAGGGAGCCGCGCTCTCCACACCCCACCCTCCAGACCCGACTGCTGCGTGTCTCCCACGAGGATGCACTGGGGGCTCGAGGCCTGTGCCCGTGACCAGCCCCCCCCCCCCCGCACCATCCACAGTCCCACACAGGTCTGCTGCCAGCCACACAGCAGTCTCACCGGAGGCCACAAACACAGACTGTGTACCCACGAGCAGACACACACGTACACACAGGTAAACACACACGCCTACACAGAAGGCATCCGCTATGAGCCGAAACAGCCTCTTGGAGAAGATACATTAAAAGAAGTTGGAGGGGCTTCCCTGATGGCGCAGTGGTTGAGAATCTTCCTGCCAACGCAGGGGACACGGGTTCAAGCCCTGGTCTGGGAAGATCCCACATGCCGCGGAGCAACTAGGCCCGTGAGCCACAATTACTGAGCCTGCGCGTCTGGAGCCCGTGCTCCGCAAAAAGAGAGGCCGCGATAATGGGAGGCCCGCGCATCGCGATGAAGAGTGGCCCCACTTGCCGCAACTGGAGAAAGCCCTCGCACAGAAACGAAGACCCAACACAGCCAAAAATAAAAATATAAAAATAAATAAATAAATTAAAAAAAAAAAAGAATGAGGAAGAAGGTGGTCTTTAAAAAAAAAAAATCAACTGGGAGATTGGGATGGACATGTATACACGAATATGTATAAAATGGATAACTAATAAGAACCTGCTGTATAAAAAAATAAATAAAATTAAATTTAAAAATGTTTTTTAAAAAATGAAGATTTGATTTTTGCTTTTCAAAAATAATTCCTAAAGGTAGTAATAAAGTTTTTCTTTTCTGTATATCAAATATATTAAAAAAAAAAACACAGAGACACAAACATGCATACACATACACATACACATATACACACAGGTGCACACAGGTGCACACACAGACACAGTACACTCACACAGACATACACAGACACGTGCACATGCACGCACAGACGTGTGTGCAATCATAGACATGCATGTGTGGACACAGACACACAAATACACAGACACACGTGCACAGACACACACCCGCAGATGCATGCGTGCACACACATGCACACGCAGACACACACACACACAGCAGAGGGGGCATGGAGGGTGAGGAGGTGTGCGAGGAAGGCGGATCTGAGGTGAAAAGGGACATGATGGCCACCGGCTCCGGGTGTTACCTCGGCCCAGCAGGTGGGGTGAGGAGACTGGGGCCCCCCAGTGTAGACTAGACCAGGCCTCAGCCGTCTCTGGATGCACTGGACAGATAGGATGCAAACCCCAGCTCCTCCCGGAGCCCCCGAGCCCCCGATCCTTCCTGTACCGAGTGGAGATGGCAGCGCCGCGCTCGTTGGGGGTGGCGTGGTGAGCCGTGCGTTAAGTGTTGGACGTGAAAGTTTGAGCACAGCACCAGGCAGGGAGCGAGGAGGGGTCCGGAGCAGCTAGAAGCAGCCCCAGAGGTTAATAACGAGAAAGAAACATCATGTCTGAGTCAGACAGAGAAAGGGGACGGGAGCCGCACAGTCACAGCAGAAATGGGGAGACGTGGGGCCCCGTCAGCACCCCTGGGGACCCCCCCTCCCCCTGACAGCATCGCAGGGGTCGGGGTCTTGCTCTCCTGCCCACAGTCCAGAGCTGGTGGCTCCATGGCGGTGCCCAGGGACACCAGCAGAGGGCAGTGACAGCCAGCAGACAGACCAGTTCAGGAGCACACGTGTGCCAACCCAGAAACGCAGGGGTGGAGGGCACAGGGGCTTCCCCAGGGCCCCGGGCGACAAGGGCGAGTCTCGGGGATGCCTGGACGGTCAAGAGCAGAATTCAGTGCCCACCTGGGGCGAGCACCCCACAGCCAGAAAGGGCGATCCCTGCCCCGTGGTGGGCAAAGGCACCAGCTGCAGATTAAGCCTCGTCTGCTCCTTCCCCCCACCGCCCCGCCCGGGCCCTGACCCCGAGGGCCCAGGAGCAGCGGGTGGAGAAGCAGAGCAGCAGACAGAACAGCAGAGCAGAGCGGCCGCTTCTCCAAGACACGGCTCCTGTCCCTACCTCCCTCCCCAGCCTGCTTCCTCGGGTTCTCCCCTTGGCCTCTTCCTCCTCACCCCCAGGTTCCCTGCAGGATCTCACGTGGTCCCGAGACCCCTGTGCCTCGGAGACCCAACGTGGGTGCCACTTCCTCCAAGTCCCACCGCCTGAAACTCAGCGCGTCCACACGGCGCTCAGCACCGTCACCCCCCAACGCCGCTCACCGCTGCCCGCCCACCGTGCCCCTTCCATCAGCAGCACCTGTTCCCCGATCCCCAACCATCCCCTCCCACCTCTTCCTCTCTCCTGCTGGGTCAGCGGATCTCCGAGGACACGGCCAGGCCCTGGACCTCCTCTGCACCACTTTCCCCATCCCATCAGCACGTTGTCCTGCATATTCACAGATTAAGTCGACTGCTTTTTTGCAGAAGAGAATTTCCCCTTCTCTTGAACTTCACAACTTTTCATTCGTTAAATATCTGCTGGATGCCTTAAAATATACAGCTTCATTGAGATAAAATTCACATACCATAAAGATCACCCACAGAAAGTACACAATTCAATCGTTTTGAGCCTTTTTACAGAATTACCCAGCATGACCGTAATCTCATTTTAGAATATCTTCATCACCCCAAAAGGAAACTCCATTGGCGGCCACACTGCATTCCTCTGGCCCTAAGCCACCAGTGATCTGTCTTCTGTCTGTGGATTTGTCTAGACTGGACATTTCGTGCCCATGGAATCCTACAGGATGGGGCCTTTTATGACCGTGTTTCACCCAGCAACATGTTTTTGAGGTTCTGCCTTTTAGATGCCGCCCACAAGGCTGCGGTGTTAAACCAGACGAGGTGAGGCCCTCCCCTCACGCAGCTCCCCTCTATGAAGGAGACAGAGACAGAACAGTAAGGACACCCCAAATAATTCACTACCGTGTTGATAGGAGAGCCAAGGGGTACTCCAAGGAATGTGCCAGGCCGGTGAGGAGGAGCAGGCAGGGCTCAACGCCAGGAGACTGCAGAATGGGAGGGTGGGTGGGATTAGCTGGCCAGAAAAGCACCCCAGCCAGAGGGAACAGCATGTGCAAAGGCCCTGCTCCAGGAAGGAAATAAAAGAAGGCTGTGTGCCTGGGACACGCGTGCAGAAAGGAACGTGGCCCAGAATGAGATCCACAAGAAGTCATGGGGTGGGGAGGGGGGGACTTCCCTGGTGGCACAGTGGTTAAGAATCCACCTGCCAATGCAGGGGACACGGGTTCGAGCCCTGGTCCGGGAAGATCCCACATGCCGCAGAGCAACTAAGCCCGTGGGCCACAACTACTGAGCCCGCGTGCCACAACTACTGAAGCTCGTGCGCCTAGAGCCTGTGCCCTGAAACAAGAGAAGCCACTGCAATGAGTAGCCCACGCACCACAACGAAGAGTAGCCCCCGCTCTCCACAACTAGAGAAAGCCTGCGCACAGCAACGAAGACCCAACACAGGCAAAAAAAATAAAAAATAAAAGAAGTCCCGGGGTGCTGGGGGAGACTTGAAACCTCCCATCAGGAGCTTTGGCTTTATCTGAAGAGCAATGGGGAGCCATGGAAAGTTCAAAGCAGAGGAGAGGTATCACAAATTTGATTTGCAAGATGGTTCTGAAGGCAGGGCTGGGTGAGAGGCTGGGCGGCGGAAGGGGAGGGATGATTGGCCACAGGCCTCGGAGGCAGGCTGGACGTAGGGGTGAGACAGAAGAAGGAGTGAGTGGGGCTCCATCCCAAGTCGGGGCAGGGGGAGCTACAGCAGCCGGCGGGACGTCCAGGGCTGGGCACCATTGGATCAGTATTCCGCACGATTCTTGGCCAAAGCAGCGGGTGGCTTTCAGGCCCCAACCTCTTTATCTAATGCAGCTCTGCAATGAACTTTCCTAGGCTGCTCACCAGCCCCTCCGTGCTGCTGGGTAATTCACAATGCAACTGGCCCGCTCCTCCGGGCGGCGGCCACCTAGCTATTTCATGCCCTCAGCAAACGGGCACCACCGTGAAATGACGTTCCGCTCTCGGCCAATGCATTAAACTTAAGTGTTTTCTATAACCAGCGCACCCTGTGCCTGCTTTAATTCCCAAATGATTTTTCTACCCAATTTATTGCCAGGGCTCGATTCAATCAATACTGGCAGGGATTCAGCCCGCAGAGGCATCTGATTTATGCATGCAGCTGCTCCGGGGACCCATGGAACTTCTGCTTCTGCACCACGGTGCCCCCCATCCGCCAAGCTGATGGGCCTGCCCCCCCGCAGGGCTAACCAGCACCAGTGTCCAGATGACCAACCTGAGATCTGTCAGACCCTCCAGATGCCGTAGACACCCTCTCCCTGCCCAAAGGGGCCTGCAGTCCTGCTCCTGAGCTGCCCTGGGCCAGCCCTGACCTCAGGACTCCCTGGGGAAAGAAAAGTTCCGCAAACTACGAAGGCTTTGCGTTAATCTGGACAGAAACAGACTCTGGGCAGGGGGAAGGCATACGTGCCCTGTATGAATTGGGTCTTATTGCACTAGGGTCAGGGTTTAAATTAGATCCTTATCTTTCGCTCTGGACATATAAAAACAGGATGTGGGGTTTCTTGTTCCCAAGGATTTAGCAAAACTTTTGCTTAAAAAAAAAATTGAAAAAAAAATGCCAGAAATCTTTTTCCCTTCCAAAAGGAGGGTCATGGGGTCTGAAACCAAATATAAGAGGTGAAGGTCTTCCCTCTTGAACTTGCTCTGGCAAAAGTTCAATAGAATCACATCCTCTGGTTCTAATTCTAAACTTCCTGGAGGAGGGACAGCAGGCCAGCCTGCTCAATCTATAGCCTTTCTCAAAATAAATCACCAGCAGGTCACGGCTGCAGTACTTATTAAAACATGAAATTAGTTGACAGCCCCATGTTTTTCACTTCCCCTCTCTTTACGCAGACTCAGAAAGGCCTTTAGGCAGGGAGAGCTGTTCATCTAGTCCTAGATAAATGCCTTTAGGGGCCTGGCAAGCCGTGTAAATGGGTGGCAGGGCCGGGTGGAAGAGGCAATAGGGAGTGGTAGAGGCCGAGGCAAAATCAGGAAGGCGGCAGCTGCTACCCTATGCCAGTCGTTGCCTGGGAAGGGAGATCCAGACACCAGGGTTCTTGGCCTTGCCAAAGACTCTAGTGGCCCCCAAAACAGGCACGTACGTCCTGTGCCATTAGGCCACGTAAGGACCGAGTGTCCTGGGACCACTGGTATCTGATCAGTGGCTATAATCCCAGCCCCCAGAGGGGCAGAGTCCATAAGACTGACCAAAGCTCAATTTACCACCATCCCAAAGGGATAAAGCTCTGGGTCCAAATTAAATTTGCATTAAAATAATAGGTTTTCCCTCTTCTTTCTCCCTTGTGACACTTTTCCTAGTGTGGGAACCAAGCATCTGGTGCCATTGCCTCCGAGCCAGAAGGATTGCTCCAGGAAGCAGAGGAAAACTGGAGTCGGTTCTCTCTCTGCTTTTGTTTCAAAAGTCTCATCCACAGAGCAGGGCGAGAACTCGGGGAGAATGGAGCTGGCAGCAGGTCTGAAGGAGAGAAAAGCTTCCTAGAAAACTTGCCCTCCCACCTCGTCCATCCCTGACATGGGCAAAGTTTACCCACAAGGGGCTGTACAGGGAGAGGGTCCCTTTTACCAGGAGCCCCCTTGGAAGGGGACAAGCCCCCCACAAGGATATGGCTGCCCGGAGTATCTAGGCAGAAAGGATGTGAGTCAGCCTCCCTGGGGCTGCTATGGCAGAGGAAGGGACAGCAGAGGGGTACTGGAACCCCAGGAGGTCACGGGAGTAGCAGGGTGGGGTCTTACAGCTTCCTGAGCCCCCAAGTTGCCCCAAGTGGTGTGAGACCAGCTCCATGTGCCCACCGTCCCTGAGAATAGAAGGAATACGGCCGAGAGAGAGCAGTAGACAGGACCCTGCAGACATCACGAGGAAAGGCTGAGCAGTCATTGCACGGACCAGAGTCTGAGGGTCAGACAGAACCACATGTCCCAGCAGAGGCCAGCTGCCCAGCCCTGACGCCCAGGCGTGCCACAAATGCCCTGGGACAGAAATAAAAAGTAAAGTTTTCCTCCATCTCAGGCAGCTGGAGGACTTGGACCAGACCCGCACCCAGCGGTGCTGAGGCTTTCTTAGGGTGATATTGCCTTGGTGTGAACGTGACGGAAACCTCAAGAAGAGCCGCAGAGTTCAAACTTCAATGCCCTGCAAACCCCCCCGGGGATCTCGTTAAAATGCACATGCTGATCAGATAGGTCTGGAGTGGAGCCCAAGTTCTGCTTTTCTAACAAACTCTCAGGTGGAGCCGATGATGCTTGCCCAGGGACTGTGCTGCAATAAGGAGGTTCTAGAAGGTTCTAAAGGGGACTCCCCTGGCGGTCCAGTGGTTAGGACTCCGCGCTTCCAATGTAAGGGGCGCGGGTTCTATACCTGGTCCGGGGAACTAAGATCCCACATGCCACGTGGCATGGCAAAAAAAAAAACCCAAAACCTACTTCCTAGAAGGTGCTAAAAGAAGACCCAGAATCCACTGGCAGAATCACAGGGGTTTGCCCACAGGCCTGAGTGCTGGCCAGGGGGTCCAGGCTGCCCCACTGGGTGCTTCTGGTGCATTCTCCACAACTGCACACCCTGGAATTGAAGGTAACTGAAAAAGCACAAAATCTCCATGTTTAAATGTGAGTCCCCAGCCATAAAAAAAGAATGAAATAATGTTATTTGCAGCAACATGGATGGACCTAGAGATTATCATACTGAGTGAAGTAAGTCAGAAAGAGAAAGACAAATACCATATTATATCACTTATATGTGGAATCTAAAATATGACACAAATGAACTTATCCACGAAAGAGAAACAGACTCACAGACACAGAGAACAGACTGGTTGCCAAGGGGGAGGGGGTTGGGGGAGGGATGGATTGGGAGTTTGGGATTAGCAGATGCAAACTATTATATATAGAATGGATAAACAACAAGGTCCTACTGTATAGCACAGGGAACTATATTCAGTATCCTGTGACAAACTGTAATGGAAAAGAATATGAAAAAGAATGTGAATATATATATATAACTGAATCACTTTGCTGTACAGCAGAAATTAACACAACATTGTAAATCAACCATACTTCAATAAAATAAATTAAAAAAAATAAAAACGAAAAAATAAAATGTGAGTCCCGTGGATTGTGGTCATGATTGCACAAGTCTGTAAGTTGACCATCAAAAGATGAATGGAGGCTTCCCTGGTGGCGCAGTGGTTGAGAATCTGCCTGCCGATGCAGGGGACACGGGTTCGAGCCCTGGTCTGGGAAGACCCCACATGCCGCGGAGCAACTAAGCCCGTGCGCCACAACTACGGAGCCTGTGCTCTAGAGCCCGCGTGCCACAACTACTGAGCCTGCGCGTCTGGAGCCTGTGCTCCACAACAGGAGAGGCCACGATAGTGAGAGGCCCGCGCACCGCGATGAAGAGTGGCCCCCGCTCGCCGCAACTGGAGAAAGCCCTCGCACAGAAACGAAGACCCAACACAGCCATAAATATAAAAATAAATAAATAAATAAAAAATTTAAAAAAAAGAAAAAGACGAATGGATAAACGACGTGTGGTCCATCCATATAAAGGAATATTCTTCAGCCATAAAAAGGAATGAGAACTGATACGTGTGACAGCGTAATACGTGGATGCACCTTGAAAACATCACGCTAAGTAAAGAAGCCAGACACCAAGAGCTGCATACTGTATGATTCCATTGATAGGAAATGTCCAGAATAGGTAAATCGACAACAACAGAAAGATTAGTGGTTGTCAGGGCCTGGGGCGACGGAGGGATGAGGAGTGAGTATTTAATGGGTCTGGGGTCTCCTTTGGGAATGATGACAAGTTTTGGAACTACAGAGAGGTGTTGGTTGCACAACTCTGTGAATATAATAAAAACCATTGAACTGCATCCTTTAAATGGGTGAAGTGTACGGGATGTGAACTAAAACTCAATCTCAATAAAGCTGCTTTTTAAAAAAGCAGATGGGAGGACAAATTTGGGATGATTCCACTTATATGAGGTACTTAGAGGAGTCAAGTTTATAGCAACAGAAAGTGGAATGGTGGTTGCTAGGAGCTGGGGGAGGGGGAAAGGGAGTTAGTGTTTAATGGGGACAGAGTTTCAGTTGGGGAAGATGAAAAAGTTCTGGAGATGGATGGGGGTGATGGTTACATGATGGTGTGAATGTACTTAATGCCACTGAACTATACACTTAAAAAGAGCCCAACTGGTAACTTCCAGGTTATGCTTGCTTTACCATAAGAATAAAAAAAATGGTAGCGGGAACAGGTGTTCACAGGGTGAGGAGGGATCATCTCAAAATTACTCTCTAGTCTAAAGGAGGAAACAGAACTTCCCAGTGAGGGGGGGCAGCTGTCAGGACCGCAACCCCAGGCTTGAACTTGGTATCCTGATGGTGGGACCAGCCTGAAGCTGATCCCCCCTGGAGGTCCCACATCCAGTTCACAGGAAGGCAGGGGACAGGGGACACGTTAAAAGACACCACGGAAACTGGCCTTGCCAAGGACAGTCGTGTCGCCAAGCTGGATGGGCTCTCAGCAGCTTTCAGCTCTGATGCCCACGCCCTCCGCCCGCCCCCAGCGTTTCCCTCCTCCCTCACCAGCCCCTCCTCTCCTTGTCTGCTGGCTCCCCTTTTCCTGAGCCCAAAACAGAGGAGACCCCCGGCCTCCCTCCTCTGTTCCATCCACAGCCCTCTCCCTCCTGGTTCCCTCTCAGATCCACCTGCTTGCTGACAACCCCAAAAACAGGGGTCCAGCGAGTGTCTCTCCTGTGAGCCTACCCACAGCATCCCCGTGGGTGCTGACACCTCAAACATACCCGCTGGAGGGGGTGAAATGGTGCCCCTGGAAAGATGTGTCCAACTGGAGCCTCTGAACGTGACCTTATTTGGAAAAGGGGTCGCTTTACCCCCTCTCCCATTCCCGCACCTCCAGCACCTGCCGGCCCTGCTCCATCCTCCCCGCCGTCACCACACTGGTTCGGCGGCCACTGTCCTCTGGCACCTGGACACCAGCAATATCTCCAGTGATCTGATGGCTCCCACTGCTACCCCCTACAGAACAAGGGCAAGACCATTTTCCTGCAGGCCAACTGGACACACGGAGGGCAGGCCAGGGGGCAGGTGCCGCCTCTCCCTCCCCAAGAGCACCACCTGACCTGCAACACAGAGGCCGAGGGAACAGTCAGACGGAGGAGGAGGGCAGGTCTTAGGGGGTCAGCAGGAAATCACCACTGGGAGAGGCCCAAGTGGGGATCTCCAAAACCCACTAAGTGCCCGGTACCCGCAACGGAGGGACTTTGGGGGCCTGGGGAGAGCCACACACGGCCCCTCTAACTTCCCCCAGCATCCCGGGCCTACCCCCCGGAGACACAGAAACAGTTGGGCAAGTGCAGAGCTGTGGAGGACAGAGCATAGAGGCCAAAGGCCCAGGGCCACCAGCCAGCCGGGGACAGCCCTGAGCTGGGGGAGGGACAGTGGAGGAGATGGTGGTTTCTACGGGGCCCAGGCTGGATTTTTTAAGACTTGCAAAAGATGGCTGTTGATTTATAGAAGTAAATAGCCAAAGGATCTAGTAACTCCCTGAGGCAGGGAGGGGAAGCCCACAGGGTGGGTGTGCAGGGCGACAGCGGAGCAGCAATGAGACCATTCCCGATGGCCTGCGATCAGAGCGGCCTGGAGCCCTGTCACACGTGAGGGCTCAGTCACGGCATGTGTTGAACGCAGGGGTGGATGGCAGGTCAGTCACCTCGCCTCATCACCAGCACATCCATCTGTCTAAAAGTCCAGGGCTCCAAGCTGCAGGGGACCGATTCATTTCTTTTCAAAGGAAGCGGCTTTGCTCCCCAAGCCTCTGTCACTGTGGGGCAGGAATAATAACACCTCATGGGATCTTTACAAGAAGCAAATGAGATACTTTACAGGCTGGCCTAAGCAGACCTGATGCATTTTTTTTTTCATCATTTCAATAGAATTCCTAAACCATCATGAGATGAACCAGGTATGAAATATACTGCAGTCTGCTGAAAGGTGGAGATAAATCATGAAGTTCTTTGAAAGTGTAATTTGGTAAAAATAGCAATTCTGATGAGTGCTCATTTTTAATCTCAGCCCTTCTCTGGGTGCCATGGCTTACACTTTGGGGGAAATATGGAGGATCTTGAGTTTAAAGACACCTAATTTAGCAAAATTCTTTCTTGCTTTTCTTGTTGCAGACCCTCCTGGGTGATAAGACATTAATTTAAACATTCATGAGAGTTGCAAGGAAAGTCCTAGATTTTTCCTCCCTTTGGGGGGTTAAAAAAAAAATTTTATCTCTAAAGCTGGGTGGCTCTTATTCCTGACCCTAAGACCATTGGTGAGCCCCTGAAGGAAGAATCTTTGGGGGGCCGTATTTCTTTCTAAAATTCTTGTACCATTAATTTTCTGTGAAAATACTATCCACATAGTTACTTTTAAAAATATCCTATACTATGCAAAGATCAAAACAGCATAAAAGAATCGAATGGAAAGTCCTTGGGGTATAATGTCTAAAGGGAGAGGAGAAAATTAAATGCAACAGGATCTACAACCTGCGCAGGGGGCTCTGGACGTACTCCCGTCTGGATGGAAGGAACTTTCGGACCCACCAAGTCCATCCGCGGTCTCGCTACGACACCTGGTGGCCGCCGCGTCCGCCCACCTGAGGCGGCAGCGCTCAGCAGCGCCACCTGGCGGGCGCCCTCGCGCTGACCCTGGGAGACCTGGAGAGAGTCTTTTTTCTAAACCAAAGACTGAGATTGGAAGAAAATGCGCAGGCCCCCCAGGGACCTGTCGTGCTGAGGCTCTGATACAAGCCGAGCGGACGAGGAGGTGTCGGTGGGGTTTGATTACCTGCTCTCCATCCTGCGTTCTGTGCTGCCTGGTGGTGCCCAGCGCAGTGGTCTGTCCTGGTGAGGCTACGGGTGGGCACCTCTGCGGTGCTTTGAGAGAGTGCCAGTATTTTCTGCGTTTCACAAGCAGGGAAAGGGGCCCTTAGAGAGGTAACCGAGGTCACAGCCGCCAGGAAGTCCTCCCAGGCTGGCTGGTTCGCCCCTGGAGAAGGATCGTGTTCTGTGATCAGGCAAGTTTAATACTGTCAGGTGCTTCTTAGAACCACGGTCTAGGGGCAGGCATTCTCACTCTGCCTTTTACATGCTGTGTGACTCTGGGCAAGTTGCTGACTTCTCTGAGCCTCAGTTTCCTCAAATGAAAAACGGGCATGGATGGACTAGACCGTGTTCAGTGCCCCTCAGCACCAGCATCCCTGGGAATTTGTTAGAAATCTCAGGCTCTGCCCCCAAATCACTGAATCCAGGATCTCGGGGGGCAAAGCCCAGCAATCTGTGTCTTAATAAGCACTCCCTGGGACTGATTTGCGCTCAAGGTTGAAAACCTCTGGCCCTCAGGATTACTGAAAAGATTAAATACTTCATGTGGAATGTCTGGCCCGGGATAATTGCTCAATAAATGATTGTTGTGATTCTCAAACTTTGGAAAGCTCGGGTGGGAGGTGGGTTCGCTTCTTTTCCTTTTTCTTATTTTTTTAGTTACAAATGTAGGACATGCTGCTGAACACAGAATTGCTTTACGACCCAGGGATTCCCCTCCTGGGTATGTACTCAAAAGAAACAAGTATTCAAACAAATCTTATACACCCATGTTCATAGCAGCATTATTCACAATGGTCAAAAGGTGGAAACAATCCAAATGTCCATCGACTGACAAATGGATAAGCGATGGAATATTCTTCAGCCATAAAAAAGGAATGAAGCACTGATACACGCTACCACGTGGATGATCCCGGAAAACATCACACTAAGGAGCCGATACATGAGGCCATATTGTATGATTCCATTTATGTGAAGTATCCAGAAAGGGGCAAATCCACAGAGACAGAAAGTGGATTGGTGGTTGTCTAGGGCTGGGGGGGAGGGAGGAGGTCAGGGGGACTGTTACTGGGTCCAGGGTTTCTTTCTAGGGTGATGAAAATGTTCTGGAACTAAATAGGAGTGATGGTTACACAACACTGTGAATGCACTAAATGTCATTAATGGCAAATTTTATGTTATGTGTATTTTACCACCATAAAAAAAAAGAAAAGAAAAGACAGGCCGGCTGTGACAATTCATAGCTGTGTAGAGCAACCCCGCAGCCCCAAAGTAAGCAATGCTAAGAGTTTACAGATCTTCGACATCATTCTTTTTTGCTCAAATAAAAATGTGCTTATGTGCACATTTATCGGATTTGCCTCCTTTTTAGAACTGTAACTGCATGAGCTCATACACATTTCCCAGGCAACTTGCTGTTTTTCACTTAATGACACATCACAGACACCCCTCGCGGCTGTCCCTTGGCCTGGACGTACAGATCAAGTCATTTCTTTTAATAGCTGCAAAACGTGCCACCATCTTTCCCAGCGGTGGGCATTTGGAGTGTTTCCAGGCACTCGCCACCAGAAACAGTTGCCACAAACATTTGCACACGCGTACCATCGTGGAGTGGGGCTTCGTCTCTGTAGGATGGATTTACAAAGTGGGGTAGCAGGGCCTTCTGAATACCTACTGTCCAATCGAAGTCCGGCAAGGCTACAGGACCCTACAAGCTCCCCTCTGCAGCACTAGAGAGAGCCGTGTCCCAGACACTCGTGTACACGCGCACACATGCACATCAGCACCAGGTGTTGTCAGTATTTATCATTTTTTCCAATCGCAGATTGACAATGCACACCCACCCGAGGGGTAGAAGGGGATATTGAATTGATGCGTTGATTTGATTTGACAACTGGGGCGGCTGGCCTCCCTGTTACGTGCCCAGGTTTGGGGGATCCATGGACCCTCACAGGACATGATGAATGTTCTCCCCAGAAAATGTGTGTTCTGTGGACAAGTTCGGGGGTTCCGGCACAGAAGCTGTCTGGGAGCCCCTCTGGCTGAGCCCCACTCTTGAGTCTCCAGTGGGGCACAGACTGCCGCAGCTCTGACATTTCCGATGAACACAAACAGCGGTGTTCTTCTAAATGTTAATGGGTTTCTGTGCCCTCTGCTGGATGCTCGTGTAGTCAGTACGCGCTGCAGAGGCAGAGCTGAGAGACTGGAATTTTCCTCTCACCTTAGAGCTTTTTTTTTTCTTTTCTCTCTCTCTCTCTTTCCTGCAGAACTGGCCCTGGATTTTTAAGTTCAGATGACTTTCTGGACCCTGTACTTAATACTAAAATCCGCAAGTTTCAGGGAAATTATTTATCTCCCACTCTAGGAATGATTAGTTCTGGATGGAGACTCTCATTGTATAAGGTTTGTTGAAAATTTATGAGGCTCTCTGGACACCGGGAGTGTATTGATTCCCAGTGAGTAAACATTTTAAGCAAATTAATTGGTGGTAGTAATAATAATAATAATGGATACTATTTTTCAAGAGTCTGCTCTGTGCCAGGCATTTCATCCCTCCGATGATGACAGGGGCAGATTTTTATTACCCGAATGTTACAGACGAAGAAACTGAGGCTCTGAGAGATGCAATTGCTTGGCCCAATGCCACCCAGCCAGCAGCGGAGGAAAATTCTAAATGGCATCTGCTGGACGCCAAGCCCGGGCCCTTCCCGAGGACAATTCACATCGCTCATCGCAACGGGGCTGAGAGGGAGATGATGGGGGTCCCTGTGGAGGTGACAGTTTGCCCCAAGGTCACATACTGGTTAGGAGTGGGAAAAGGAAAAGAATCCCAGCCCACAAATATACTGAAAACAAGATGATGTTATTAAATCCTGGCAAAATACTGTTGCCTGTGGAAGGCTGCTCTATTTGTGTATCTTATAAAAGCTCCCTTTTCGCAAAGGTCAGGGGGGAGTCTGACTTACTAACACCAAGCGGAGACTTTCCTCTTGTCGGAATTAAAAGGATCGAGAGCGATTTGAAAGGGGAATAACTCTCACCCTATGTTTCCGTGGCACTTACTGCAGCGTCAGGGCCGACTAAAGTCCCCTGAGGTGCCACCAGTGGGTGCCCTTCGCCTCCCTGGGAAAGTCTGGTTGGTGACCATGCTTCAGAGAAGGGAGCGTCCAGGCCTGAGATGGAGGAAGGACTCAGTGCAGCTGAAACCCCCCGGACGAGTCTTTGGAGAGAGATGGCCATGCACCCAAGCCCTGGGTGGAGCTGAGAGACCCCGGGCGGCCAGGGGTCCAGAGGGACAGCCAAGGCAGATGGAGACACGGTGGAGGCGCAGCTGTCACCGTCTTCCTTGAGCGAGCGGTCGGCCTCTCCAGAGGGGCTCCCCGGTTCCCAAGGGCTGTTTTCCAGGCTGACATAAGGCACACTGGTGAGCAGTGTCCCTGATGGAGGGGATGCTGAGGGATCCTTCTTCACGTGGCCGCCAGGAAATCCAAGGACGCTGGACAGCACTTTCCCGGGGGCACTGAGCTCAGAGGTCATCAGTCTCATGGTGATCAGAACTTGAGAACCCAAGAAAGGCACCAAACGGTTCTCCTATTTGCCCCCATCCCCCGTCGATCATCAACAATTGAGCCCATGACTTCAGAAGGAGTCTGCAGTCAAGCTCTCAGACGAGAAGAGCTAGCATGTACTGAGTACTTCCTACCTCCCAGGCCCTCCCAACAACCTTAGGGACCAGGCACCATGACCACCCTCCAATCCCCTGTACCTCAGAGCAGTAGGGAACGTGCTCAAGGCCACAGGGCAGAGTCACCAAGATGCAATCTGGGGTCCAAGCCCTGTATGTCCACACCACCCCAGCAGCAATTCCACTCTGGCAACCGAGAGTCCAGCTTTACGGGAGATACACAATAAGGAGGAGGGAGAGGGATATTATACTCAGACAACTGACAGTAGCTCCTTTCCTAGAGGAAGCCTGTCCCTCTCCACGCAGAGGTGAGGCCCACCTGGGTGATGGCAGACCACCGCTGCTTCACCACAAAAGTCCATCCCCAATACCTCGGGCCTAAAAGGATTTCAGGGTCCTACAAAAATGTTTGAGATCAACCCCTTTTAAAAAAATGGACACTAATATGTATAAAATAGGCAATTAATGAGAACGTGCTGTATAGCACAGGGAACTCTACTTCACTGTACAGTAGAAACTAACACAACATTGTAAAACAACTATACCCCAATTAAAAAAAAAAAATTTCTGTTGGCTCCAAAGCATGACCCCAAAAAACTTCAAACGTTGAATAAAATTTTCTGCAAAGTGTAAGATGATGGCAACCAATTGCAAATCAACTCTTCTGAGGCTATGGACATATTTTATTGAATAGGTGATACAGGCTTGTTTGAATATAATAGCTAGAATGTTAAGATTGTCTGAAAGGAAGAGCCCCCAGGACCTACAGGACTGTTTCAGTGACCCTGCCACAGACCGAGCAAAATGTCACCACGGAGAGTGTGGAACTCACCCAATTGCCGGCCAAGTGTTTAGTTGAATTGGGGGTGACAAAGACAGAGGGCTTCCCTCCAAAGTTTTGGTGACAAATGTCAGGCAGCTGGCTCTGCTAACAATAAAGACAGCTGAGCAAAGCTCCCGGAAAACACATGACTCTGAGTCACACCACTTGTTAAGTTAAAAGGGTGCCCAGGTCCCCCTGCCAACACACCTCATTAGCTAAATGAACTGACCCCGCTGGATGAGGTTATTTAATATCTGCCTATTGACTTTGGAGAACGTCTGCCGCAAACAAGGTCTCAGTTTTGACACTGTTGATGCTGAGCTGTATTTTTTTTTCCTGACTATTATGTGTCAAACAGATTGCTGAGCTGGGTCCAGCCACGTCCACTGAGTGTAAAGCCACGTCACCAACACGGCTCTTACTTGCCATGACAGCGGGAAATGCGGCCAATTAATGTAAAAGCGGAATCCAGTTCTTGGGAAGTAAGTCAGAAAGAAGGGCGGCTGGGATACAGTGCCATTTTCCAGCACCTTAAAAAACCGAACTTCAACGGTCGAGAGTCTGTTGCCACACAGACTGACTCCGGAAGCTGTGTCAGGATATAGGGCTTCAGAGAAACGTGTGTGGCCACGGGTGGAAGGGTGGACAACACTTCCCACCCGGCAACACTCATGGCCATTCCCGCCCTGTGGCTTCAGAGCCGGGGAAAGTTCCAGTGAGTCTTAGGTTGCTTCTACCCGTTTCCCCAGTGAAATGAGTTAGTTTGACGATGGTCGGCAGTCCCATCCATGTGCCTCAAATCTCCTACTCCTTTTGTTCCGTACGCTGATCTTAAAATAATTCAAGCCAACGCTTAAAAATCAGGACTTAGATCAACAAGCCAGGTTTCCAGCTCTGGGAAGCTCTGCAAAGATCTAGCTGCCTTTGGCTCACCTTTCTGCTGCAGCTGAGTCACGGTGCCCCCTTCGGACAAGGGTGCGCGTGTCAGTCCGCCCCAGTCCTCACCCCTCCCTCTCGGCTCCCACACCCAGCTCACTCACCCACAGAGAAGCTTTTGTGGGTGTCGAGCCTAGAGTTCAGCAGAGACACTGCCCCACAGTAGGGATGCTGGAGCTACCCGAGTTCTAGCAGGAAAGGAGAAAGCTAGCGGGAGGGGGGTGCTTGGACCTTTGGGGATGGGACAAAAGGATCTCAGATGCTCCCCAGGTCAGCCTGGCTTCTCCCCCAGCCCCGCCTCAGACTCAGGCAGCAGACCCCTCCAGGGAGGTTCAGGAAAACTTCTGGAACATTGCTAGCTTAGGGAGCATCTAGTGCCATGAATTTTACAAACTGAAATTCACAGGTCACACTGCCCACGACCTGGTGACGTTTGCCCGCGCTGGTTTTGTACCGTAACAGCAGAGCTACTCTCACCACGGCTATTACCCCTGTTATGCCGACGCATTAGATGGTGTCCAGACGGGAGAGAAGGTAATTGGTTCCCATCACCCCAAGCAGCGTTACTGGATACAATGAACAGATAGCTCAAAATTAAAGGCTGGCGTGGGAGCCCGTTAGGTCTGTGATGGATTTAGGAAATGAACACAAACTCACCCACTTCCATCAATACCCTCCTCAAGTCATTTGCAAATAGGACAGATGGTTTCGTATCTGATTCACAGGAACTGCCACGTTTCCCGGCCTTCCTCCTCACCCAAAGCCACTGGCCACCGTGGATCTGAACTCAGGAAAGTTACCCCAAGTCAGAGCTGACATGCAAACATTCCCAGGTGGAGCTACGTTTTGTTCTCCTTCTCGGATCCAAACCCGGCCTTGACTCTCTGAAAAGCCTTGTTCACGACAGGGTCCATCGGGTCCTTTGTCCCCAGCTTCACTGTCCAGTGGAAGAGGAACATCCGCCGCCTGCTCTGGCTGCAGTTCAGGCGGCAGGCGAGGGACATGGGCGTCTCCCCCTTGGCATCTCTGTCGTTGATGGAGGCCCCATATTTGAGCAGGAGGCTTATACAGTCCAGCCGGCTCATGGCTGCAGCCACGTGCAGGGGCGTCCTGCCCACGGGGGATCTGCCCTGACAGTTGGCACCTGGGAAATAAGAAAGTTGGCTGAGGGAGGGCCCCCTGCTGGCAGGAGCCAACCTTCTGGAGACCCGTTCAAGAAGAGAAGCATGGGAAGGGCCGAGGCTGGGAAAGGAATGCTTGGAAGAACGAATGACCGAGTGCACGGAGGTGGGCACTGCTGCATCTCCCCCCTCCCACCCAGCATCCAGCACTGCCTTCCCCCCCACCCCATGCTTCTCTTCCGGCAGCCAATGACCTTCCTACAATGGCTGTACCACTCTCCCGCTCAAATCCCATTGTTGGCATCTACCACCCTTGGGGTAACGTTCTAGGTCTTTACTGCTCTATCTCACCCACCCCCCCTTATCACTCCAGCATTACCCCCCGCCGTGATCTTCCTCCCCCCACCCCCCCACCCATGCTCCGCTTACACCAGCCTTCTGGCTTTATCCCGTCAATATACCTGCTCCCTTATCCTGCCCCAGAATCTTTGCACATGCCGTTCCCTTTGCTAACAACACTCTCATCCTGTTTTTTTTTTTTTTTTTCCTCCTGGGCTAACTCTATGTTTCTTGAGGTTTCATTCACTTCCTCGTGAAAACCTTCCTTAGCCTTCCTCCCCACAAATCCCCCTGCATTTGTTCAGCAGACATTCTGCGTCTCCAGAACACGCCATGCACGACTGACCATGGAATTAATTATTTGTAATAATTTGCTGACTTCCCTTCATAAACTCCACAAGGGCAGAAAACACACTTGTTTTGATCACTGCCGTTTTCATCCCCGGCACGTAGCACGATGCCTGGAGAAGACAGGCGCCTGGGAAATGACAGATGATGGGCAGCCTGACTCATGGACAGACTTCACTTCGACTGAATTCCTCACTGCCTCCTGCAGATGGAGGGGCTAATGACAGGTGTCCAATACGGACTTGTTGAATTGAACCAAATTCTGGGTAACGAATATCATGACACAGAAAACAAGGCAATTCAATTACGTGCAGCTGACATTTCGGTAGCCAGTGTTCATGAGCTATGGCTGGTCGGTGAGGTAGTTTTAAATAGGTTCCCAAAACACTTAGCCTCAGCCCCGGCGCCTCTTCACAGCCACTGTCTGAAAAGGACAGAAGACTTTGCAAAGCTGGCTGTAATTTTTTAACTGGTGCTTTCAAATACATCACAGTTCCATCAGAGTGAAAATGACTTTTTATGAGCTTAACGGACTGCTGGGTTGTGAAAAGCCCATATTTCATCTTACAACAGGAGAAGTGCAGAAAGCAGTGGAGGAAGGAGAGGAGGAGAGTCAGAAAAACCTCTACCCATCACAGACGTGTGGCCCCAGCATCCTGCCCAAGCATCTGAGATGCTTTCCCAGCTTGGTTGGTGGAAGAGGGGGAAACAACACAGAGAGCCTGGGCTCAAGGCCAAAGGCTGGGAAGGAAGGGTTTAACTTGGAGGCGAGTTGATATGGGAAACCCTCAGATGAGGCCCCCTCCTGAGCCCCAAACCATTGACCAAATACCACATTCTTCCTTTTTCCCAAGGAAGCCAGTGGCCTGGGATGTCTGCAACTGTGTCTACTGTTGGTGAATGATCTACACCTCAATCAGTGGGCCTCTTCTCCCAAAAATACTCTACATCCAGGGAAGATAAAATGTACTCCCACAGAACCTCATGCAAAGCCCTTTAACTCGGAGACAAGGCAGGCTAAGGCTTCTATGTCTATGGACAGAGAGAGAGTGAGAGTAATTGCCCTTTGGTGGAGGAGAGATGAAAAGAGGGTTTGGGGCAAATTCAAAGAGCTTGGAGGAAGGAGACTGGCTAGCCTGCCAACCACCAAGGCGGGGATGCCGGTTTGGGGCTAGACCCCTCGGACCACTGCAGAAACGGGACTTCGGGTGGGGAAGAAATAACAAACGGGATGGGAATATCCCCAGCGGAGTGTCTGGTCGGACGCAATAAACCAGGAAGCCCGGTGACTTGGTGTCCTGAAAGGTCCATCTTCCTGAGCCCCGGCCAAGAGAGGGGACACAGCCTCTGATAAGCATGTCCAAAGACCCCCTCAGACAGGGACTGAGAGGCCCGATGGGGACCTCGATTGGTGGTTGACAAACTTGGGTCCAGGAAACCATTACTGAAGGGACCAGAGGGCAAGCCACTGTGTCCCCCTTGCCCTCAAAAGAACCCCACTCTTGAACGTACTCGGCTGCTATCAGAATTACCGTGTTCTAGAAGGTACTGAACAGCCTCCGAGTGACCCCTGTGTGAGGCAACATAGAGCGCCATGAACGCTCTCTGAGAAATCCACCTCTTCCACTGCTTGTCATCAAAATGCTGTGAATTTGTTGTTCGGTAGAAAGAATCTTCGGCAACACCGAGGCAAGACAGCTGGGCGAGATAAACAGAGTTACGCACGTGAGTCTGGGTAATTTCAGAAGTGCAGATACACCTGGCTGGTGGGTGACGGGACGCTCTGGAGGGAAAGTTTGCTCGGATACCACATGCAGGCTGGTGACGGAATCAGACAGCAGAGAAGCTGGAAACGAGCCAGGGGAAGACATGTAACTCTCTCTACACGTCCAGGAAATACGAATTTACCATCAGGCAGCCTCGGGAGGCAGGAAATTCTTCCTGTCCATGTTTTGAAGAGAGAAAATAGCTTTTCTGGGTGTCCAGAGGAAGGGGGTTACGGCTCTGAAGGAAGACCCCAGCCGACATGGCACGGCCTCCCCAGAGGGGCACAGGCTTCTCTGGAGATGTGATGGATCCTGGCCTTCCGGTCTATTTTTGGGCCCATTGTCTCCGTTAACTTTTGGGACACTCTGAACTCTGCTCCCAGGTGAATAACAGCCCCGGGATATAATCATCACGTGGAGAATTAAGGCTCTGAGCACAGGAGGATGACTACGGGCTCCGACAGAGAGGAACTCGGTCACAGATGTGCAGCATCCGGTGTGGGGCGAAGCGGGATGTGAGGGGCCCCCAGCGGGGTGACAGCAATTCTGGCTCAAGAGAGGAGGGACTCACCCATCACCCATGTCCAGAGCAAGAGCCAGAAAGTCCAGGCACGGACACAGAGCCAGAGGGGAAGCAAGGGAAGGCAGGGGAAGAGGAGAAAAGCAGGAAGGAACCAGAGGGTTATGCAAACAGCTGGATGGGCCCCGCCCTTCCTTCTAAGGCTCAGGCTCCAGGGCAGCAGGGTCCTGGAGCGGTCCTGGCCCCGCCTCCCCCGAGCCCACTCCCCCTTCCCAGACCTAATCCCAACCCTCCTCCCACATCCAGCCTTCCCTGATGCCCATCCCAGCCAGAAGTAAACTCTCTCTCCTCCACAAGCTCATAGCTTCTCATCCGAATTTATTTTCCAGAAAGAACATGCACTTGCCCCCTTGTGTCTGAATGATTCATCTTCACTGTTGGGTAGACACCCTGATTGCCTCCTCTTGCCTTCCAACTCCCACCCCAGAGCCCAGCTGAGCACCCAGCTCAAGGCCTGGCCAAGAGTTAACGGCACCCACTGTGTTTCCAAGTCTCTCCCCCTTGGGTGAGGGCAGACCCCCCCCCCCGGAGGAGTTTTTGCAGCATTGAACACTCTGGGCCACACGTTTCCAAGTTATCTGGCATTCTCCACTGTTAACTTAGGTTTTCAACTTTACAAAATAGACACACGAATAGAAAATGTGCTGCCCTGGTTCCTTTTGGGGCGGGGTGAGTGGGTTACAAATCACAGCTACGTGGATACAGTGAAATCGCAAAAGCCAAACAGCAAATGGAAACACTCGATTTGATCATGATGACATGAGTCCTTGTTATCTTTTTTCTCTACTCTGAAACTTTTACCCAAATATTCATATTAAAGACTAAGCGAATCCCCCTCCCCCCCACACACACACACCCACAATTTACAGCTGGTTCATGAAGTATAATATCCATTTAAAGAAGCATGAAAACACCTTACTGGAATCCCCTTCCACGGCCGCCAAAACCAGTTCCGTCCATCCATCATAATGCCAGATACGTAATGAAATAATTCCACCAGGAACAACATCGTGGAACTTCAGCGTAGCTTTATCCATCAAAATTCCTGCAGGGAATGATTTTTTTCTTTAAAAAGAAAAATCGGGCATTAAAGATAAACTGTTACACTGGTTTAGTTAAGAGATTATCTGACCTTGGGTATCACAAGGATAATTTGAGAACCTTGAGCACTCTCATTTGATGACCCCGCATCCATCTGTTTGGGGTTATTGATGCTTTTTAGAAAATTAATTTGGCTTAGCTCAAAGAGAAGCCAAACCAAAAGAAAAAAGAAAAAAAGGCAACGATTTATAAAATTCTGTAATTGTAACTTGACCTATGGCAAAAAATTACATGAGTGAATAAAAGTCATTTCAGGAGGCAAACCCTAAGTAGAGCTACTTGAACTTGAAGTAACTGTGTATCACAGATGTGGCACAATGCGGTTATACAAGTTATAGATGTTAAACTAAAATACTAACTAATTCTGGTTAATGTTGTCATCAGTTAGCTTAAAGAGGTAATAATGACAAAAATTTGTTGGATCTTTCAAATTGTACTCTGTGGCAGCATTTCTCAACCTTGGAGCTCCTGACATTTGGGACCAGATGACCCTCTGCTGTGGGGTCTGTCCTGGGCATTGCAGGGCGTTTAGCAGCAACCCAGGCTTCTACCCACGAGATGGCAGTAGCCCACTCACCTAATTGTGACCACTGAAATGTCTCTAGATGTTGCCAAATGGCCCCTGGGGGACAAAACTGCCCCAGTGGAGACCCTATGGTATTATAAGCATCTCAGTGACTTGGGATGGAAGAGCTCCTTTCTCTGTTTGGGAGGTTCTCCCCGAACAGCCCCTTCCTCATACGAAAGAATGGGGGCCGGGGGGTGGATCCACTCACACTTCCTAAATTCAGACCCTTTGGGGAAGACCATCAGAATTAGTAGAAGAGGATTGTGGAACATTTTAAGAAAAATAGAGTTGTTTTCAGTTTACTTTTTTAAATACACACACTTCTTCCTACATGGCCACCTGTAACCTAGCTGAAGGATAACACGGTCATTTGTTTTCTCCAATAAGCAGTGCCAAGAATGGAACCTCTCAACTCTGCCCAGGTTGGATTATCATGTATTCCGAGTAGAATTCATGAGTTTTTTGGTTTCATGATTGAGTGATTACTGAGCGCCTGTACCCAGCACCCACATTCTTTAATCCTCACGACGAGCCAAGTTCGTCCTCTCCGTTTGCCGCAGGAGCGGACGGAGGCTCGCGTGGCCGGCGAACGGCAATACTGGGACCCCAGACCTGCCTTTCCTCGGGCACCATGTGAGGCTCACTCTAGATTCTGTTGGCACCTTTTGGTCCCCAGCAACTCCAGATGGTGGATGTAAACGCGGAATAGCGATTAGCAAATCTGTTAATTAGGGTCTTATTTGTGGTTCTAACACAGAGAATAATCAGTAATTAGTCTAAGTAAGACAACTCGAAGACTTCCTAACAACTTTGAAAAAAATGGAGCAAGGCTGTGTTTCCCTGAGAAAGACAAGAGCACAATGCACACATGCTAAACAGCTCTTAGAGAAATCAGAGCACATTCTCCTTTTACAGGCAGGCAGCAACTGCCTTCAGCTTACACAGATACTAATTATCACCAGCTAAATAAATTATTAGAGTTGACAACAGACGTGGAAAAGTGACCCGCCCCTCCAGGAAGATGTTCACCCCCCTTTAGACTTGTGTCTCTCAGGGTTTTCACACACATTATCTCATTTGATCCTCCCTGGCAACCTTTGAGGTGGGTAAAGAGGCATCAGGCTGGCTATTTATCAGCAGAAGCCCAAGTTTCTTCTACTGACGTGGTGTACCTTCTCTCCTTGTTTGCCGTCAGCAGTAAGGATGGCAACCAAGCTTGAGAGAGGTCAAGCTTCTAACAGTTGCTAAGTGCTTGCTGAGTGATAGGATTGTGACATCAGTGTAAAGCCACCCCATCCCTCTCATTCCCTCTTAGCTTTCTTGAATTTATTGCTCAGCATAGCTCATCGGCAAAAATAAATTAACGGAAGGGGTGTCAGACATCTGTAGTTCAGGACACGTAATTTTCGAATTACTTGTTTCAGAACTCTCACTAAGTTCTTCCATAGCTCACTTCACTTTTAACACATTAAGTACAGGAACATCTCTTTCCCGATAAAGCCTCGAAAATGCTCCAAAGCATCTTCCAAATACCCCTATAGCAAAGCAAATACATCATGAAAAATGCTTAACCGATTTCCAAGAGGGCAAAGGAAAGGATTTTGGTCTTCAATATACCTTCTGAGTCTCCCGAGTCACTTCTGCCTAAAGGGGGACACGGCACTGAGAATCCTAGAGCTAACGGGGCTCTGCTTTACAGATTAGGAAACTGAGCCCCGGAAGCGCAGGGCCTGGGAACACGATTCTCGTGCAGACAGGCTGCTTTCAGACCTGTCTCCATGGCTTCCCGGCCCCTGCAGTATAACGGCAGTCTCTCTGCAATATCGGCTGTTCACTTTCTCTGTGCAGCAGACCAGGGAGTTTTTTCTATCTTCGTTTTTTTGAAGTGTTTTCGCATTGATTTCAGCCGGGTGGGGAGATGTCAGAGCCTGGGGGCTTTGATCCTGCTCTCATGTCCTAAATCCTGTAGGGGTCGGATCGGGACAGCCAGGTCCCGAGGCTGAGGGAAGGAGACCGATGGAGGGAGAGATGGGGCTCTAGGGCCCTTGCCCACCACGGGGTGCCTCCCCCATGGGATTTGTCTGGACAGGGGGCCTTGGGGTCTTGATTCAGTCACAGTGAGCTTTGGGCGCTGGGTTTCGATTCCGGTTGGGCGAGCTTTGAGCTCTTGACATCACAAGGGCGCAGCTTGAGATCGAGGTTCTGATACGGACTGGATCAGTGCCAGTATACTTGGGTTCAAACGTGGATACGGTTTGTTTTGAGATTTGGGGTCCCAATGAAGGCAGAGTTTGCTCTGGATTGGGGTTCTGATGAAGGCAAGGTTTGCTTTCTGTCTGGGAGTCCTGCTATGGGAAGGGTCTGTTCTGGGATGCAGAGTCCTTCTGTGGGCAGGGCTTGTTTTGGGATTTGGGGATCTGATGTAGGCCTGGGTAGTGTGGCAACTGGGGGTGAGGAATCAGACAGGTCTGCCCCGGAATTCGGGGGTCTTGAGGGTGACAGGTTCAGCTCTGAGACTTGGAGTCCTAATATAGGTGGGGTTTGGTCTAGCATTGGGGGTTCTGGTGCGGATCAGGTTGACGAGGGATTTGGGTTTTCAAATACAAGCAGAGTTTGCTTTTGAGTTTGGGGGCCCTCATGTAGGCAAGGCTCGTTTTGAACTTTGGCTCCCTTACACAGACATGGCTGGCTTAAACCTTGGAGTGCCAGTGTGGACGTGGTTTCTGTGGAGGTTGGAGGTTCAGATATGGGTAGACTGGACTTGAGTTTGGGGTCCTAGTGTGGGCAGAGTTTGTCTCACGTCTTGGAGCCCTTCTGATGACACTTGGCTTCGGGTTCTGCTGTCGTCATGGTGAGCTTGGGAACTAGCTTTCAGACGTGGGCAGAGTTAACTTTGAATTCAGGGGTCCAGATGTGGGAGGAGTTCACTTTGGGCCCTGGCATCCTTACGTAGACAGAGATGGCTGATGGATTGGGGTTCAGATGCACAACTGGTTGAGCAGAGTGGGGCTCAGCATTGGGTGTACCTGCTCTGGGATCTAGGGTCATGATCTGGGTAGTAGGCTTCATGCCCTGGGATTTAGGTTTCTGTCGTGAGCCGGGGTCACCTGAGTATTGTATTTGAGGTTCAAACGTGCATATGGTTCGTGGAGAGATATGGGGTCCTCAGGAGGGCAGAGTTTGCTTAAGGCTTTAGTGTCCTTGAGTCTACACGGTTGCTGGGAGGATTGGGGGTTCGGATGGTCACATGGTTAGCCTGGGGATTGGGGGGTTCAGTCTTGGGCAGGTTTGTTCTTGGTTTGGGGGCCCTGAAGTGGGCAGAGCTTGTTCCAAGCTCTAGAGTCCTTGCGTGGACACAGCTGCCAAAGGATTCGGGGTTCTGAGGTAGTCATGGCAACCCTGGGGAGTTGGGGTTCAGTCTTGGGCAGGTTTGACCTGGACTTGGGGTCCTTGCACGGATGTGGCTGGCTGGAGGGCTGGGGGTTCTGGTGTCCCACAGCCCAGCACAGGGACTTGACGTTTAATTTCATCTGAGGTCCTGACACGAGCAGCTTTGCCCTAGGTTGTGAGGTCCCGCTGAGGACAGGCGTTTCAGGCTTGAGGTCTTGTGTGGCACTGCTGGCTTTGGGACTTGGGTCCCTGATGAAGATGTGGGAGTTTGAGGGTCTGGTGTTGGAGGGTGCTGCGGTGGCAGCGTCTGTTTCGGGATTCGGGGTCCTGACGTGGACAGGGCTGGGCTCAGGTTGGCAGGCCAAACCAGACAGCTGGCTTTGGGCCTGGAGTCCCAGCACAGGCACGATTCGCTTGCCGATTAGGGTCTTGCTGCGGACACGGTCTGCCTGGAGATTTGGGGTCTAACGTGAAGCTCGGCTTTTCTGGAGCTGGGAAGTCCCTATGTGTCCAGGGTTGGCTTTTCCACCCGTGGTTTCAGGGGGGTGGGGTGTGACATCTGGGGGTCCTCCTCTGGGCGGGCTTCCCTTCCCCCACTGCGGGTTCAGAGGGGCCTGGGCGCCCCGGGTCGAGGGAGTACACGGCGCCAGGAAAGGGGTCGGGCAGGGGCCACCTTGGTCCAGGTACTGGAGCCGCTGGAGGTTGAAGGGGATGCCGGCTATTAGGTCCAGCTCCTCTTTGAGCTCCCGCACCGTCATGTCGCTGCGGCAGCCTGTCACTCGGAACATCTCCCCGGAATCTTCCAGCAGCACCCGCAGGGCGAAGACGTCGGAGGCCAAGCCGAGTGCCAGGCTCACAGCCTGCGGGTCCCCGACGCGGCTCCGGCCTCGGGCGCGGGCGCGGGGCTGCGCGGGGAGGGGCCGCGGAACGCCCGAGCCCGCCCCACGCCCGGCCGGCCGGCCCGCAGCGGGGTCCGGGCGAAGGGCGCCCCCCGGCGGCCTCGCCGCCTCCGCCGCCGCCGCCGCCGCCCGGTCCCGGCCGCCCGGCATCGCCGTCCCCGCCGCGGAGGCCCCTCCGGGACGGCCGAGCCCCCAGGGCCCTCAGTGGGCCGACGGGCCCGCCGTTAACCAAGGCGGGGCTCCACGTGGACGCGGGTGACGCGTCTGCGATAAGGCGAGAGGGCCCGGGCGCTTCTAAAACACCGGGAGGATGTACTCAGATCCATCCAGAGGCCTCGCCGAGGCCGCGCGCCCCGCAGACCCAGCACGGCCGCACCCCCGACTCCTCCTCGCCGCTTCCGAGCTACTCTCGCCGTCAGTGCCTTGAACCTGGAAGACGAGGCGGCTCGTGGCCGTTGTTAGGCAACTGTGACCTCCTCTCCATGTCTGTTTAAAATACAATCATTGCACAATTCGGGGCCAACTACCTGTAGGAATTATGCGTGAATAACGCTCTCAATCTATCTTTGCATGCGTCGTCTACAGAGGGTGGTAAAGTGCAGACTTTAGCCATGCTTAAAAATCGTTATTTCTTAGCATGAAGGAAAAAACCAACATTGCAGAAATATGACCCCTTTCAAGCCCATCTGGGCCCAACTTGATAGTGAAAAAACCTGATACTTGGCCCCTCCGGAAGTGGGAGACAGACCCTCCTGAAAATTTGCAAAGCTACATCAAAATCCGTCCATGTTGAAAACGTTCTCGAATTCTTGAAGTGAGAAAGCTGCTAATGAAAACACTTAGCAAGGAGGAAATGTCCACGTGGGGAAAAGCTGAGATGGTCCTACTGTTGAGACGCCTCTCAAGGCAGCTGTACCTGCGAGAAACTATCTCGTGCTTTTCCATTAATTCACCGGAGGAGGCAGAGTGCTCAAGAAAACAGGAAGCTTGCCTTCAGTGGTCAAATCAGACACTCAACACTGCACCTAAGAACAATTAATACGTGAAGACCTAAACTGATGGAGAAGCTACAGGAGAGAACAGCAAGGGCAACCAGAACAAGCTTAGAAAAATCTCAGTTGTTACCAAAGAAGAATAAAATGCAAGCTTTCAACATACTTTTTGCAGAGAAGTTAGTCATAAAAATAGCTTTCCACTGGAAAGGCATTCATATTAAATTATAGAAGAATTTTAACACATAAACTGAACATTTTAAGGTTAGATTATTTACCAAAGAGTCTCAACAAATCTCTACCAGCACATCTGACTCAGCAGGCAAATCCTACACATCACACCACCAACTGACTTTTTTTTTTCCTTAACGGAAGATGAAGCTCTGCACAGAATACAAGATTCCAGCTGAGTAATTCTACTTGCTGCTAGATCAACAGACTTTAACAACACGATAATCTCAATTTCTAGGCGATAAAGAAAAATTAAAAATTGCTGGTTACTGAAGCAAAACAATACCTCCGTCTATTTACTTTAGGCAAGTACTAAATACAAGATAGATTGATTTTTTTTTTTTCTTTCTTTCTTAATATGTAGTCTCCAATGTATTAACTCACTCTTTGCTGAAGTTGTCAAAATGCTATCCTGGGTTGCAATGTGAAATTCTCATACACGTGCCTTATTTTCTTTGGCACGGTATAGATTCCTTCCTTTCTTTTTAAAGAGTCAGCCCAGTGGAATTTGGGGGAGGGGAAAACATCCTGTATACCAGGAAATTCAATATATAGCTCCAGAAATTTTATCTTTAAAAAAAAAAGAAAAGAAAGATAAGAAAAAAGTCCAAGGGAAGAATGGAAACAGCTAGCATGCCCTTTGCAGCTAGCTCTTGGACCCCGAATGGGCTGCTCTTTCCTTCCCTTATGCTTGCCTTTGAGAAGATAAAAATATAAACAAGAAAAATAACTTCAGCATACACGTGTGCAGAATTTAATCAACTGTCTATAGAGCCTTGAGTTATTAATTAATGCAAAACCTGTTTAAATTCTAATTCTCTTAGTCTACATTTTAAAAGCACGAAATCTAAGTTCTGTGTACTTAGATTTGAAGAGTATCATAATTTAACCTCCCAAATCACTGGTATTTGTGGCCAACTATATAGAGTGATCAGAACTATGATTTCCTATTTTTTGTTAAGATTCTAAAGCATCAGATATAAAGTCAATATCCATGCATCTCAGTGATCAATTTCCCCCCACCCCCAAGTTCTTAAACAAATGATAATATATCCATACAAGAATGAAAATCTTTCTGCTTTATGCCTTTATCCAAGGCCAGTACCTATCTCTATGGAAACAGTTCCCGCAAGAAGAGGAGGGGGTGAGTGCTTGAGGAAAAGTTCCGAGTACAGTTTACAACAAAAGTACGATATTAGAAAGATGGCCATAAATCAGTCGTTAGTAGATTTCGTTAACTACCACATTTTTCAAAAGTAAACACATTGGGCTATATTTGCAGCAACTCAAAGTGGAGCATAAATTTAAATGATGTATTTGTTCTGTTCACTGATAGGAGGCTAATCTTACATTAATATATTTTCTTCCTGTCAAGAGTTATTTACATATGTACAGTATTTCAGTTAAAAATAAAATATAATACCAGAAACTATATTTTATAGGAAAGCATGAGGGAAGCCAAATATACAAGTCTATCAAAGACTTAAAAGCTTCTAATAACGTACTTCATTTTTGGGGGGGAGGTGTTGGCTGGGGGTTTAATAATATAGTCTGTAATAGAGAAAACAAACCGCTCACAGGCAGTCTGATGCCATGGAGGTCCCCCCCCCCCCCGCCGCCCCCTCAGTGAGCCACCTGGTTCTACAGCCTTTTCACAGATTTCCTGATCAGGCAGGTAGGGGCACAGAAGCGCAGCACAGGCCAGGCCACCTGGGGCTCCTGCCTGACCCAGCAGAAGTTCCTGTGAGTGCAGATGGGAAAGGGGTCATTTGAGCACACAACATCAGAGTTTCAGAAATCTTTCCTCCCTGGGCAGGTACGATACAATCAGTTCCCCTTCAAGGAATGGTGAGCAGCATATGCCACACATGAAATGACCAGATTGTGAGTGATCACAGACTGGTTAATTCTGGTTTTCTAGCATGGTAGTGTCTATACTATTCCGCCGCTTTGGTTCTAGGGTGGCAAAAAAGGAAACATCTTGGTCCCAGTCAGACTGCAAAGCTAAGACAGTCTCTTCAACGACTTCAAGATGAGGGTTACCGGCATTTCTAAAATACACTAAAGAGAGAAAAACATGAAACTAAATCACATGTGCCGAGAACTGTGTTCAAAAACATACTCTGGTTTGGGTTTTTTTTTTTTAAACCACGTCTCAGGACAATAAACCATTTTTCATAGAGTAAGTCCTTTAAAATGATAAAATTGCTTGAATCAAAGAGTATTTCCTAAATTTTGAAGACAAACTTCTAAGAATAGGCATGCATATTTTTTCAACTATAACTAAAAATCTTTTAATATTATCTTTTCTTCCCTCCAGTACAAAAGAATTGGCAAGACAGAACACAGGAAGGGGGGAGCAGGTTGCTGGCCAGATGGGGTGGAGGATGGGAGGGAAGTGGCAACAGAGGGATATGCAGGGCGGGAGTTAAGCTGTTCTCCTGAATATGTGGTGTAGAAGTCAACTATCCAAGGGACACAGTCTTATATTAAGTCCTGTTCAGGTTTAAAATAACTGACTAGGTTGGGGTATAAACTTTTTCTGACTGACTACAAAATTAATACCATTAAAACCTAACCATAGTTAATGCTTAAATTGACTACCTTTCATAATCTGTCTCTGTCATAACTTGAAGTTTATAAAAGCTTCCCTCATTTCTAGAAGACTATGTAATATTTTGCATTTCAGCATGTTTATTAAATATAAAACTGAGCTATCTTAATTCTTAGTCATTTTATAAATAACAGAGTTTATGCATAAAAATTAACATACCAATTTATGTAATAGATCTGAAGTACGCTACCACACAATTTGCCACAATTCCCTAAAGAGGAGATTTAGCTGCTGCCTGATAAAGTTTAAAATCCATAAGCTCGGGCTTCCCTGGTGGCGCAGTGGTTGAGAATCTGCCTGCCGATGCAGGGGACACAGGTTCGTGCCCTGGTCTGGCAAGATCCCACATGCCGCAGAGCAGCTGGGCCCGTGAGCCACAACTACTGAGCCTGCGCGTCTGGAGCCTGTGCCCCGCAAGAAGAGAGGCCGCGATAGTGAGAGGCCCGCGCACCGCGATGTAGAGCGGCCCCCGCTTGCCACAACTAGAGAAAGCCCTCGCACAGAAATGAAGACCCAACACAGCCAAAAATAAATAAATAAATAAATAAATAATTTTTTAAAAAATCCGTAAGCTCAGAAAAATGGTCCACGTACCCTTTTCCAACAGTGTCTGTCTTAGAGCTTTGGCGAGCAAAACCCTTACATTTGGCACAGGATCTGATGCAAGGCTTAAAAGGCTGGGGAGTAAGTGTTCAACAAACTGGTCCACAGGGATACACTCCTCGCTCACCACTGCCTGTGATGAAGAGAAAGCCAGAGCCGAAAGACGGACCTTTTTCAATAGTGACCAGCACGGTTTTTCTAAAAACATACACTTCTGTAATTCCAAAGAAGTAATTTCAGGATCTTTTGGTCTGAGGAGTGTCTGTGTGTGTCTGAATTTTAAAATCTCAACCACCCAATTTGGTTAGAAACATAGTTATTAGCACTTTTATAATTCATTACCAAGCACTGGGGTATACAAGTGGTGCAATATTTGGTGGGGGAGGCAAAGGCTTTGGAGTCAGACAGGTCCAGGTTCAAAACCTAACCTGGTCACTTCTAGCTTCGTGGCCATGAGTAAGTGGCTTCACCTTTCCGGGCCTCGGTTTCCTCACCTGTACCATGGAGTAGCAATGGGGATGGCAGATCATTTTTGCAAAAGCTAGCGTAGTGCCCGCCAACAAGGGTTGGGAACCTTCACCCCTGTTACTCACCAGAGCTCAGGCTTTGAGGGCAGGGGCCACGCCTATCACATGACAGCAAAATCCCAGACCCCAATTCAGTGCCCGGCCCTCTGTGAACAAGTAGCATTTACTGCTGCTCTACTTACAAAGAGTCGTACGTGGATTCTCCCACTTCATTCTCATAGCCAGCCACGGAAATCAGACTGAGCCTAGTTTTACAGGTGAGTCCAATGTTGTGGTCATACCCAAAGGCTCAAGACCCACAGGCAGCAGCAAGGTGGAGATTCCAAGGCAGGAATGTGGATTCTAAATCCTGTAGCTCTTCCCACTACAGGGTAACAACAGCAGCTGACATGTACTAAGTGCCTTCCAGGTTCCTGGCACCGTGCTCGGTTACTCAGATGCGTCAGCTCACTAAAGCCTCAGGGCTGCACCAGGAAGCAGGCCCGTGCCACAGGAACTCCATTTCACAGAACACGGAAAGGCCGTGCAGAGAGGGTGCTTTGCCCAAGGCCACCCAGCAGGGAAGCAGTAGACTCAGGCTTCAAAGTAACAGGTTTTGACTCCAAAGTCAGCCCCCCTAACCTCCAAGTTACGACCTCTCCCTGCATTTAAATAGTAATCCATGTGCCCACTGGGAGGTTCTCCCGGCTGAGGACACTTTCCTTTTGTTTGTGTTATTGTAGGTTTTCTAAATCTTTAATGAAGGCACACCAAAAAACGGATTTTTCTTGAACAAAATTAGTTGGTGCCTTTTCCTTCTGTTTCATCGCGGACTGTCTAAATCTCAGAAAAAGAATTTAAAAATAAAAGCAAAAATATCTCATTTACCCTTTCTCTACAAAATAATGGGCAGCACTGACTTCTTCATAAAAGTCTGTGGTATCAGGCCTGTGGTTTGTGACTTTGGCACTTACCCTGCCCCCCACTGCCCTTCTGCAAGTAGATGGCCAAAGTACCCCTGTGATACCCCTGCAGGCCTACAGGGGGCCCTGGTGAGTTCTTCAGTAGGGAGGCCGGGTGGTTCCGGGGGAGGGAAAGGGGGCTGCGGGGCCGGGGGTCAGGTAGAGCCAGATCACAGCTTTACTGTATTACTGACAAAGCCGGGTGACAGGTACATGCAAGTTCATTCTACTGTTCCCTCTACCTTTGTATATGATAGACCGTGTGCATGCGGAAAAGTTAAAACTGTTAAAATAACACTTTAGCAGAAAGAAAATCATGGCTTTACGCTTCCTGGGTGATCTTGAGCAAGTTACCTAACCTCTCTGGGCTTCAACTCCTTCAGCTAAAAAAAGACTGGTCTAAAAGTACATGGGCGCACCGAGCTCAACACCTGGCAGACCTTACTATTAGGAACAGATGTAGGATGAGATGCCCGGCACACAGAGGCGATCAAGAACGTCAGCCATCCTCCCCAGCCAAACATAAATCACGCCCTCATTTCCGAGATGCTAAGTAGAGAGGGTGACCTGAGGAGTTGGCCTTCACCTGAAAGAGATGAAATGGTCTCCGAGCTGCCCTGCTGCTGTGCTCCTCATGCCACCTTCCTCCTTCCCTACTGCGGTGGGTGCAGTGATGAGCCGCCCTGGACCGGACATGACGGGAGCAAGGTCTGGGCCGGGCCCCCAGCTCCCTGGATGGAAAGTGCCGGAGAGCAGAAGGTCGCTCCTGTTCCGTCTCCGGCGTCTAGAGCAGGCCTGGCACACAGTAGGTGCTCAGTCACCATCCACGGGATGACTGCACAGAAGGGCTGGGTAACCCTGCGCAAGTCCCTTTGCCAAACTGGGTGGTCACAATCTCCTGTGAGATAAGGGGGTTCGGTCCGCTGCTCCCCAACTTGCTCCCCAAGTTCCTGGCTAGTCCTCCGGGGCTGAGATCCTTTGCCTGGTGCTGTGTGTTGATATCACACGGCAAACATACGTGCAGGGTAGATGCTCCCCCCAGGCCCTGCTAACCTGACAAATGAAAGCAAACGCTTGCCTTCCGACCCACTTAGAACAGTGCCGGAACCTTAGGATGAGTTCATTGATGAAATTTAACCCCACCGCACTTTCACTGTTGGAATAGAACTTCTGCAGAATTGCTACAACCTGTGAAAAATATTAGAAGAGCGAATTTAGAATGCTGTCATCTACTTGAATTATGAATACTACTCTACATGGAAACTAGACATTTAGATGCACCCTTCCACCTTTAAAACGAATTTATAAGCACGGGAGAAAGTCATTTTTGTCACAGTGATCATTAGAACACAGAGGAAAAAAGATGTTTAAATATATGGTGATACACACACACACACACACACACACACACACACACACACACACTCAGACCCATAAAACCCTTCATAAAAATGAAACGTAAGAAGGGACTGGTGTTAGAAAAATACATTATTAATCTTAAGATTCCAAATTTTAGAAAATGTCCCCTTGCATAACAACTAAATCATTACCTTTCAGAACATGTCATTTTTATAAAATTTTAGCACCATCAGAGTACCTTAGTAAATATTTTCAAATGAGATTTTTTTTTCCTCAGTATTCAGCTGGTATAAGCCCACATAAAACAGGATCGGCTTTTCTTTGCTGGAGTTTTTGCTCACTAACTACTTTTCTACAAAACAGTGCTGGAGAGTCAACCCAATCTGTGTTGAAAAGAAACGCTAAGCCATTGTTTAAAGAGTTTCATACATAAGGTGATTTATCCACAATTTTCATCTCTCAAGCATACTGCTTAACAAAAGAGCTATCTTACATATTGATAAAACTATAATACAGTTCCTAATTTCAAAACTTAAAAGTTGCTTTCATGGGTAAATGGACAAATTAAGCCCAGAAAAAAACAAAGAGGTTAAAATGGAAGAAACATAAATATTCCTTTTTCTAAAAATCATAAACAGAAAAGGTCCTGATTCCTTACTAGCTTGAAGGAGATCCACCGAACTTCAGAAACTTTATCTGCACACAACTTTAAGGCAATATGCACTAAATAATCATAAACATCATTAGGATTATAGAGTTCCAAAATCAGTATCAGCTGTCTGAAATTTAAAAAAAAAAAGAAAGAAAGAAATTGTTTTGGGGTGAAAAACACATTATCAACCTCTCTTTATTCTCATTTCATTTTATAGATAAAAATAGCCAGGCTGGGAGACCAACGGAAGCAGAAAGCTGAGTGAAAATGGCCACGCAAAGAAAATTGGGGGGAAAAAAATCTTAATTCTTCATCTCTCTCTCACACACAAATCAAACAGAAAGGAAATAAATTAAACTTTGTAAAACAGAGGCTGAGAAATTTATGAATAGGGATTTAATATTTCAACTTTAGGTTATCAGTTCGAAAGCACATAAAACTTTAAAAATCAGATAACATAAAAATAGCCAGGACGCTGAAGTTCCCAAAGATCAACAGATCAAGGGAAAACAAATGAGATCTCCCTGTCTCCACAGTGTTCCTGAAGCTGCAAATTAAACGTTCTGCTTTTGCTGGCCGGCTCACGCACTGTTCACGAGCCTTTTTCAATCCAACAAGGTCCACCTGGAGAGAACGGGAGCACGAGCTCTTTACTCCCAGGGAAAAATTCATAAGATGGCTGGTGGGAAAAACCTACCACCAAAGCTTTCACTGTTTTCTAAACGGGGAAGGGGAGAAGGGTATGAAAATAAATGGCATTATTTCCACACTGGCAAAGAAAGGAAATGAAAGAGAGATTGGAAGGAAGCTAGAATCAAAAGCCAGGAGTGCCGGTGAATACTCTCATATCAAAAAGCACTGTTTTCAGAAAAATGATACCAATATCGTGGGCATGGAAGCACAGAATTCATATCAGTGGCTTTGGCTTCAATAACCACCGCAGAGATGTTAGATAGCCCGCGCTCGGAGATAACGCCGTCGGGCGAAGCGAGCTGAGCCGAGCCGAGCCGAGCCGAGCCGAGCCGAGCCGAGCCGAGACGGCCCGGCCCGGCCCGGCTCGGCCCCGGGAAGCAGGTCACAGCAGCCGGCACCGGCTCCGGCTCTGGCTCCACACCGTCCCCGTCGCTGGTCCCGGTCCCGGGAAGCCGGTCAGCCGGTCCCCAGCCCCGACTCCATCCCCTGTCTCCGGCCCCAACCCCATCCCGGGGTCCCCAGTCCCCGGTTCCATGCCCATCCCCGGCCCCGACCCCGACCCCATCCCCATCCCCGGCCCCGACCCCATCCCCATCCACAGGAAGCAGGTCAGCCCGGGCCGAGACGGACCTCGCCGAGTTCCCACACTCAGCCGCTAGAGGGCGCTATGCTTTCATGGAAAAAACGTGGGCCTGTTTTTCCTCGGATCTCTGAGAATATACGCCGGGAACATGGCATAATGACTGAAACCTCAATCTCTCAAATTAAGCATAATGATTAAGGATCACAGCAAAGAGGAAATCTTTTAGTTTGCCCCTGGCATCGGCCAAATCATAACCTGAATAGCCGCAAAAGCCTGATGGATTTCTACAGGGAAGACAATTATTTGAGAGATTGCCAGTTGAGGGCAAGAAAAATGAAAACTAGAGATACTGAAATAAATCTCGACAAGGTGAAAACTAAAACCCAAAGAACAACACCACAAACAAATCCACTCAATACTGCGGAAAGCACATTATACACCTCGGGATGGAGAATTATTTAAAGTGACACTTTCACTCTTTTTTAGAATCACTAAAACCTTGAACATTCCTCCTGCTGGCACAAAATGGGGAATTAAATAACTCCTTCACACACAAAATGATGTACAGATCTGAGCCACCTTGGGGGACGTTTTTATTAAATAATCGCTTCATCTGGGTTAGACCTTTTCATATCTCTCACTGTAACATAATTTTCCTTAGTGGCTGAAGTGTATAAACTGCGCTGTGCCCTTACACAGAGGGCTACGCTCAGAATGTTCAAGAAAGCTTTGGCAAAAACTGCTCCGATTAATAGGAAAATATTGAAGAGCGGGTGATTCATCTTTCATTGGGTCCGAATAAATTGGCTTACAGAACAGCACGACGCTCTAATTCCAAAGTGACTCTCGCCCCGCCTGCCTCTGAAAATGAATGTCTCCCCAGAGACTGTGGTATTTGTAACTTAGAGCTTTGGAATTCAGTTTATCCCTTAATAAAAACATAATCTCTTTATCCAAAAGAACACTCCTACTGCTACTTTAGAAATCAATTATAAGGTAGGGAAATGAAGAATTATTCCGTCTAACTTGCCTTCTCATAACCCCAACCAGGCTTTACTTACTCTGCCAATCCGTATCGAAACCTCCAATTCCTGCTGTTATCGGTCACTACAAATTCTTGAAGCTGATAAAGATATTCTCTCCTCTTGTCTTCACGAAGCAACTATTTTTTAAAAATGTATATGTAAGTAAAAATACATAATCCTTCAAAATGTCCCCAAATAGACTGCTTTATTATACTTCAGATTATACATTTGTCACCGGCCAGAACCGCGCATTTCCCTGACGCCTTGTACTCCATTACCCAGTGTGGCTGTGAATTAGCTTTGCTGTTAACAGACGTCCAACGCATCCCTGACTGCTTCCAACCTTTCTCCCCTGGTTCGTGTATGTGCTTGTGTGTTTCTACACGCCCCCTACTCATCCTTCTTTCACAATTTCCTGCCTGAAAAAAAACCAAGCATGTGTGTGCTCGGAAGATAATGCCCCGGCTGCTTCCCAGGGAGGCGGCACCGCTCGTGTGCTCCTGCACCAGACAGGAAAATCTCCAGCGGTGCGGCACGCGCCAGACTCCGTCAAGGGCAGCTCCTGGTCATGTGGACGCGAGTGATTAGTTTCTCTAGGTCATTTTTAAACTCTTAATTTTACGCTCATCATTCCTCTGGGGCGGGGGGGGGGGGGGGGGCTGGTGGGGAAGGCAAGAAGGGAAGCAGCAACATCTTGCAAGAAAGAGCCCTTCATGCAGAACTGAGATTGGATTTCAGCTGGGCTCTTCCCCTTAGGTGACCCCGGGCAAGTCACACGCCACCCGGGAGCCCGGTTCCTTCTTTCTCAGAGTGTGCTGGGCCATCTGTCTACCATCCTCCATGCAATCAGAACTCTAAGGGGCAGGAAGATTAGGAGGAAAGATAAAAATATTTACCCATCACTGAAAGAATGCCCACTTTAAGATTTTGGATGATATGCTTCAACTAAAGAAACCCAGACAGCTGTTTCTGGGTTTTTTTCCACTGATACTTTACATATCCAGGGTTTGAAAAAATTGTATTGGGACTTCCCTGGTGGTCCAGTGGTTAAGAACCCACCTTCAAGCGCAGGGGATTCGATTCCTGGTCGGGGAACTAAGATCTCACACGCGCAGGGCAACTAAGCCCACACGCCGCAACTACTGAGCCCGTGCACTCTGGAGCCCACGTGCCACAACTAGAGAAGCCCGGGCACTGCAACAAAGAGCCCGCACGCCGCAAAGAAAGATCCCGTGTGCCGCAACTAAGACCCGACGCAGCCAAATAAATCTATAAAAATTGTATTGAAGAGGGGAGATGTTTTTGTTTTAATCCTTCTTCCTACCTTTAGAAAGTCATACAGGTGTTTCAGAACTCCTATTCGTACTTCATCCAGGTCCTTTAAAAATCCATTGAAGATGGGCAGCAGGTCGGCAGCCGTTAACTGATCCCCAAGGATCACAGCCAGCTCGTGGATGGAGAAGGCTAGGGTCCGAAGGACCTTCCACTGGGGGTGCGCAGAGACATACGGACCACAAAGGGCAAGCATAATTCAGTGTTATCAAGAGCGTAAGTGGCATTTGTGGAGCCAAACTGATACTGCCAGGGGTTGACCACTTAAAGCTTCATTTCATCAGAGACCAGTAAACAAGCCAATGGCGGCCACATAAAATACAGCTCAGCGAGCAGCCTTGCCGCAGCTTCCCTTTCTGCCTAGTTAGATGACCCATCCTATTCTGTGCCTGCCCCTGAAAAGGCTCCTTTTACCTGCACGTCGGAAGCCAGCGTCTCGTACGTATCTTTCAGGCAGTGCCAATTCTGCCTGCCCAGGGTCAGCGCCACCCCCGGGAGGCTGTAGGCACAGCGTTTGGCTATGTCGGTATTGACAGTCTGGGCTCGAGCTGGGTCGGTCATGGACACGTACTGATCTAGCAGGGGCTGAGGTATTATATCCTGGGAAACAGGAGAGAAAGGGAACCGTCATGCTTGCAGTAGAGAAGGAGAACACTCACGAAAGACGAGGACATTGGAACTTGGAGGTGAAAACAGCAAAGCGGGAGTATAAGAGGAACAAGAGGCCTTCCCAAAGCTCGGGGCTCTGGATCGCACGATCTTCTTGTTCGGCATGTAGTGAGTTTTCAGCTTGGTCTAAAGTTAATGAGCAGTGGCCCCGCTCATCTTTTCTAAACTGGTCCAACACTGGATATCACAGAGCACAGTCTAAAATATCAGCGTTTGGCTGGTCTGGTACACGCGGCTCTGGAGGATGCAGATTAGGTCCTCTCTTCTTAGTAACTGCCCCCAGCACCTGTGGCCGGAGCCCCTACACTCTGCTCACTGCTACCTTTTTCCAACTGATGGGATACTGCCTTCATAAGACATCACCCACTTACCTTTTTGCTCTGCAAGGACAAGGGGATACAATAACGAAAAACCTTTACGAGAACTTCCATAGCACTAGAAGCTAATCCGCAAGACAGAACAAAACCAAACACAGTTCAACAAAGGAAGCTGTCGAAAACCTTTCAGACAAAAAAGGAGCTAAATGGCTTGGATAAACAGACACTAAATATTAATGTATACATGCCAAATTCTTTTCTCATATTAGATTTGCTTTATTAAAATACCTTTGAGATTGTTCAGAAGACTTTAAACAACACTTGAGAATTTACTTTTTTTAAGTTGGAGAGGAAGTATCAGCACACAGATTATGTCATTAATATCGAGGGAAGAAAAACATTCGGTTCCAGCAGCCGTTCGTAAATTTAACTTCCAGAAAATGTAGTTTTGAGTTGCTTTTCTTTTCAAGGAACTAACCTGTAATTTAGATTTATCCTCTTCAAGTGGGCTGCAGCCATGCCTCTTGGTCAGTCTCCAAGCGGTCACTGGTTCCACTGCCAGGTTCGCCTGGACCCTGCAGAGTTGATCGGGCACATTACCAATGTAGCCCAAAGAAGGAAGCTGTCCTACCACTCCCCCTTCAAAGAATCCTCTTTCAAGGCCAAAAATGACTTCTGCAGACCAAGACCAGAGCTCCTCTGAAGTCAATGGTATCCCTCCAGATGTGAAAAAATACATTTGCACAGTTGTACATGATACCGTACAGGTCAGTCATTTCAAGTGCATTTTAATTTCAAGACTGCTTGAGGCCCTTACAAAAGACAGGCTCTTGCTAGTGAGTACCAACAACTCGAGTCTGTATTTACCCTTCTTTAGGCCCCAGGGTCCCCGGTGTGGTTAGCTGATGCCCTTAGGTAACGGTCGCATGTTTAAAGCAGAGGCCACTCCAGAAGGCAGGGCGAGGTCTGCAAGAAATGGTGAAGAGCGCCTCCAGCATTTCTCAGGGATGAGAGAGTACAGCGCTCTGGACTCCAGACAGAGGATGGAGAGGCGGCGGGTTGGGGGGACCCATTTAATCTGAGTGAAAAGATGTGGCTGATGAACGGGTATTTACTTAGAAAACTGTTCTCAGTTTTCACATGTACAAATACCGCTAATGTTTGCTGATGAACCTTTACATTAGGTTAACAATTAAAATGAGCAGGGCCATCCAGCGGTGACATATTGGTCTCTGGTCGTTGATTAACATTAACTGAGATGGACCTGACCTTCTCCTTCAACCATAACATGGATTTTCCTACTTGCACTTGAAATGTCATACTGTCTACCAGCTTAATGGATTCTGACAAATCAGCTCAATATATGATCCGGGAAAGTCGATTAATACACCAATAGACGCTTCATTTGCTCTGAGGCACACTACCAGAACCTTCAATGCCCAAGGTTTTCACTGAAATGTACTGCTTATTTTAACAGAGGACATGATAAAACAGAAATATTTTGGTATGATGACCTAAGACCCCAATTTTTCCAAGTTCATAAATTCATACAGCTTAATAAATAATAAATCGTTATTCTTCTCCTAGGAATTAATTTTATTCCAGAGTCTTTAGTGCCATAGTTACATACAGCACTTATTCCAGGAGCCAAGTTAAGGTTTAAGTAAACCACCCCAAGTCAAGGCAACCCCAGAAGGAACTGGGAGGTCATTTCCCCAGAAAACCACCTGGCAGCCAAAAGAGACAAGTGGGAAAAAACAGGCCCCACCTTCCCCTGGGCATCTCGGGACCCAGTTGGTGCACGAAGATGGCGGAGTGGGGGCTGGGCCAAGGTCAACGCAAGGGCCGAGGGTGACCAGCCTCCCAGCCTCACCTCCTCTTCTGTCCTCATTGCTTAAGCTCTGAGTTTTTTTGTCTCTTTTTCCTTCTTTTGCAACTAGAAGCATCCTGACTGATCCCTTAGGAACCTAAGAGTCAAATTCAAGAGCCCTGACATCCCTCGCCATAAACCAAAAGCCCAACTGTACAGGCCCTTTTAAGATCCTTCACTCAAGACAGCCAACTTGGAGGAACCTGTTCTCCCTTCTCCTTTTTCGCTTCTGTATGTGACAAAGAAAGCCCGAACACCATCACGTCTCCCACCAAGGTAAACGTGACCACGCTTTTCCACTTAACACAGGTGATTTTTATACTCCAGGTAACAAAGGTAACAACGTGAGCTTTCTTGCCTATTTTTTGAAGCAAATCAGCAAAACAGGATATCATCTCATTCCCTACTAATCAAAGGCAACCTTAATAACCCTTGAACATTTTATATTCAGGCTTTTATAATTTGTCTTTTGTTTAGCTTCACTGGAGCAGACCAAGGGGGTAAAAGGAGGCGATAAGTTAGTTTAATCACGGACATCAAAATATAAACTGTGTGAATGGAGAAACAATTGGTATTCTGACCCTGGAGACCACAAGTTTGAAGAGATTCTCCATCGTGGCACATGAAAATGAGAGGGTGCCCACACATCATGACTTTATGATCATAGACCCCCTTGCTACTTTTAATTAGCTAGTCTCACCACTACCTGTGAAGGACCCCAGCTCAAAGGGGTCCACGTGCGAGTTTAGCAGGAATTAGGAAGGCATCAGAGCCTCCTACCACGAGCGAGCTGGAAAGCTAGAGAAACTCAAGGTGAGAAATAAGTGCCAGGCTTCCTCCTCGCCCCAAACACGGAGTCCCAGCCTCACGGGGGCTGGTTCCAGACTAGAGGAGAAAACGTAGTGAGCTACTTGGCTTCTCAAAATCTCCCCTCCAAGAAACGGCATCCAGCACCACTCCTGAGCAAGCATGGGTTAAAGGAGGCCCACAGGACGGGCTGGAGGTGACGCGCAATCTCAAAGGTCACCGTCAACTTTACATTCTAGGAGTTGCATGAATTCACCTCCCCTTGCTACTGAAAGATGTAAGCGTCCGTTTAGCAGTGAAACAGAGCATTTAGACGGTTAATCCCCCCCGCAAAGAACCAGGTTGTCTTTGGAGAACAGGGGAGGTGCTTTTGGTCTCCCCACGTTTGTTTTGTGGAGGAGAGTCGGGGTTATCAATCACCTGATTGATTCGTTGTCTAGTTATCCAAAACATGGCCTTAAGAATAAAATTAATTGTGCCATTTATCATTTCTGCCAGGATATATTAATAAAAGAAAATGCAGCTTTGTGATTTCCGTCACATCCTCGGTGGCTGAGGGCGACGGCAAAGACTCACTGTGCTTTGTAACGTCCTGGCCGCAGCGAGCTCGTTCCGCGCTGGTGAAGCCGACGGGGCCGGCTGACCACCAGGGGCTGGGCTGGGACCTGAAATGGACACCTCCTTGAGCCCTTCGGTCGGCGGGCGCTCGGGCTCATCCACAGAGTCTAGCTGTGCGGCTCTCAGTGCAGCTCACAATACCTGAACTTGAGCTGCAGGAAGAGAAGTTCCAAGAACTTTAATAACTTTATTTGGTTTGTAGGGATTCACTCACAACAAGACAGGCTGGACGTGGACGCACCGCACAAGCCCTCCCCTTCCGGACTTCGGTCGCCCGACGCGAGCGCTCACCGAGGTGCTGATGTTTACGGCCATTAACTTCATTCCAACTAAACGCCAGCCACACACAGAGCATCCAACCTGAACTCGAAAAGCCTCAGTTAGGAAAATCAGAGTTCAATTCCATCATCTTTCACAGAAAGACAACACGATGTTCCTGAACGCTGCTGTCTGGGAGGCCCAGCAACGGGGGGGGGGGCATCCCCCATTTATAAACCAGGGCGGCCGTTGCTCTGCCACACGCACACACGCACGCGCGTGCTGGGATCAATCCATCCCCGTCCACACCGACGAGTGAAGACCGCGTTCACCCAGCCCCGAGCGCTACTCGTTCTTTCCGTCCACAGCACGGCTATTGGAGACCCTCCTAACAGTGAAGACGACATGGTTCACATGCCTTTCTGTAAAAAACAAACCGATGTTTCCACGTCTCCAGCCTCCAAACACACACACACACACACACACACACACACAATACTGCCTGCATCCTGTTTTCTACTAGTTCAATTCAACAAGAGTCCTTAAAACGTTCAGAGCTTGCAAGGGCTCCCCACTGGGCCCAGGGCAAGGTGCCACCTCCTTAGTGCACCCGAGGCCCTTCCCAGGGGTCTGAGTGACATTTTCAGCCATGGCCAGTTCACAAATACCCAACGGGTAGTTTATTTCTCAATCTTTTGGGGTCCCAGATCCCTCTGAGTACTGATGAAAGCTGCGGGTCCTTCCTTACAAAGAAATTAAGTCTGCATATGCACACAAGATTTTACAAACAACAATTTCAGGGAACTGGAAGGAACCTCTGAAACTCAACCCTCGACTTCTCGAGATGATGGAGTCCTGGCCGTCGCCTAAAGCCCGCGTCAAATGTCAGCTGCTCTGTGAGGTCTTCTCCCAGATGCTTCCTCCGCCCCCGGGAGGGACCGGCTTCCTGCCCTGTGCGCCCACCCCTGCCCCAGCCCGTGCCACTCCCTATGCCGGGCGGTTGTTTCCATAATCCCCTCAACCAGACCCTAAGGGCTTCACGTGTCGGGCATCACTGCCCCAGCACCCAGCCCGGGTCCAAGCACTGAACAATGCAGCTTTAGAAATGTGTTTTCCAAAAACAGACCATTGTCTGTAACAATTAGAAGCGATATGTTACATGTGCTCATTCCTTCAGCAAACACTGACTTAATTTCCTTTATAAATTCAAAGACAAAGAATAATCACAGGGCTAACTGGATTTTCACATTTCCTTTCCCGAAAGCGTCACAAATCTTTGCCCGGCAACGGCAGTTAAGTGTTGTTTTTTTCCAATTTCCCCAACTCAAGGAAGAATACAAATATAACCCTGTTTAGAGAAAGAAGAGGCATGATGATGGGTATGGACCGCAAGGCCTGGCTCCCGGATCAGACGCTCGGTGGGAACACTAGTCACAAAATGAAAAACACCCCAAAGAAGAAGTTGTGCTTTTCCTGGCTGTACAAAGGCAAACACCTTATGGTTTAGGGGAGTTAATAGGCTCCAAAAGGAGCACAATCCTTGGCTGTTCGTAACCAGAAAGGGCACTGTAACACGGCAAGAGATAGAACCGTGTCCAGGGAGCTAATAAAATTTCCACCGCGCCAGACACGCCCGAGAACTAGCCGCTTTTATCGGAGAACCGGTTCGCACGGCTGAAAAGCAAGGAGGCGAAACCCTTGCAGAGACCTGCAACAGCAGGATCCCGGTGTGAGGGCTGCGCGGAGACTGGGCCAGGCGCCCCCGTGGTGGGTGCGCAGGGTCGATCGAGGGAAGTACGCACACGTGGAAAGCCACACACGGGCCCGGGTGACACACAATCCGGAAAGATCCCCTTTTCTCTTTCATTGCCGCGGACAACAGTTACCCTGCACATCTGGATCGTTCATCATATGCTCCTGCAAACCATCCAGGACTCTCTGAATCTCGCTCCTAGCCACACAGCTCCGGTGCACGGCCTCGGGTGTGCCGCCACCTTCCTCCTGCGGGCCAGCCTCGCTCAGGAGCAGCTCGAAGTCCTTGCTTATGTCAGGGAGAGGAGTTCGCCAAGAAAGGAAATTATTGAAAACGTCCTCAGGACTCCCCGGGTGGGCACAGGAGTCTGGTCCAGGATGGCTGGTTGACGGGGAGGTCGTTAACACTGGGGAGCTTCGTGGCCTCGGGGGGAAGCCTGGTCAGCTCGGCTCCAGCCAAGACAAGAGTCTTCCGATGGGTTCTCCACCAGGCCACTGGAGGAGCTACTGACGCACGGGAAATTGCTGGTGTCCGTGGATGTGCCTTCCATGGGTAGAGCTGGCTCTGCCTGGCCCGGCTTTGTGGAACTAGTTTAAATTGAGGGAAGCAAATTTTTAGCACCGTGTAACAGACCGGAAGTAAAATGGGAAAACATCAGATCCCCATCCTTGCGAGGCCGGTCCTCCTCTCTACCTGGCTACCCAACCTCCCGTGTCTTCCGGTGCCGGATGTTAATAACCTCACAGAGGATAAGAGGTCCAATCAGTGCCCTCTGCCCCACTGGGAGGATTACAAGCACTGAAAATGCCACAGGAAGGTTCACCCCATCCCTCCATTACGTGCAAGCGGTGCATTAGCCCTGGCTTCGGCGGGCACCCCTTCCGTGGCGAGATTTCATGCACTCACTGCTCGTCAGTACCTCCACCAGGGGGCAGGCATTAGAAAATAAAAGGTGCTAGAGCTGCTAAGAACTGGCTATTTGTGAACCGCTTGGAAAGTCTTGATGAGGAAGATGCGGCACACAGGGCCTGACCTTCAGCAAGAACTCAATGAATTTTGGTGGAGAAAGATGGAGAGAAGGATGCACCAATCTTACGAAGCATCCGTGCCATCCGAGATGTGAATCACCTCCTCTCACACTGCTGAGGAGGAATATTCGCAATGGAGAGATGCTTGTAAAACTACCTCGAATGGCCTGCTTAGTACATACCCATCGTCTTCTGAGGAAACAGGAAAAAACCCGCGATCAATCACTAGAACTTACTAGAAGAACAGTGTGGGCCTACTAACGGTGAGTCAGGAATGTCACCATCAAGTGCATGAAAAATCCTACGGCACAAAATTCTATTAGGGAGACTTCACATTTTCCCTGTGTAAATTATCCAAAGAACTTCATTAATCAAAAAGTAAGAGAAAATTTTCTTTATAGGTTATTTAATCACGACTCTGAATGAATATTTTATCTAAATTTAGGAGACACAGTAGCTTCATTATTTATAACCCAGTAGTCATGTTTCAAAATCATTATTGCAATTACTTTTTGCTTCTTTACATAATTAAAGCTCTAATATTCCATCTTGCCCAGAAGGTCACTGTTACTAAAACTCCAGACAAGATAATTGCTAGAATTTTAGGTGGATGCTTGAGGTGAAGCCGGGATCCTGATAATTATCCCAGCCGAAACTTACCAGGCTGAGGACATGTTACCATGGCTGCCTGCACCCGGTGACCCGGAGGTGAAATCCGAGTCCGAATCCGGAGCCGGTGGTCGGATGCTCAGGGTGCCATCTTCTCGAATATAAAGGCCAGCCCTGGAGGGGTTGGCAAAGGTGAAGATGAAGGGGCCCAGGGACTCGAAGGCAGCCTGGCGCACCTGAAGCCAGGGAAGAAGGGCGCGGCGGACGCGGTGTCGGCCAGGTCTGATCCCAGGCTGAACAGGTGGCTGATCACCAGACAACTCACCGTCCGCCACATTACGTCTAAGCAGATGTATTGCTTTCTAAGGCAGTCCCTAGGTTCCAAATAAACTATTTTTCAACAGAAAATCAGGAAAAATTTAGTGCCATCATGTAGTTTGTATGCTTCCAGAATATTAATTCTACATCAAATAATTCCAGACTTTGTAAAGCATCTGAACAGACCTTATTAATCATTACGGGCATGTTTATGATCATAACAGAAAAGGTAACAATGCAGTTACAGCTCTCTCCGTCTCATGTCTCATTTCTGTGATATTCGTTTGCTATGAATGCCGAGGTGTGCGCCACTTTCTTACTGCACACCAGGCTTCTGAGATTTTAGGTGCCCTAATAATCCTCACAAAGTCTAAATACGCCAATCCGTTACTGAAAAGACACAGTACACGGTGCCAAGTCCAAAGCCACACCGAGGCCGGCCAGTGGCCGCACTCACCCATCGACAAGGGTCGCTGATCAGTGTGATAAAGAGCGGCGAGAGCCTGGCCCGGCGGCCCTCGGGGGACGTGTTGCGGGACACGGCCACGAAGCACTCCGCACAGGCTTTCCTCATCCCCCACGCGTTGTCCGAGCAGAGCTCAAAAAACTTCGGGAGCTACCGAAGCAAACAAAACCATGCCACTCAGACTTGGTCACCCGAAGGAAGGGCAGACCTGTTTCAATGATGTAGTTATGGCAGAGCCGTAAGTTAATGACACAAAAGGGACCTAGATACGAGTCCAAAAGGAATCGTCTGAAACAAACAGAAATTAGGATAAGTAACTTCCTTTACCTCTTAATCCTAGTAAATGACTTCGTTCAATTCAACAGGATAATACAGAAAACCTCCCCCAAGGCTGAATGACTGATACGCATTCTGTGAACTGTAGAGAAGAACTGTGAATGACTTTGAAATTGTGGCTTCCCCAGCTAGCGGCCCCACCCAGGCACCTCGGTCTTTGGCTGGCGCACTTAGTGGAAGAAGGCAGACTGTTAAAACCTGATGGTACCACAAATAGCTCCAGGCCACGGAACGCAACCTGTGTGCAGTGGAACGCAGTGGATGGCCATCGCCCTGGATATACACGGTTGTGGGTCCATTTACAAGTTCACGTCGGTCCTCCTCGGTGTGACCGTAAACGTGCGGCGCTTCAGTTAAACTAGCTGTATTCCAGCCACGCAGGCAGTACGCCCTGTCACGTAAGAGTGGCAAGTGCTTACTTAGCACAGTTCTCTGGGGGCCTGGTACTGGGTGGGCAGTGGAGGAGCAAAGGTGAACGTGATGGAGTGAAGGTCCCCGTCAGCAACACGGCAATGAGGCGTGGCGGGGGGGACATGCAAGTACTCCGAACAGAACGCCATGGAATGCTGAGAAGGGAGAAATCAGCTCTCTCTGACCCAGCGGGTAGGTGAGTCCAGGCAGGGAAGGAACTTGACAGAGGCAAATGCACACACAAGCTGGGTGTGAAGTGTGAGCAGGGTCCCCCCGCCAGGCAGGGAAGCCTCTGGAAGGAGACGGGCAGTAATGAGCGGGGCAGGGAGGTGCATGAGAGCAGAGAGCTGCAAGGCCCTGAAGAGCCCCCAGCTGCCTGGTGACGTGGTTCTCCAGACTGCCGTGCTGAGAGTCACCAGGGACTTCAGCGAAAATACAGACCCCGGCCGTGTCCCCTTTCGCCCTCCCTGCGATTCAGATGCACGACCGAAGGTCAGGGTGGCGTTCAGACCCGAGGGAGGCGACTGGAGGTGAGGCAGGAAAGGTACTCGTGAAGGGAACTGAGGGGTCAACAAGGGTCTGGATTTTAATCTGTAAACCAAGAAAACAATCCCACGGGTTCTGAAACCCAGGAGCAGTGTTCTAGAAAGAGCAGTCGAGAAGGGACAGAGAGTGGCTTAGACAGTGAGAGGAGACCGGGGGAAAGTGACCGGTGAGGAAGCGACAGCAGAAGAGTCCCCAGGAAAGAGGACGGGGGCTGCTCCCACTCCATCCCACACACCAGCTGCCTGAGGCTTAGAAGACATGTTAGCTTCAGGAGTCAAGAAACCGGAAACGGATGGATGCAAAACTGAGCTGCCATTCCAAAGTAACAGACTCATAAATACAAAACTTCACCACTAATTTCAAAAGTGCCCTAAGAAGTGCATCAGCAAGTACAGTTGGCAAAACGTCACATACCAAAAATTTCTCAGTGGCTTCTTGTCCGACAGCATGACAAACATCACCAAAATTTGTGGCACATACCTTAAAAAGGCAAAAGGCATACTCATTATTCTCAGATTTCCTTTTGTCTCAACAAATTGTGAAAACTAACAAGCAGGAGCCTTGAGAGCAACGACTCCTCTGGTCGGGCAGTGAACCAGCACTTCCCGAGCCCGGTGCCTCCACTGCACTGGAAGCAGAAGATTTACAGTAGAGCACCACACGCTAGGACGCTGTGGCTCCTAATCATCTCAATACATAATGCTTTTGCGTAGCACTAGAGCAAAGCAGACCCTTAAGGTTCTCTGCACGGTAAGTGAGACCTAGCTCCTTGCCTCTGCATCACGAGGGGAGACCACAGGGAAGGTGGGCAGCTGCACAGCAAGGCGGACGGTCAGGCTGCTCAGGGAGGGGGCTGGCAATGGTCTTCAGAAGGAAGAATATGACAACCGAGTGACGAGCGATAAACGGGGAGGGCAGTGCAGGGGGTGCAGTTGGAAGGTACAGCAAACATGCGAGGGTCCTGGAGCCAGTCAGCCCCAGTGACGAAAGGCCTTGCACGCCTGGGCCCCGGCATCAAAGCACAAGCCAGCAATGTCTCTTCCTCCTGCGCCTGAGAGGGTTACCCTCACGGAGCCGAAACCCTACGTCTCCACAGATGCCCGGATGGCAGGGAAAACTGGCAACAGTGTTCACTGTTTTCCTTACACAGTTCACAGTGGCCACGTTTTTCATCCGGACTGTGTCTACTGAGGAAGTCCAGGCACTTTAAAGGAATCAATTTTGAATCTTTTTTAACTTTTTGAATTTTTCAAGTTTTGAAACTGTACGTTCCCACCTTCCGAACTTGAAAGAGCTTCCCATCACCACACAGCTCACAGAACCGAGGGAGCTGCAGGCGTTCAACTGTGCACTTGCTCAGCACTGACGCCAGCTTGCAGATTATCTACAAATAACAAGAAAACTTGGGTCACGTGGAATACCAAAGCATCAATGTCCCACGTATCACTAACTGGATTCCGAAAGCTAATCTTAAAAATATTGCCAAAATACCCAAGAGGTCAGAACAGAGAACACCTTCTTTTGCATTTTGTCAAGTTATAGCAATAGAAGGCCAACAGTTTTCAAGTTTTACTCAGATATGGTTTGTCTAAAGCTGAAGAGCTACCATTTGCCAGGTGCCAGCCATGTGCCTGACACGTGAATGAACAATTTACGTGCATTACCTCTTTCACGTTCCTCAAACCCTATGACATGAGTATCATTTATCTTCATTTTTCCAGATAAGGAAACTAACGCTCAAAGAGGTTCAGTCATGTTACCAAAACCAAAGAGTAGTGAGGTGGGACATACAGTAACAGCTGGACAAAGCATAAAAGACGGCTCACAGGCGATCACTGAAGACTAACCAAACACTGGTGGGGACTCAAGGGAAGCAGACCCTTGAGAGGGGAAACCACACTGGGTACAACATGCACTGCTTGCTGCTGCCTTTCTGCCTGGGGCATCCTTCGTTCTGTACAGCCATGCAGGGTAGCTGGACTTCCAAGTAAAAGCTACCATTTTACTGGCTTGAGAAGTCAGAGGACAGAGACAGAGGTGGCCAGGGAGGCTGGAAAGTGAGGGTAGAAATCCTGGGAGGGAGGGAAGGATGGAGGGAGGGAGCTAAAGAAGGGAGAGCCCCCACCTCCGATTAAATCCTACTCTTATCCTTGGCTGATCTCAGCACCACGTGGGCACAGGGGAGATGGTGAGTTTCACAGGGCAAAGCAATAGCTTGAAGGCAGAAGGAGCTGTGTGGTTTCAGCTGCTGAGAACTGCAAAGGAAACAGAACCTGAACTGTTTGCTAGAACAAAGTCAACACTCTTCAGAGGAAAAACACAGAATCCAGAGTTTCTGCAATGTTTCAGCGAGAAGATATATTAGTCACAGACGTGAGAACAAATGGGAAAATGTGACTTATATTCAAGAAAAATCTCAATCAGTAGAAACAAATCCACAGAAGATCCAGATGTTAGAATTAGCGGACTTTAAAAGGACTTTAAAGAGCTATTATAAATATGTTCAAGAACTAAAAGGAAAATAGAGTCATAACAAATGAACAGATAGGAAATCTCACCAAAGAAATGGAAACTATAAAAAACAATCAAGACTTCTGGTAATAACACAGTAGCTTGGTCAGACCTATGCTCTTACAGATAACAATTACAGAATCTTGAAAAAAACATAAAAAAACAATCATTTAAGAGTACTGGAGAGCAACCAAAAGGCAGAAACTGGAGCGGAGGCTGTCCTTAAAAGATGAACTGCAACAGAAGAAAGTTGCAAGTAAGGTCCAAAATCTGTGTCTATATTTTGCTGAGATCTTTGGCTGCTGCTAAACTACACATATATGGGGAGACCCCAGGGACCCAGCAGAAAAGCAGCAGCCAGAAACTAAACAAACTGAGCAGAGGCGTCAGCTGCTGCTCACCACAAAGGAGACAGCTGGGAGTTGGACATCAGACAAGATTACTGCCTGCTATGTAAAAAATCACTTTAGAGAAATAAAACAGAATCCAGAATCTCTGTAGTGTATCATTTTTTTTTTGGTACATATTTTTTTTTAAATTAATTTATTTATTTATTTATTTTTTTTGGCTATGTTGGGTCTTCGCTTCTGTGCGAGGGCTTTCTCTAGTTGTGGCAAGTGGGGACCACTCTTCATCGCGGTGCGCGGGCCTCTCACTATCGCAGCCTCTCTTGTTGCGGAGCACAGGCTCCAGACGCACAGGCTCAGTAGTTGTGGCTCATGGGCCCAGTCGCTCCGCGGCATGGGGGATCTTCCCAGACCAGGGCTCGAACCCGTGTCCCCTGCATTGGCAGGCGGATTCTCAACCACTGCGCCACCAGGGAAGCCCCTGTAGTGTATCATTTTTAATGTCCAGTATTCAATTAAAAATAACTATGTATTAACAGGAAAAAGTGACCCATAATAAAGAAAAAAGCAATCAACGGAAATCAACACCAAGATGGTCCAAATGTTGCAACCACCAGACAATCACTTTCAAGGAGCTTTTATAAATACATTCAGGGATGAGAAGAAAATACAAGCATAAAGAACATACAGGGAATCTCTACATCATAGAGATATATAAACTTTAAAAAAAGGTCAAAATGGGGACTTCCCTGGTGGTCCAGTGGTTAAGAATCCGCCTTCCAATCCAGGGGATGCAGGTTCGATCCCTGGTCAGGGAACTACGATCCCACGTGCCGTGGGGCAACTAAGCCCACACGCCGCAACTGCTGAACCCATGCGCTCTGGAACCCGTGCGCCACAACTAGAGAATCTGTGCGCCACAACGAAAGATCCCACCTGCCACAATGAAAGATCCCGTGTGCCGCAACTAAGACCCAATGTAGCCACAAATAAATAAATAAATAAATAAATAAATAAATAAATAAATAATTTTTTTAAAAGGTCAAAATGGAAACTCTAGAGCTGAAAACCACAATAACTGAAATAAAAAATTTAATGGATAGGGCTAATAGCAGATTGGAGATGACAAAAAGAGTCATCGAACTTAAAAATAGATCAATGAAGATCACTAAATCTGAACATCAGAGACAAAAATTACCTAAAAAACAAAACAAACAAACAAAAACAGAACCTCAAAGACCTATTGTTGGGACAATATCAAGGGTCCCAACTTTATAAGGCCCGGACTGAAAGGAGAAAGAGAGAAAAAAAGCACCTAAAGGAACAATAGCCAAAAACTGCCCAAATTAAGTGAAGGGCATCAGTACACATATCCAAGGAGTTTAATGAACGCAAAGCAGGATAAGCATTCACTCTGCAAAGATAAGGAGAAAAATCTCAAGAGCAGAGAGAGAAAAAAGGATATTTTCTACACAGGAGTACGATATGAATGACAGCTGACTTCCCCAGGAGACAAGAGGATGATATCTTTAAAGTGCTGCAAGGAAAAACAAAAACAAACCTCAATTCTATATCCAGTAAAACTATCATTCAAAAATGAAGGCAAAATAAAGACATTTTCCGATTAAAACTGGGAGATTTCATCAGCAGCCAACCAAATTAAAAAAAAGTATTAAAGGAAGTTCTTCAGGCTGCAGGGAAATGATACCAGATGGAAACTCAGACCTAGGAAAGGAAGCAAGAGCACCAAAAATGGTAAAAATGTGGGTATAAAGGGCTATGCATTTTTTCTCTTTTCTTACTTTCTCCCAGAGATAGAATTGTTCAAATCTAAAATTATAATACCTCATTACCAGGATCATCATGTAATGTACATGTCATAATGTATATGACAACCACAGCACGGGGCGGGGGGGGGGGTGAGGGGAACTATGATGTTGCAAGGTCCTACATTTTTGAAAATCCTCAACAGAGAAATTAAAGTGCAGTATACAAAAATATCCAATTAGCCTGAGAATAGGCAGGAAATAACAGAAGAACAAATGACACAAATGGAAAAACAAATAACAAAATGGCAGAATTAAATTCAAATATATCAATAATTACATTAAACATAAATGGAATAAACACTCCAAGTAAAAGGCAGAAACTATCAGACTGGCTATAAAAGGAAGACCAAACTCTATGCTAATGAAAGCAGGAGCATTTTAAATGTAAAGACATATAAGGTTTTGAGTAAAGAGATGTAAACAAATATACTATGATGGGCAGTAAGCATAAGAATGCTGGAGTGGTTATAGTAATATCACAGTGGACTACAAGATACAGATTGCTACCAGTGATAAAGAAAGTCACTTCTTAGTAAAAGAGTCAATACATCACAAAGATATAAACCTTAAATGTGTAGCTTTAAACCCTTAAAGTAGACAAGAAGGTAGGCTGAAAAATATTAAGCTTCCTCCTTAAGAAACTGGAAAACTACAAGCAAATTGAACTCAAGTAAGTAGAAGGAAGGAAATAATAAACAGTAGAAATTACCAGTATCATAAATGAAAGGGATAAAACTACAGATCTTCCAGGCATTAAAGGGGTAAGGGAATATTGTAAGCAACTTTATCCCAACAACTTGATAAATTAACAACTTAGATGAAATTAATAAATTCCCTAAAATATACAACTTACCCAATAACCCAGGTGAAATAGCAAGTCTGAATAGCCCATATCAGTGTTGAATCTGTTATCAAAAACCACCTCACAAAGAAAACTCTAGAACCAGAGGTTTTACTGCTGAATTCTAACAGATATTTAAGGGAAAAATAACACCAATCTTAAACAAAATCTTTCAGAAAATAGAAGAGCAGGGAATACTTCCCAACTCATTTTTTGAAGCCAGAAAAATCCTGATTCTAAAACCTGACAAAAACATAACAGGAAAAGAAAATTGCTTACAATAGTCCGCTTGAACATAGATGTGAAAATCTCAACAACATGTCAGCAAATAATGGAAAAGGGAACGCTCTTCACAGTAGAATGACAGCTGGAATCATCAGTGGACACTAATACCAGTGGGTGAAAGTTTGATGAACAGCAAACTTGTGTAGCTGCAAAGTAACTCCCCTTATTATGTCCAGAGGGGAAAAGCAGAGAAACTTGGCAGACAACACCTCTGTCTAAGTCACCAGAGTTAACATCATCAATATCAGGACGAACTGAAGTCCTGGGCCTCCTAACGTGACACATAAGGACACAACATTACTTCAAGGGCATCCCGCCAGAAATGCAGAGCCTGAATCTAGTCATGAGGAAACATAGGACAAACCTAAATTGGGAGACGTTCCACCAAAGCAACTGGCCTGTCCTCTTCCAACATGTTAATGTTAACAAAATTCAGAGAAAGACTCAAGATCTGCCCCAGGTTCAAGGAGACAGAGGAGATGTGACAATTCAGTGCAATGTGTGATCCTGGACAAACGACAATATTTGAACATGAACCATGGATGAGATATTAGTATTGTATCAGGGTTAAAATTCCTGATTTTGATCAGTGTACTATGGTTGTTTAGGAGAGAATTTCCTTGTTTTTAAAAAGGAAATATGCACTGAAGTGTTTAGGAGTAAAGGGGCACAATGTCTCCAATTTACTCTCAAATGGCTCAGAAAAATACACACACATATGTGTATGTATATATCTGTGTGTGTGCGCAGATGTGTAAAGAGAGAGGATGTGATTAAACAAACAGAGGTAAGTATAAACCACTGGAGAAGTGGGATAAAGTGTGTACAGGAGTTCACTCCTGCAACTTTTCTACAAGTTTGAAATTAAGACAGAATGAAAAATTACCCCCAAAAATGTTTAAAGAACTCTCCCATCCCCCCTCCAAAAAAAAGAAAAAGGGAAGAAGAAAGGAAAGAAGGAAGGACTTCCCATCCCTGAGGTCTGCTCTGCCCACTGCACTGCACTGCCTTTTTTTTTTTTTTTTTTAAACAGCAGAGCAAGCTCCTGGTTAGCAGTTCACCCACTATTGTACTTGGAATCTGCACATAGCAGACAAGAGGGAAAAGAGAAGCAACTGGGGTGGGGGAAGAGGAAACCTATCCCCACAATACAAATGAGGAAAAGGCTGTGTCTTCCGGATTTAGAAGACACATATTTCTGATCTGATTCTCGGCAGAACTGCACAGAGTGACTGCCACATAAATGAGCCGCGAGGCTTCGTATCCAGGGTAACGGGCAACTAAAGAGGGCCCGGCATCTCCATCCACCCTCTCCATCTGCCACGCCCACACGACCTTATTACTACCCGTGTGCAACAAATCCAGAATCGTTAAAAAGTCAGCACGCCGAGTGACAAGAAATGACATTCCCATGGCCCTGGGAACCACTTGTATGCAATGCCGATCTTCGCTCGGTTGCCGGGAGCCAACTATTCTTTATAGCACACAACCACAACATTCTTTTTAAATAAATGCACAAATAAAAATGAGCTCAAAACTAGGAATGACAACAAAAAATGAGGAAGCCTTAATGTGAAAACGTGTCGTGAGAGAAAAATAGGTTTCTGACAATTAGTTATAATCTCAGAATGCTAATGGCCTTCCTGCAAGCAAGAGGAATTATAATTGGTCTCCGGTGGCCTGTTTATGCTGTCTAGATATAATTACAGGATACAGAGCTTCCAGGTTTTACCAATTCATTCATTCAACAACTAACATTTATTTAGTTCTGACTCTGGGCCTGGCACTGTGCTGGGTGCCGAGGGCAGAAAGACACCTGTTGTTTAAGAAGCGCACTACTTTGAAGGAGAAATAAACAAACAAATGAAGTTCGCAGTTCGATTGCTAAATGACAGAAGACAGATATGAACCAAGCCTCCGGGATGCGTGAAGGAGGGAGTCGCTAACGTCGCCTGGCATATTAGACAGACTTCACAGAACAAACCGCATTTATCTGAGAAACCAGGACATAAGAAACCAACACATAATACACATAACCTGCACTGCATAACTCAATTTTACAATGCCCAGGACATGTCCAGTTGGCTAGCTCCGATTCTCTCAATCATGTATACGCTAGGGCTGCTGGCATCAGAATCGACTGACTGTAACTTCCAAAGGGAACGCAAAGGCTAACGAATAGATGCACATTTTGTCTACAGACGCATGCCGTTTCCTCGGAGCAAGGAGCAACTCCTTCAAAACGGCACTGTTCCGAGAGTGTGTGCTTATGGACATATGGACGTAGCAACATTCACACCATATGGCTGCAAAGCAAGCCCAAAATACAAGGGCATCGGAGCAGCGCAATTTGCTTCTTTTCTCACCTGTCACCTCCTCACACATACATGTTGGTAGCCACAGTGTTTGGGGTGTCACTCAGACCAGCTAAATGAAAGCGCTGTCCTCCTGGGGAAGCTCTGCCAATCCCACACGTGGCCTCTGCCCCTTGAAGAATGAAATCCACTCCCTATCGTACTGTCATTTCCGAGCTGAAAAGAGAACAGCACCCTCCGTACGCCAGGACTCTGGGGGCCCAAGAAGTGAGACCCCCTCCAAGACTCCTTGACCTCCAGGAAATAAGGAAAGACAGAACAGCTTCTGGGTCTGACCCAAGCACACACGGGCCAGGCAAGGAGCCCCAACTCCTGCTTCCTTTGGGGCCCTAAGGGAGGAGAAGTGGCAATCTTCCAGAAGTACCCTGAAACGCAGATGTGCCTCTACCTGGGGAGGGTTCAAGACCATTTCTGTTCTTTGCAGCCGCATTTACAAGCTTGCACATTTCAAGTAATGAAATCGGCAACCCACTTTGAATAAAAAGTACAATTTATGTGAACTAATTTGTTCTGCAAGTGAAATGTGAAGAGAGCTTTTTGAAGACTTGTTATATTTTCCAAATATTTTCACCAAAAGAAAAGAAGAATACTGCTGACAAGAATGGAGTGGTTGGAAACAAAACAAAATAAAAATCATGCAAAAACGCCTTTAAAATTATTTGTCATGGTATTTGGCAGTCTTTAGGGATAAGATATTTGGTTGTCAGTTGTAGCTTTGGAAACTAGCCTAACCAACTTTCAAATGAAAAAGAAGATCTAGTTGGCAAAGTTTACCGCTCAACTGCCAAATGTCCCAACTAAATGATATTATCCAGGTTCATTCTGCAAAATGAATTTAATTTCTCACAGGGAAACTTGAAATTTATCAAAGAACCCTGGAGAATTTGAATTTTAATAATCAATTATTCTTCAGTCTGATTCATCTTATAAACATATGGAATACGCAAAAAATTAAATTAGTTAAAAAAGCCAGACCTTTAACTCATAGTTGAGGACAACTTTTACATAAATGAAGAATAATGACCAAATGTTCTGATGCTGTATTACAAATTTTTAGCTCCATGGTGTATAATGTTTCCACTTTGAAAAAGAAAAGAATTCCTTTTTCGAACATCATTCTTTCTCAACCAAGAAAACAACTATATCTTATTGTACTCACAATTAAGGTTTAAGATTTTGTAAATCCTTATGTATTCTCCTAAAATGCTGGAACATTCCTGGAGCTGTTTAGTTCTGTGACGCCAACACAAAGGGCCGGGCAGTGCAGCAACCCCTGCCTCGGTCCCTGGGGAGGCAGCAGCAGCCACGGAACACAAGGTGGCCTTGGATGACCTTCCCCTGACCCACGAAGGAGAAGCCCGAGGACAAGCTGGGGTCTCGGTCTAAGGGCGGCACGTGAAGGCCAGCACTGGCTCGTCAACAGCTAGTTTGTGAACAAGGGTTCCAGAAGCAAGTAGAAAGTCCTTGCTTGTATAATCACTTCATAATGGGTACAGAATCCTACAAACCCAAGGATACCACAAAATTAACTACTAAAAGCAGAAGACATTCAGTACTTAACACTCTTCCTTTCGTCGTATACCTTTAACTGACAAGAGCACAGAGACTTGAACACAGCATTTCCCAAACTGCTGTAAAAGCGATGGGCACGGGCTTCCCTGGTGGCGCAGTGGTTGAGAATCTGCCTGCCAATGCAGGGGACACGGGTTCGAGCCCTGGTCTGGGAAGATCCCACATGCCGCGGAGCGACTAGGCCCGTGAGCCACAATTGCTGAGCCTGCGCGTCTGGAGCCTGTGCTCCGCAACAAGAGAGGCCAATAGTGAAAGGCCCGCGCACCGCGATGAAGAGTGGCCCCCACTTGCCACAACTAGAGAAAGCCCTCGCACAGAAACAAAGACCCAACACAGCCATAAATAAATAAATAAATAAAATTTTAAAAAAAAAAAAAAAAGCGATGGGCACATTCTTCAGATACTCTCTTATTTGCTGACATACCTAGTTTAGTCTCACCTTAACTTATAAAACAGACACACATGTCCATTAGATTTCTCTTTTTTAATTGTCCAAGTACCACCTAAAAGCATCTCCCATACCACACTCGGTTCCTTACTTTGGGAAACAGGGTCCATGACCCAAGCTGGCTCAAGGCTTTACCTAATAAATCTCAGCATCTTGCCCAGCAGAAGTCCATGCCAGCTGCCTCACCTCTGCCCGAATCACTCTGATTTCCCAAGCTTTGCCTTCCTGAAACAATTGGGTATAAGGATAATCACTTCCAGGACAAGCTTGGATCTGAACTGAGAACTTCCTCTGACGGAGGCCACACCACCAGCTGCCTTGTTTATGGGAACAGCGCTGCTCAGCACTGAACGCCCGTGACGCTTCCCGTCCCGCACACGCCGAGTTGTGGGACAGTCTGCCGAGCTCGGGGCTGTCGCTCCCCAACAGACTTACACTCCCGGCTTCTGCTCTGTACTCATCGTCACTGTCAGGGGCGGAGAGCGCCAGCAGGACTGGACACACTTTGCTTTCAGTATCGTGCTGGAAAATTAGATCTTGTTCCAGAAGAATCAACAGCGCCTCCTGACTCGATTTTCTACCCTGGAAGAGGCAAAAGGTGAAACACAGAATGAGCCGAAGTGCTTTCAGGATCAAGACCAAACTCCCTACAGTGAGAGCCAGGCCGGCCCTGCCTCCTTCCCCCGCCCCTGCCCGCCCCACCACACGGATCTTCTGGGCCTTGGGCCACTTCCTCCCCCAGGCCTTAGATGAGGCCGCCAACGGCACCGACTGTTCCTCTGCGCTCAGGCCACACAATCAGTTCCCCACTCGGGTCGGGTTCCCCATCTACACTCTGACGGCGTAACCAGGCTTGCGCTTTGCCTTCATAACGCCTACCCCAGATTTCTACACACACACACACACACACACACACACACACACACACACACACGCATTTTTCCTGTATGATGACACGTTGCTGTCTGTCTTCCCACCGCAGAGGGTGAACCTGGAGAGTGAGTACCACGCAGGCAGGGGGTGGGAAGATGCGGCGCTGTCCTCCCGACACTCTGTAAAGCACTGGCGGGGAGGACCTGCCCTACGAGGCAGGACACACGCACAAAGGGGCCAGAGACGGAAAGCTGGGGAGCTGCCTGCTCCTCACCGCCTGCACTGGGTGAGCGACCACCGGAGCTCGAGGGCTCCTAAGAGGCTAGAGAGAGAACGTTTTGGGGAAGTGAAGGCACAGGAAATTCCAATTTGTAGAGCAAGTAATGAGACTGGCAGCTCGTCGCAGTGATGGGGAGGCAGGAGAATAGCAACGGGACCCAGAAACGTGCAGGCAGAGTCGCAGGTGATGAGACAGGAACTGGTTATGAAGAGGCGAGCCTGGGAGACTGGAACCCCGGAGGCCTGCCAGCAGAAAAGTTTCTGAACAGGTGGTGTTGTTCTAAGCCACCCAGTTTGTGGTACTTTGTTCTGGCAGCCGCAGGAGACTAACACCGCAAGCAGGAAAAGGGGAGAGGACAGCGTGCTCATGAGCAGAGAGACGAACGCTGGGGAGAAGTCCCGGGCGACAGCATGGGGGCGGCGGGTGGATGGCGGAGTGCGAGCCTGAAGGGCCAGCGAGGCTGGAGTGGGAAAGGCTTCCAGGTCCCACTAAGACTTCTAGCAGCTACTCCGGCACCGTGGGAGCCCCAGGGTGGAAAAGCAGAGGAGCGACAAGATCGTCTTGGCCTCAGTGAAGGTGACAGTTTAGAAACCTCGAAGGGTTCTAAATGCTGAGAGCAGGCAAGGGGCTCCTGCGCAGCGACGCTTCCGGCTGTGACCAGGCATGGGCTTGGGGGCAGGGGACAGAGAGGAGAGGGGGTCCCTGCATGCATGTGGTCACAGAAAATCAAAGATGACTCGGGATCTTTGCCTCCAGGCACCAATAAATAAAACAGAGAAAATAAGACTGAAGGTAAAGAGAACAGGTCTGGGCGCTGGAGGAGTTGAACACTGCGGATCTGATGCAGTAGATCTCTAGGGAGAGCCAGCCACTGGGCTTTGGGGGAGAAGGTCAGCGACGCACCAACTCCGGAGGCCTGGCTGAGACGCGGCATCTGGTGTTCGCACGCACAGGGACCTCCCCAGGCCCAGGGGAGCAGACGAGACCCGGCACGGTGAGAGAAGAAGACCAGACAACAGCCTGAAGGGCGGGCGAGGACCAGGGCTGGTGATGGAGACTGGGGAAGACGCAGGCAGGGAGGGAAAAGGCGGGGGGACACTTCCGAGCCCAACAGGTGACACTGCAGTGGTGCGAACGCTGTGCCTGACCTGCGCTGTGCGATGATGGCCAGTGGGGCCTCCTGGGCAGGGGATCAGCCTCTTGGAGGCGCAATCTCTTCACCTGTAGGAGTGGGCAACGATAGTACCTATCTCACAGGTGGCTGTGGGGATGAAACGACCTCATATACATAAAGGACAGTGTCTGGGGCATATCGGGACGGAGCAACGTTAACTGCTGGGTGGGCGTCCAGGAAAGGCTTCTTCAAAACCACACAAGCAGCTGACAGTGGCAGACGGGCAAAAGCATCAAACAAAGGAAAAAGGAAGTCACTGGACAAATAAGGGGTGAAAAAAATAGAAATGCAACACCATAAAATAGTTCAAATGAGTGACCAAGAGCTCTCTGGATCAACGGGGATAGATCTTAAAAACGGGGGGAATAAAAGTAGGTGGCAGAAGGGAAAGTACAGCCTGATGTCACTTATGTAAGGTTTTAAAGCACCCCAAACAAGACACTCTCTTATTCAGGGCCACTTACACAGGCGGTGTGACTATAAAACCCGGCATAGAAGGGACACACCAAGCCAGGGTGGCAGGTTCCTACAGAAGAGGGAGAAGGGAGAATGGGATGGAGGAGGGGCCCAGTGCAGTTTTCACCATATCTGCAACCTATAAATAAAAATAAAAGGGTTTGAAGCAAAATTGCAAAATGTTAACATTTGTCAAATATGAGTGGTTAGGGATATGGGTGTTTATGACATAATCCTCCCATATGATTAAAATATTTTATGAAATTTTAAAAGTTAAAACTATTTTTGAAAAAACCCAAAACATCAGATTTCACAATGAGATTAGTTGAGTCCATGGCAAGATACCTCTCACTGGCTTCGGGACCACCAGCTGCAGTGCAGCGAGCTGACCCCTGAACGGGAGCCCACTCAGGGTCAAGGCCACAGTGCAGACACTTGGAAAAGGAGTGATGGTGCGCTCAGGGTCAAGGCCACGGGACACAAAGATGAGGGAGACTTAGGCATGGTTATAACTGAAAAAGAAAAGCCAGCGAGAGAGACTGGAAAATAAGCAAGCTATGAACAAGAGATGGAACCAAAGAGGGGAAGGAACACATCAGACTGGAGAAGGAGGTCGGACGGCCGTTCCCCTAAGACAGAAGGCAAGGAGCCCAGGACAGCTATGTTACCAAAGGGAGAGTTTACAGCCAGTGCAGTTCCAAATACCTACCAGCTACCAGACCCTTTGCTAGGTCACAGCGATAAATAAAGAAGACCCAGGTCCTAGCGTCAGGGGCTCAGAGTGTAGAATGGGAGAGAAACTATTGGTTACAATGTCCAGTAGACCTGGGCAATCCCAAAACATACACCAGATGAGCTTCATGAGCCCGGGCTCCCAACACACACAACCACGCTTCTCTGCACCTCGGCTTCCTCAGCTCTAAAACGAGGATGAACTCACCAGCATGCCCACTCTTCCCGAGGTGGTTAGGAAGAGGAAACAAGAGCATGGTACGTCACACGGCGAGAGCTCAAGAAATCGTAGCTGTTAACCATCGAGACAGTCATGGTGATAATACTGCTATCGTGCCCAATTTCGTGAATTTTATACCTCACAGGAGTCACTGCACGTTCAATGGTCATGAAAAGTACCTGATGGTGAACAGAGAAAGACAGCCTGTCCCGAAATGCAGGTGCTGGATGGGGCCTGGCACACCCACTGCCTCAAGCAGCAAAATCTTCGCCTTTGCCGAATTACGAATCCTAACTCATCGGGGACTTTCAGGCCGAGCAGCCCACACAGTGGATATGTGAAGGGTCGGCATCTGTCAGAGGGAGGTGGGGAGCGATGGGAGTAGAGAGGCGTTTGGAAGGAGCCGGGAGACCAGCAGGAGTGGAAGGAAAGGACTGCGCAGATGCCTGCGGTGTCCACGGCGGGATGGGGACGGGAGGCCCACGGAGGAGGCCGGGCTGTGCCTGAGGGCGTTAAAGAGTCTGGAGACTGTTCAGTAAGATGTGACTTCATCATATTTCTGTGTTTAAAGACGACGGGAAGGGCAGAGGGGGTGTCTCAAGAGGTTATGTGTTTGTTACAGAAACAAAGGAGACTTGGGTCTAACTAACTGTAGGAGATGAGAGAAGGAAGGATTTGGATGGTTCCCAGGTTGTGGCTCTGGGGAACTGAATAAAGTGGATGGTGGTTCCATTCATTGAGAGAGGGGATGAAGATTGAAGGCCTCTATTTTCTCTGGGAAGTAAAATGCAAGGTCACCGGCTAGGTGCAAGGCAGGGCGAGGTGAAGAGGCTTGATGAAAGTGGCAAAGGTCTAAAAGAGCTGCCAAGGATAATGTGAAAAGCAGCTGACGAGGGACAAGTAAAAGGATTGCCAGGCAGCACTGCAAGTCCAGCGGCGACTGGAACCCATAAACTTGCAATGGCCCCAATCAGTGCACGATGTGACTCCCCTACCAAGATGGGAACCCAGGACGGAGGGGGCCGGGTGGGCGGGAGCATGGTCCAAAGGAAAGAAATGGAGCGTGATGGTGGAGACGGCCAAAAGGGCAGGATGAGAGAGGGAGCGGCTGAGGAAGAACAGGAAGCAACAGCAGGGCACAGAGGGAGTCAGGGAGCCAGAGGTCTCCCGGGCAGGTGGGCTCAGGGTGGTGGGAAGTCAATGGTGAGAGAGTGGACGACATCTTCAGGACTTCAGAGAAGGCAGCTCTGGAGACCCCAGGAAAGGAGCGACCGAGGTACAGCAGAGCGGAGGGGGGCAGTGGAGGTGCGTGAACAGCAGAGGCCGACAGCGGGGAGAGCCCGCTCTTGGCCACGGACACGACTCCTCAGCAAACACAGGCTGCGTGTCAGGAACCACGCCAGAGCCTGGGACCAAAACCACGGCTCCTGCCTCCCTCCTCTGGGATCGAATGTAAGACAGCGATACACGACAGAGGCCAAGGACGTGTCAAGTCCCCCAACCCAGCATAACTTCATTTTTAAGAATGTATCCAAAGGAAGAAGAAAAGCCGACAGAAAAATAAAACTGCACCTTTTGTGAAGCTCACTGCATCTACGGGACACAAAAGCTGAAAGGAAGCTAAGCATTCAAAAAAATTAAAAATATGAAGATTATGAAGATGTGAACAACATCTATGACACACAGACGAGCTTCCTCGGGTAGAAAAATCTGTCCTACTCATCTCTTCATCCCCAGCACGAAGCGTCATGCTCAGCTCATAATGGACACTCAGAAGCTGTCTGAACAAATGAATGGATGGAGGAAACCGCATCACATTATGATTAGACCTATGTAGGAAAACATGTAAGCACCCGGAGAAGAAAATGCAAAAATAATCAAAATACTGATGACAGGACAGGGGAGGCAGGATGACTTCTTTCCTTATTTAAAACCATGCTTAATCCCATCACACTGTCTGACAGTCAAAAGTGAGTATTTGTTCTTTTAAGAATGCTTGGACCAAGGGAAAAATACAAGTCAAAATTGTAGACTTTCTTGGCAATGACAATAACAAAAACTTGGCATATCATAAAAAAATTAGTGGAAATCCATCCCCAGAATCAACTGACAGAAATGACACAAGGTTACTTGTTGCAACAATTTTAACGTGGCAAAGGGCAGACATGACCTAAGGTCTACGGATAAAGTACAGTGGAGTGCTCTGATGCTGGGAAAAGTAACGAGGACGCCTTCCCTCGCCTGTCATGGGCTAATCTCTGGGACACCAAGATAATGGGAAAAGCAAGGGACAGAGCACCAGGGACAGTATGCCACCTCACATCTGAGAAGGGAACAAGGCGGTACAGGATACAAGGACATACGTGTATTTGCTTAGAGTTATTTGTGCGTGTGTATTTTTTAAAAGCAAGAACAAACCAAAAGCTAATAAATGGCCATCCATAGGGGAGAGAGAGAATGGGGAGGGAGACAGGAGTAGAAATCAGATTTCTCTAAATGTACTTTCCTTTACAGTTCCGCCTTTAGAATCATGTAAAAACATTTTAAATAATTACAAGTCTAAATTAAATCAAAATGTAAAAGCTAAAGCAATTCTTAAAAATGAAAAATAAATGAAAACAAATGAGCCTGTGTATCAAGATGGCAGCTTAACCACAAAAAGAAGGGTTAATGCAAGTGACTTTAAAACACAGTAATATTAATATGACTGTGCATCTCTACTGGGAGATAGCCTAAAAGCAAAAAGAACTGCAAAGAAATCTTAAACTATATCCAGTAATCCTACCATGTTTTTAGTAATAATACTGGTATTTTTATTTTAGATACACACACATACACATCACACACACACACACATTAATACCATGAAGAAGGAAGATTTATACTGTGTAAAAAACAAACAAATAAAAAGATACAAATATAAAAATCAAGTAAGTAAAAGCCCTATAATCCTAAATTTGAGCTGGAAATATCAATATAAACTCATGAGGAATTTTTATTTTTTTAAGAAACTAAATTGCTCTGTCACTAGAAGCCATGACCACTCTTGCAGCAATGAGCATCCCTGGTACCCACATTCTGGTTTCTTATTATTATTTCCCTCATAAAGGAACCAGCGCTCCTTGGAGAAATAGCTGATTCCAGGTAAAGTGAGCTAGCAAAGTCTACTGGATCACATTAAGAAAATTCAGGAGCCAACTTGAAGGGTTACCTCTGGTCAAAACTAGGACAATTTGATTATTAAAAAGAACAAACACTACAGTGGCTTAAAACATATCTAATATGCTAAAATTCAGGAGTTCATAGTAGCACTCAAAATAAAACTTTAAAACCTAATTGGTAACCTTGTAGATTATTAGGATACCAACTGATTATTCTAGAAACCGGTAAATAAAGGGGAAATGTAAATCATTTAACCTGTCTCCCATAGACAGTTTTTCAGAGTTACCAAATAGCTGAGGGGGAAGTTCTTTATGGAAGAATTCCAGCTATTAAATTAAGAAAGAATGATGAGGGATTCCCTGGTGGCGCAGTGGTTAAGAATCCGCCTGCCAATGCAGGGGATACAGGTTCGAGCCCTGGTCTGGGAAGATCCCACATGCTCTGGAGCAACTAAGCCCACAACTACTGAGCCTGCGCTCAGAGCCCGTGAGCCACAACTACTAAGCCCGCGTGCCACAACTACTGAAGCCCACACGCTTAGAGCCTGTGCTCCGCAACAAAAGAAGCCACCGCAATGAAAAGCCCGCGCATCACCACAAAGGGTAGCCCCCGCTCACAGCAACTAGGGAAAGCCCGTGTGCAGCAACGAAGACCCAACACAGCTAAAAATAAATAAATAAATAAATTTATTTTAAAAAATGAAGAAGAAGGAATGATGTTGATAACAGACACACACTACTATATATAAAAAAGATAACCAACAAGGACCTACTGTATAGCACAGGGAAATACACTCAGCATTTTGTAGTAACCTATAAGAAAAAAGAATCTGAAAAAGAATATATCTACATATGTATGTATGTATGTATAACTGAATCACTTTGCTGTATACCTGAAACTAACACAACACTGTAAACCAACTATACATCAACAAAAAATAGAAAATAAAAGAAGGAATGACGGAATTAGAGCATCACAATTTTGCAACCTCTAACAAAATCCCAGATCTAGGTGATGATCACCAATGGTTGATCACAGATTGATGAGGAACTCTGTCGTAAACAGATAAGGCTGACAAAACCTAATCCAGTGACCACACTGCTTTCGTGCTTCCTGATTTGATGCAGCAGGAAAACACAGCAACACCTAAAAAGTGTTCTCACTATACGATACAAAAATCTGAGTCTGACTGAGCCTCTAGACTTCACCAGTTTGGAGGAAATGCTGGGAATAGAGGAACATCTCAGACAACACTGGAAATGCAATCAGCCGGATCCCAAATGTGGGAAATCCTATAGGACTAATGACCTAGTTTCCTCAACAAATACATAGCAGAGGAGGAAGAACTGTTACAAATTAAAGGGGATTTAAAAGACACATCAATCGAATGCAATGTGTAGACCTTGTGCGTATTCTGATTTGAACAGACTATCTGCAAAAAGCAGATTTATGACAAAACCGGGAAAATTTTAACAGTCACTAGATGTCAGATGATATTAAGGACCTACTGATAGTTTTTATACTTGTGATAATGGTACTGTCGTTATGGGGTTTTTTTAAGTGTCTGTATTTCTTAGGGAGCAATACTAAAGCATTTACAGTTGAAAGGTCTGGGAAATGCTTTTATCTGGGTTGGATTTATCTGGGTAAGATAAATGAAAAACGACTGGTCAAATGTTAATGACAGTTGGAGCTGGGTGGAGAGTACATGGGCATTCATTTTAATACTCTCGCCACGGCTAGGTGTGTTTGAAAATTTACATAATAAAAAGTGAAAAAAAAAGAAATATGATAATAAGAATGTGTGCCATCTACCTTCCTATGTGATTAAAGAAACTGGGCACAAAGAGACCTTTCGTTCTTGAGTCACTTAACTCTAAGCAGCTGTTTTCTGAATTATGAATATCAGCTAAAATAAGACGAAAGAGAATTTGCTACAAAGACCTTAAGGTTATAATTTTTCACACCTGGTTGTCTGGATCTGTGAGGCAGCGCACCACGATGGGTGCGAGACGTTCAGATAGCACCACTGGAAAATCGGATCTGTTTTCTTGGAGAAAAATGGCAACAGGAGGAATTTGTTCCAGCAGCTCAGCCCGCACTGTGGGCTCTGCAGCAATAAAAAAAGGAGACAAAGAATTATATAAGAAGAAGCCAAGCATCTTGTACAGTATATATTGATAGTTTCTAGCTTTTCTTACTAAAATACTTCATCAAGGAAATTAGACAAATGCAGTTTAAAAACCATTTCCCATTTAGAGTATTTATGCTACAGACAAGCTTAAAAAGCTGATAAGCTATACGGCAATATAAAAACATAAAAAGAAGAGAGAATGACAACTCTATTATAACAAGCCATATATAAGTCAAGGAGGGAGCAAGAGGTCTGCATGCCGGGCCAGCGTCCAAAACTCATTACAACTAATGGCATATATGTGAGACCTATGGGTTGTGCTGATTTAAATTCCAGCCAGAATGTATACATTATAAATAATTCTTTCATAAATGCACTCCCCCACAATCCACGCACCCCAATTATTTCTAAGGCAAAGCATTAAACAAAAGAGCGGCTCTAGCTCCAATATACCACATTAAATTTAACACAAATATATAATTGCTTCAGCACTGTAAATGGTGACTCATTTACAAAGAGAATCCATTTAAGGACTCAAAACATCCACTTGGGCCTTTTTAAAAGCATTGTGTCATACTCATATGAATATTTTAAACTAATATGGGAGCTATATGGAAGAGTTTATTTTTCTATTTTCGGTTAAAATGATCAAAATCCAAAGCAAGCCTAAGATTTTGGAAACTTTCTGAAGCTGTTCACCAGTCATCATAAATGCAGGGTGGGTAGGGGGTGCAGAGCAGCCATCAGTACTGGCAACCCCACTCATCACTCACGTTACTCATCTCGACTCTGTGTGTGTGTGTGTGTGTGTGTGTGTGTGTGTGTGTGTGTGTGTGTGTGTGTGTCTGTGTGTGTGTATCAGGTGGTGGGGGGGATGGACAATGTCTTAGTGTCTACCATAAGGCAGTGTGCTTTTCTTCCAAGACAGCAATCATGGAGAGGTATAAAGAGAAAGAAAAATCAAGATTAGCCCACAAAGATCACAGGTGGGGGAACTAATGACTGGGATTGTTCTAATCCAAAGGACTTCTTTTGATTTGGTATTTCTTAGCAATCAACAGTCTGGCAAAACTCACAAAATACAAAAGGCCTAACTGCCAGGGCAAACAGCATTCATAATCCTTAGTCATTCTAATTTTCTAAAAATAAGGATAATTTGATGCCAAATAAGATGCCCATTCTTCATGACAAAATCCATTCATGGGTAGACACTGCTTAACGTTTACCGATTAACAAACAGGTTTTATTTTAATCAGCTATCAAAGCTTATATACAATTTCTTGGAAATGTACAACTTAAAAATAAAAGTATACAATCCTTGTACAAACCTGCATCTTCTGACAATCTGACCACGATCTCCACTACCGTTATGAAGTCTTCTTCATTGTTACTGAAGTCCCGGAAGAGATCAAGCAGCCCTCTGGCAATAATCTGACTGTGGAAGCAAGAAAGGGTCCATACAGTTATGTGTGCTAATTCCGGCATGTGCTACGAGCAGGTAGTACAATCGTGGGGGAAAGGAAAGTCAGCCACCTCCGTCCAGAGGGAGAAGACACGGTCAAGGAACATCCAAAGGTGGTCAACATCCTGTAGGAAGGGGACCCATATCCTCCAGTCTGGCAGTCACTGGAGGTGGAAACTGTCCACCTGCACAAAAGAAAACCTTTTTCTCCTTTTCTGACTGATTCTTCAGGCCTAGATAGACTTGGAAAAGAGGTCCCATGACAGCGGGAGGGAATTAAGTGACCGATAAAATGCAGAAGGAAAAGGTCCAAAGGGACACCCGATGGCCATCTCAATCTCGAATGGCCTCTACCCTCTAGGTGTCAGTAGCAGCCCCCTGGCTGCCCCCTCCCCATGATGTGACAATCAAAAATGTCTCTATATATTGCCAAATGTCCACTGGGGGCAAAATCACCCCTGGTTGAGAACCACTGCATTAAAGGATGCTGGGCAAAAGGCATAGGGAACTCTCTGTACCATCTTTACAGCAATTCTGTAAATCTGAAGTTACTTCAAAATAAGGTTCAAAGACAAAACAAAACACAAAGACCAAAAAAAGCCACAATGGGGTAACACTACCCCCACTAGAAGAACTAAAATTATAATAACAATACCTAGTGCTGACAAAGATATGGAGCAACAGGAACTCACAGATTTTGCTTGTGGGAATGCAAAATAGCACAACTGTTATTTGGAATGCAAATTGTTATTTGGAAAACGATTTGGCAGCTTCTCAAAAAGTTAAATGTACACTTATCATTCAACACAGCAATTCCCTCTTAGGTATGTACCCAAATGAAATAAAAACATATGTCCACACAAAGGCTTGTACACAAAGGTTCATATTAGCATCATTCATAACAGCCACAAGATGGAAAAAACCTCAATATTTGTCAATTGGGGAATGCACACACAAAACACAGAATATCCATACAATGGAATATGACTCAGCAATAAAAAAGAGAGAACTGCTGGTAACAACAGGGAGGAATTTCAAACGCATTTTGCTAAGTAAAAGAAGCCAGCAGAAAAGACTGCATATCACATGATTCCATTTATAGGAAATTCTTAAAAAGGCAAAACCTTAGCATCAAAAAACAGATCAGTAGTTGCCTGGGCCAGCGGTGGGGAGAGAGGGAGAGACTGACTGCAAAGAGGCAAACAAGGAAACAAGGGGCTGATGGAAATGCTCACACTTGACCATGGAGATGACTGCATGAGTGCACACCTTTACCCCAAATTCACCTCACTGGACGCTCTAAGTGGGTGGATTTTATTGCATGAAAAGTATGCCTTGATAAAGGTGTTTTAAACAAAGGCACTGATGAGGGGAAAAGTCAATGGGATCAACAGTGGCTAATGGTGGCCTGGAGGCCTTGGTGTGCCCGCAAAGAGGGACTGGCGTTCCTGATGGGTGTCTTGGAGCAAATGGAAAGGAGCCTCTGCCTGCCTCTGTCTGCTCCTCTGGGTACCTGACAATCTAGAAATAATACACGTCTCTGTGTCATTTCTGGCCAAGCATCGGGAGAAGAGCTGAAGTCGAAAACCCACCTTGATTTTCAGAAAAAGATGACTAGAAATGTGGAATTCAAAGAGGCATCTTTTGGCCCAGCATACTAGGGGAAGAAATCCATCAGCTCAAGCCTGCCCATGGAGAGACTTATACGACCCCTGGGATGAAAGGTCGAGATCTGGCAGCCAGGAGGTTTGGGGAAGCCGGAACAGACACTGTAAAGTCCCTGGTTACATTTCACTGGACCACATTCATGGCAGCCTCCCGGGGGAAATCAAGCAACTAAGATCCCCAATCTGCTTGTAAGGCCATAGAATGGATAGACAGAACTGCATCCAGCCTCAAGTGGTCACAGGAGGCCTGCCCTCTTAAGGAAAGCAAGGAAAGGGGCAAGAGAGGGCCCTGAAGCAGGGACACATCCACCGCTGTGAATGCAGAATGCGAGAGAGCTAGAGACGCAAACAGATTGGTGCTTTGGCACCAACACTTTGGCTGCTTGACGTTGGAATGACCTGGAGAGGTCATAGCGGATGAGCAGAGTCCAGAAGCATCAGAGTCGATACTTGTGTCAGCTGTGCTAATGACATGAAAGAACAGTGGACGACTGTGCGCCTCGGGCAAGTGTGAGGAGCTTAAATGAGATCACAAGATCGTGCACGTGAAGCTCAGAGCATGGCACCTGGCACACGACGAGTCCTCCAGCGCATCAGCCATCAACCACATTACGATATGAGCAATGAATTGCAATCAAAATGTCTATCAGAAGAGGGAAGCTAAAATAAATTATGATGCAGCTATACACTGGCATACCATACAACCATTTTTAAAGGTACCTATAGAAATGCACCGAGTTAGAAAGATGCCCATGATACATAAAATGAAAATACAAGAGGAAGAACTTTACATACAGTATGAAGCCATTTCTTAACAAAAATTATGTTTATGCGTATGTGTGCAATGCACGCACATATAAACACACTCATATATACGTACACTCATTTAGGAAATGTGTGGAAGGATATACACTGAATAGCTCATGGTTACTATCTAAGACTACAGTGTGGAAGGGAGGGAGACTCTCACTATTTAACTCCTGAAATTGCTAAATTTCAAAGAGCATGTATTATTTCCGTGAATTTCTTTTAAACATAAAGACAGAGGATGGCTTGATTTCACATGGCAATGTTCCCTGGAAATGTCACCATGGAAGGAACCCTTGGTGTCTCTGTCCCTTCTTTCCCTCACCCACTTATGCAGTTACGACCATGAGTTTAGCCCCACTGGCTCTGGACTAGGGGCAGGAAGCCTGGGGTACAGAGACCAGCAAGTTCCAGGTCCCGCTCTGAAGGAGCTCACAGTCGAGGCCAGTAAGGAGGCAGGAAAATCGATGATGACCAACAGTGATGAGATTCTAAAGACAGAGAAGAAGGACGTGGAGGAACGAGGCAGGGAGATGAGCATGAAGATGAGCAGGCGTTGGGCAGGGAGACGTGGAGGGGCGAGGTCTTCGGCCGCCGATGTCGGAACCATCAGACGAGGACTTGAAAATAAGTCTGATACACGTGCTGCAGGTCACGGGAAGACCTGGACATGCTGGGGCAGTTAGGGAATACGGGGACTCTCTGTACTTTCTGCTCAGTTTTTCTGCAAAACTAAAACTGCTCACAAAAATAAAGTCTGTTAATTAAAGAAAAAATTAAAGTGAAATAAAAACCTTCCAACAAACAAAAGCTGTGAGAATTCATTGACAGTGGTCTTGTGCTAACAAGAATTGTTAAAGGAAGTTCTTGAGGCAAAAGGATATCTGACAGAAATGGACAGTTTACAAAAAGAACTAAAAAGCACGAAAATGGTAAAAGTGATAGCAAATACAAAAAATACTTTTCTCATTTTAGTTGCTTTAAAACGATAGTTGACTCTCTGAAGCAAATATAGTAACAAGGTATTGTAGGGTTTGTAACTTGTGTAGAGGTAAAATGTAGGAAGACAATAGGGGGCGAGGAAACAGAAGTCCACTGTTGTAAGGTTCTTATACTGCATCCTGCACTGCATGAAGAGTGGAATAATTTTATTTGAACAGTTGGAATAAGCTAAAGAAATATACTATAATCCCTAGAACAACCAATAAAAAATTTTAAAAGAGGTATAACTAATAAGTCAATAGTGAAGATAAATTGGAATTATTAAAAAACTCATTCGATTTTTCTTAAAAAGGCAGGAAAAGAGGAAAATACCAGGAAGAAATGAGACAAACAGAAAACAAAGTGCAAGACAGTAGATTTAAACTGAACCATATCAATAGTAACAAATGTAAATGAGCTAAACATTCAAGTTAAAAGGCAGATTGTTAAACTGGATAAGAAAGCAAGACCCAACTATATGCTTTCTACAATAACCAGGCTTTAAATATAAGACATAGGAAGGTTAAAAACAAAAGTATGGGCAGAAATATACCATACAAACACTAATCAAGAGAAAGCGGGAGTGTATATATTAATATTAAACATAGTAAGCTTCAGAAAAAGGAATATTACTAGAGATAAAGAGGGACACTGCACACTGATCAAGAGATCAATTTATTCAAGAACACAGGGCAATACTAAGTGTGTACACACCCAAGAACACAGCTTTGAAACACACAAAATGAAAACTGTTAGAATTGAAAGAAAAACAGATAAATCCATGATTATAGTCACAGATTCCAACAGTCCTCTCTCAGTAATTGACAGAACAAGAAGACAGAAAATAAATAGGAATAAAGAAGACCTGAATAATGTTTTCAAACAACTTTCCAAGTTGACATTGATAGGATACTCTACCCAAAAACGTTGGGATGCACGTTCTTTTCAAGAGCACGTGAAACATGCAACAAGTTAGAGTAGATTTCTGAGCCATAAAACAAATCTCAGCGACTTGTAAAGAAGAGAAATAATACAAAGTATGTTCTGTGACCACAAAAGACTTAAACTAAGAATCAAATAACAGAAAGATACCTGAAAAATCCTCAAATATTTCTAAATTAATCAATATACTTCTAAATGACTCATTGGTCAAAGGAGAAATCATTATGGATGTTAAAAATACTCTATACTAAAAGGTAATGAAAATATTGCCTATCACAACTTGAGGATGCAACTAATATAATATTTAAGTATTTATAATACTTAATATAGTACTTAATAGCAATCTTAAAATGTAAAATGCAGATGTTATAAAGGAAAGGCCAAGAAAGTAAAATGTTAAGCATTCCTCACAAGAAGTAAGAAAAAGAACATCAATTAAATTCCCCCCCCCAAGAAAACTCCAAGGAAGAAAATAATACAGATTAGAGCAAAAATTACTAAACTAGAAAATGAACATATAACAGAGGAATTCAAAGACAAAACTTGATTCTTCAAAATAACTAATAAAATTGATAATCCTCTGGTAAGAATCATCTAGGGAAAAAAAAAGAGAAAAGGCAACAAGAGCCAACAACAGGATGGAAAATGGGGCCATACTACAGATTTCACAGACAATAAAAAGAAAATTACCATTTGCCAACACACAAAAGAAAATTACCATTTGCCAACAGACAATGAAATAACAGATCTAAGCGATGATTATTTGTGACCATTAAAATCATTAGAAGAAAGGTTGGTAAGGAATTTTGCAGTGAAAGAATCGAACACCTGCGCCCACTGCTCAATATTAACATCTCAACCAGACCTTGTCTCCTGATGTTCTGTAATAAAAAGTACACAAGACAGCATATGAAGTATTGTTTAAAAGAAAATTGAAGCAGAATCTAATCAAGTCTCCAAGTTTAATTTTCAGTTTACAGAAAATACAGAGAACAAAGGAACACGTGAAATTACACCATGAGAATAATGACCACCAAATCCAGACTGTGGAAAATTCTACCAGACTAATGACCCCTTCAAGAGGGACCTCCCTGGTGGCGCAGTGGTTAAGAATCTGCCTGCCAATGCAGGGGACATGGGTTCGATCCCTGGTCCGGGAAGATCCCACATGCTGCAAAGCAACTAAGCCCGTGCGCCACAACTACTGAGCCTGCACTCTAGAGCCCATGAGCCACAACTACTGAGCCCGCATGCCACAACTACTGAAGCCCGCACACGCCTAGAGCCCGTGCTCCACAAGAGAAGCCACCACAATGAGAAGCCCGCACACTGCAACGAAGAGTAGCCCCTGCTCACCGCAACTAGAGAAAGCCCGCGTACAGCAACGAAGACCCAACACAGCCAAAGATAAATAAATAAAAATAAGTAAATAAATAATTTTTTTTTTTTAAAGGCATTTTGAGACAGTCAGGGAAAATTGAGCATAGATTGGTAGACTGGAAGGCATTATTAATTTTGTTGAGTGTGATAATGATACTGCAATTAGATTGCAGTCTTTAATGGATAAAATGACATAATATCTTAGATTTCCTTTAAAATACACCAGCAAAAGAGCACAAAACTTATACAGAGAAAATTTTATTGGGACATTAAAGGAAACCTAAATAAATAGAAAGATATACCATGTTTATGGATCAGAAGTCTAAATATTGTAAAGAGGGCAATTCTCTCCAAATTGATGTACAGATTCAATGCAAATCCAATCAAAAGCCTAATAGGTGTTGTTTTTGTTTTGTTGTATTAGAATCTGATGAGCTGATTTTGAAATTTATATGGAAATGCAAAGGACCAAGAAAAACAAGTTATGTCAAAGAATGAAAATAAGGTGAGAATTCTTTCTCTATCAAACATCAAGACTTCCCACAAATCTACTGTAATCAAGACAGTGTGGTATTGGCTGTGGGGAGACAAACCAGCCACTGGAAAAGGAGACAGTCCAAAGAGTCATGAATAGACATTGGATTATAACAGACATGGCACTGGGGAAAGGACATATTTTTGGTAAGTGGTATTGTGACAATTAGGAAAATGAAGCTGGACTCCCCCCCGCCTTTCACACAATGAACAAAAATCAATTTCAGATGGGTTACAGACCTAAATGTGAATGAAAGAAAAAAAAAACTAAAGCCTTTGAAGCAATATAAAAGAATACGATTATGATCTAGGGGTAGAAGAAGACATTTTAAAGACACTTCAAAATGCACCAAGGATAAAAGAAAATGTTGATAAATTTAACTACATTAAAATGAATAGCTTCTGGTCACCAAAAGAACACCATAAATAAAGCTAAAACATAAGCTACAGAATGAGGAAGGATGTCTACCATACACAACTGACAAAGGGTTGAAATGTAGAACAAACCAAAAAACTCCTACAAATCATTAAGGAAAAGACAGACAATCCATCTATCCCCTACCCCAACAAAAAATTTAAACAGACACGTCACAAGAAATTCAGATGTCCAACAAACGTATGAAAAGGTGTTCAAACTCATAAATAAGGAAAGTGTAAAGTAAAATCACAAAGCGATATCGTTATATACATTACATACTACCAGATTGGCCAGAAGTTTAAAATCTGACAATATCAACTGGCAGATAAAATGTAGGGCAAAGGTGGGAGTGTAAATTTGTGGCAACCACTTTGGAAAACTGGCACCATTTACTAAAGTAGGAGATAAGCGTACCCCATCCCAGAGTCATTCTTCCCTGCAGATATAAAAGCAGCATGATATAAAATTCAGACCTCACTGCGGATTTTAAAAAACTCTTAGTGATTTTTTCTATAAAATAAATGACCTATACTCTTCAAAATGTCAACAATACCAAGAGAGGCAAAGAAAAGCTGAGAAACTGTTAGAGATTATAGGAAACTAAAAAAACACGAAAATTAAATGCACTACATGATGCGGGCTTGGACTCTGGACCTAAAAATCAAACAAACAAAAATCCTGATATAAAGGACATTATTAGGACAACTGGCAAAATTTGATTAAAATCTACATATTAAATAATAGTATTGTATCAAACTTAAATTTCTTGATTTTGATAATTGAACTGTGATTATGTAAGTAAATGACCTAAGTCCTTGTTCTTAGAAAAATGCACACTGAAAGATTTAAAGGAAAAGTAACACTAAGTGTACAACTTACTCTCAAATGGTTGATAACCAAAAAGGAAAAATACGGAGAGAGATGTAAATCAAATGTGGCAAAATGTTAACAAGGTGACAAATCTGAGTAAAAGATATACAAGAATTCTTCCTACTCTTCTTGAAACTTTTCTAAAAGTTTGAGATTATCTTTTAAAGTTTAAAAATAATCTCCTAGCAAAACAGAAATATAAACAAATATAACCCAGAAATATAAATTTTCTTAAGCTGATGAGAGGTAGCTACTAAAAAAATAAAACAAGATAGGAAAGGAAAAAATAAAACCATCATTCTTCACAGGCAACATCACTGTAGTATGTAGAAAACCCACAGAATCCACAGGGAAGTTATTAAAGTTAATAAGTGAACTTAGCATAATCAATGGAGACAAAATCAAAATATAAAAATCAATTCCATTTTCATATGTCAACAACAATTACAATATACCTTTTAAGAAATGATACAATTTACATTAGCCTAAAAGATCAAATACCTAGAACTAAATCTAACAAGATACAAAAGATCTCTACAACAGAAAACCACGTATTATAGTTTTATAGTTATTTATGTGTATGTTTATACAAGTATATGTATATATGTGTATACACACACACCCACACACAGGGAAAGTGAAGAAAATCTTAAAAAATGGAAGGAGTAGAAAACTAGATATTGTAAGGATATCAATTCTTTACATATTGATTTATAGATGCAATGCAATTGCAGTGAAAATCCCAGCAGGTTTTTTTTCTAGAAACTGATAAACTGGTACTAAAACACACTTGGAAATGCAAAGGGCCAACAGCAGCCAGGACAATCTTGAAGAACAAAGTGGGATAGCAAGGTATCAGGTAATCTCTCTGATACCAAGACTTTGATGACAAAGTTGCAGTAATGAGGACGGTGGGGTCCTGGTGCAACGACAGATACACAGCCAAGGCAGCAGACTAGAGGGTCCAGAAACGGACACCTGACTGCAGACAAAGGTGGCAATGCAGAGCAGAGATCAAAGCGCTCTCCATAAATGGCCCTGGGTTAACTGGAGACCACAGGAGGGAAGTGAAACCTGACTTCTCCCTCACATCATACCAAACAAGAAAAGCAATTCCGGGTGGACCGTGGCTCCCAGTGTGAACGGGAAACAACAAAACTTCAAGAAGACAGTGTAAGAAAATATGCTAGTGGCCTAGGGGGAGGCAGACGTCTCTTACACGGGACATGAAAAGCAGAGACCCTAAAAGAGAAAGCTGCTAAATTGTGGACTACATGTCTCAATGAAGAGCGGCTCATTAAAAGACGCCGCTCACAGTACCCTCACTTCCCCAGCGGTAGATCTGGGATAATAATGGGGCTCGCTCAGCAGCACTTGCTGCGAGCCTTCTATGATTTAACAGATGTAAAAGCAGAGACTATAATTTTTTAAAGGAGTAGTAAGAATAGACAGTGAGTAGGAACCGGACTTAACAGAACCTGTCCTTCAGGGAAGGGATGCGGGGAGGGCCGGGTAGAGCCCACAGGACTGTCAGGGTGAGAGATGGTTTTTAAGTGGAAGGAAAGGGCCCGTAGAAGGGGTGACAAGGGAGAGACAGAAGATGGAGGGAGATGAGAGAGCGCCTTCCCCTCTGAGGGAGGAGGGAGGTGCCGGCAGATGCAGGTTTGGGCGGATTGGGAACTGAAAGGGATGCCTTAGTCTCTGCTCTCCTCCTGAAGGAAGAGTCACGGTCGTCTGCTGAAGGGAAGAGGCGCGGGCTGAGCCCGGAGGAGGGTCCTGCCAGCACCACGAGCAGTGACAGCAGAATGTGCAGGACAAGTGGCACAAAGGTCCCTGAAGCCCAGTGCCGTCAAGACACAAGACGGGCGCGCAACGCACCGACCCATGCTTCTCAATTGCGGGACACGTTTTACTTTTCTGAGCACCGTACATGTGAAGGAAAGCCAGTTAGCAATCCTAATTATTTAAATCCCATTAAATTTCACCACCGTCTCCTTCCTGGCTTACCGGGTGGCCAGTAAAACAGCAACAAGAATAATGGGAAAGCCTAATAAGGCAGTGCTGTTCAGGCAGACTCCCAGCATCCAGGGAACAGCCCATATTCCACCTCCTCCACGCATCCTGCAAGGCTGTCACAGACAGGTGGCCGCCAGTGGCCCCTTAACCGTACGCAGGCCAGGCACAGCTTACCGGCTGAAGATGTTGCCGCTGAAAGTGTACTTCTCCAGGCGAGCAAGTGCAGGCAGGTTGTGCTGGCCCAGAACGTCCAAGAAGGCTGTCACCCTCATGCCGTCGCACGAGGGACCGTAGTCCTCAGATCTATCTAGAGGGGAAGAGGGGAACCACACTCGTAAGTGCGCACCAGCTGGGACGGGTCACACCTGGGCAAGACGGGGCCGGTCGCACGCCTTCTACTCTCGCAGCCCCTCCCGGCTGAAGCCCCTGAGTACCGCAGACTTGACAACGCGTGGAAAATGCAGGGGGCGGGTTTATAAACCAAGGGAAGGGTGATGAGACCAGAGCCTTCGAGAAGGGCCAAACGCCCTCCCTTCAGGGCTGCCGGTCTGATGCACTCTCACCACCGTGGATAGGACCCTCTCCGCCATCCGGGACACAGAAGCAAGCGAACAAAGCGCTCGCCCCTAGGAAAACTGGCCACGGAGCTCTACGCGAACACATTGAAAACGGTCGAAAGAAAAAGAAGTTTGACCCCTAAGCAAGGATCTGATGGCAAGTCCTCGGCGCCGTATCTTGTCTTGGCCTAAATGTCCTCACTATGCAGCTTCACCCACTCCGTGACAGCGAGTCCCATCAACCCTCAGCCCTGGCCTGGCAACACCCAACCTGACCCCTCCACGTGGATGTCTAACGGGTGCCTCCAACTCACTCTGGCCAAAAATGAGCCAGCTGTCATGCTGCCTCTTCCTCTCCAAGCCTGCTCTCCCCCGTACCCCCAACTGAGGGCAGGCATCCCCTCCCTCCAACGTAATGCCAAACGTCCCTGGAATGGAATGAATCCCCCAACTTCTATGTATTAGCTGCGTGACCAGAGTAAGTGACTTAACCTGTCTATGCTCCCATATTCTTTTTTTTGTTTGTTTGTTTGTTTGTTTGTTTTTTTATACTGCAGGTTCTTATTAGGCATCAATTTTATACACATCAGTGTATACATGTCAATCCCAATCGCCCAATTCAGCACACCACCATCCCCACCTCACCGCAGTTTTCCCCCCTTGGTGTCCATATTATGCTCCCATATTCTAACATGTAGTGTGCATACAAAACCCTACCCTTGCCCGGTCCAGATGTGGGAACAAGGGAGTTCGTGCATGGCAAGACCAGCGGGATCTGGCCCTTCATGATCTGGCCTTGACCCTGGCCACCACCCTCTACGCACCCACGCGTCAGGGGTGGAAAGGCCTCCTTCCTACCCCCTGCACTGCAATAGCTGGGCAAGAAGCACTACTGCAAAAAAGCAGAGGGTTCCTATGTGGCAGATAGAAAAACCACGGTTAATTTAGGCAGTAACTGAAAACAGCTGAAAACAAGAGATGACAAGTTTGCGCCTAGGTGCTTACTCTTCTTTGAAACATTAACCACATTTTTTTTCTCAACGAATTCTTTTAGGCTAGTAATTAGAGCCTATTAAAAATGTACAGTGTATAACAGTTACCCAGAGAATTCTAACACAGAATTAGACGTTTGTAGAAACAAATGTGTGTGCCACGATCAACGACGTCATTGTCCTGCAGGGTCCCTCCTGGGAGCACCAGGCCCCTAACCACAGTCACGTGGCACGGGCTATTCTCGGTACCTTTCGGGACCCAGGAAGAACATGCAACCTCCAACCCACAGACGGTCACGCAGCACTGCGGGCCCGGCCTGGAGTGGGCTTTAGAACACCGGGTTCAAAACAGACAGCTCTGGGACCTGATGACGTCCACAGACATACATGCCCTTTTCACACATACAACTTTTCATAAGGATCAGGTTTCAAAACATCCTCTGAGGCCCAACCGTGTACTTCATGGGTTAAGAACTCCTGTTTTAAAGTAACAGAAAATATTTCTTCAAAAAACTCTGCTTATCAGAGACCTAAAGAACTTAGCAATTCATTCTACAAAAGAATAATCGTTATTAGAGAACATTAATGATTCTACTACACTAACTATAGAAAACTACACTAACTATATACATGGAAATAAAAGCCATAAGCCATAAAATATTGGATAATAACTAAACTTTATTGGTTACTTCCTATAGGCCAGGAACTGTGCTAAGAGCTTTCTGTATAGCAGTAGTTCACTAAACCCTGACAATAACCATATTAGCCCATGTTTCCGTTAAGGGAATTGAAGCTCAGAGAGGTTAAGAAGGTTGCCGAAGGTCACGCAGCTACAGAGTGGCAGAGTCAGAATCTGGATGCAAACAGTCGGACTCTAGATGTTGCACTATGCTGTACTGCCAGAAAGAAAGCCGAAATTTTAATTTTAATTTTCAAAGAAATCCCTCCCTCCTCCCTGCCCGGGATTCAGCACAGTGGCGTTCCCTTAGTTCTTCAGACACACCAAAAGCCTTCATCTCGATGATTTTGTACGTGCTGTTCCCACTGCCTGGGACACTATCACTCCTTAATCTCTACGCCCTACCCCAGCCTGGGTGTCAGTGTCCAAAAGAGCCTTTCCCTGACCTTTGGGGGAAGGCCAGTCCCTGGCTACAGCCTCTCCTGGAGCTGTGGCTCTCCCGTCCTGACGCCGCCACAGAGGTGCTGGCACCAGCTTTTGTGGCTGCTCGTGTCTGTCTCCCAGCAGCTCTGCCCGCTCCATGGAGGGGCTGTAACCTCAGCACCCAGTATAGTACCTGACAAGTAACAGGTGCTCAATAAAAAGTAGTGCCGTGAAGGAACACCAAAAGAAACTTAAATGAATGAAAATACTGAATTTAAAAAAAAAAAAAAAGAATGTTATAATATAAAATCATAAAGAAGCAAGAAGGAACCTTACCACATGCCTTGATAAATTCCCTCATTTTATATTCAGAGCCCCCAAAGCCAGCAGCAAAACCTGGAATTCTTAGAACCTAGATGTTCTGCATTCCGGCCCAGCGCTCTTTCAAGAGATGTGCAGAAAGACCTACTGAGATGAAGGCTGAAAGCACAACAAAGCCAAAGGCAAGGGTTATGGCCGCCAAGGCAACTGAAGGAAGGCAAGAGAGACTTCTGTTTCCAGCCGAGAAGGGAAAAGACCTGCAAGGTTTACACAACTAGAAAACCAGGAAAAATATCAATGAAACAAAAGTTTCCAGGCACTAGACAACAAGCAGCCCAGCACTAGGATGTCCCAGAGAAGATCTCTCCTTGTCACAAACAAGTAGAGCCCTGAGGCGGCAGCGGCTGACCGCCTAGAGGGTTCTCAGCTGCAGAGCAGGAAGCGTGAGGAGGCCAGGGGAGGGGAGGGAGCCGCAGAGATCAGCACAGCAGAGATCAGCACAGCAGCCCCTGGAAGATAAACCACTTGTGCGTTGCTAGGAAACAACTGCTTTAGCAGAAGTTGACACCCTATGGCCAACATTTAAGACCTACATACAGGTAGGGCTAAGGCATTAGATTTCTGATGCTTATACTGGGATAAAAAATATGGGTGGTGAATTTGAAACCAAGCCCCCAATATAAGACAATTGTGGAAAGGGGGTTACAGTTAAGGTGGGAGTAGGGTAAAGGACAGTCACCTCTGAGAAATCAGAACCACAGCCTTGCATGACCTATGGGTGTAGAGACCAGATTTACACGACTTGCGAAGTGTAGGCGCCTCACACTGAGCAACTGGGAGGACCACTGTCCAGATTTATTCCAACTGCAGGCATCCCTGCTGAAGCAAACAAGCTGTTCAAAAGAGACTTACAATCCAATAAGCATGCACCTTCATAAAACAATCCCTGCTGAAGATAAATATGCAATAAAAAATTTCAAACTATACATGGTTACAAACCATCAAGAGGAAGGGTTAACAGACACAACAAATGAGAAATTGCACCCCAAGATTAGAGATATTAGAAAAAATCTGAAGTACACTGTCAAATAATTATGCATAGAATGAATAGGATTTTTAAAGTAGATATCATAATGAAAAAAGAGGAGAGTGCAGGGTGGGAGGAACAGGCATATTTGAAAAAGAACCAAGTAGAAATGAAAAACAGAGACAATTTAATTAAAAATTCAGTAGCTGGCTTAAATAGCAGTTTCGATACAGCTCAAGAGAGAGTTAGTGAGCTGGAAGATTAATCTGACAAATCACCCAGAACACTGCACAGAGAACTAAAGAGTTGGAAAATACGGGACAGCAATTGAGGCACATGAAGAATGGAATGCTAAGGTCTAAGATAAGTCCAGTAGGAATTCCAGGAGGGATTAGTGAAAATAGGAAGATGCAATATTCAAAGAGATAATGGCTAACAATTTTCCAGAATATAAAAGATGAATATTCAATTTGAAGAAGTACAAATCCTGAACTGAATGATTAATAACAAATCCATACTTAGAAGCACTGTAGAACACCAATGGCAAAGAAAAGCATCTAAAGAAAATGGAGAAAAATTAAAGATTAAACCCCAGACCTCTCACTTAAAAGATGTCAGAGGCATAATGTATGAGTTGAAATAGCTGGTTCTGAAATCCAGCTCTGCCTCTTAGAAGGTACCTACTCCAGGTAAATATCTCACCTCTCTGATTCTCAGTTTCTCACTCTAGTAAAATGGATGCCTACCTCAGGTGACTGTTGTAGGGTAGGTTAAATGACAGTAGATGGACAGATAGATATAGTTATACAGCATGCAACACACGTAAGCGCTTTAGAAACGTCAGCTGCTGCTGTTCTTATGGCTAAGCCACTGAGCGCATTATGTCACTGCTATTGTTTATGCTTCTACCCACCCCCCGCCCCAGAGTTCAGGGCAACCACAGCAACTAGAAAGTGTGTTGCTGGGGTCGGAGGGGGATACGAGGGGAAGCCCTCGTATTAAACTCAGCCCAAACACTGGTTGACCCCTAAACCATGCTCCTGTGTGGTAAACTCCAGCATAGCTGAGGCTAGGAGAACTGAAATGAGATTTGGGGTGCTATCCACTACAGGAAAGACAGTGGGAACAGTTGGACCTCAATTTAAATGCCTACAGAAATAAAACAAAACAGAACAAAGAAATCCACACTCTTTGGAGGCATATAGCAGAATTCAGAGATTTTTACAGCATATGATATTCACTATATCCAGGTTACACTCCAAAATTACTCAGTAAACAGAAAACTTGAACTAGCTAAAAGAGAAAACGTCAAAGCATATTGAAAGGATCCAAATTCTGGAATTACAGACAAGGATTTTAAAACAACTATTATAAAATGCTTATGGATATAAAAGAAAATATGCCTATAATGAGTGAAAAGATAAGAAATCTCAGCAAAGAAATGTTAACTATAAAAAGACACGAAATAAAAATTCTAAAATTGAAACAATATCTGAAATTTAAAAATTCACTGAGCAGACTTAACAGAATGGAGATGACAAAACAATGGCCAAAAATTCCCCAAACTCGGTGAAAGAAACAAATATATAAAATCAAGGGTCTCAGCAAACCTCAAGAAGATAAATACAGTTGGCCCTTGAACCACACCGGGGTTAATCCAAGTATAACTTATAGTCCGTCCTCCAAATGCATGGTTCCTATGCATCCACAGATTCAACCAACCACAGACCATGCAGCACTGAAGTACTTCTTACTGAAAAAAGACCTGAATATAAGTGGGCCTGCACAGTTCAAGTTCAAGTTCTTCAAGAGTCAAGGGTACACAGAAAACCACACTTAGACACATCACAGTCAAACTGCTGATAACCAAAGAGAATCTTGAAAGCAGCAAAGAAAAACAAAAATTACGTACAAGGAGTAATGATTTGAATGTCCCCTGACTCCTCACCAGAAATAGTGGAAGCAGAAGACCGTGGAAGCACATCTTTAAAGGACTGAAAGAAAAAACGTCAATCCAGAACTTGACATCCAGTGAAATATCTTTCAGGGAGAAAGATGAATGAAAGACACTGTCAGACTAAAAAGAAACCAAAAAAGCACACACACTAAGAATTTATTTTTTAACACACCCTTTTAAACATTGCCAGCAAATGTGGACTGCAAGAAATGCTCGATGAAGTCCTACAGGCTGAAGAGGAGTGGTACCACTTGGAAACTTTACCTTCAAAAGGAATCAAAAGCATTGGAAACAGTAAACATGTGGGTAGATGTTTTAAAAACTATTTTTCCTCCTGATTTCTTCAAAATACACACAATGGTTTAAAGCAATACAAATCAAAACTTATAACTTCGTATTGGAGAATTTATAGCACGTAGATGTACTATGCAATAAAAACGGCAACATAAAGTAGGAGGGTAAGAAATGGAACTATACAGTTGTCAATTTTCAACATCTTACGTACAGTGGTCCATTATTAACTCTAAGTGGACTGCTTCTGTCTCCACGGCTAGACTTGGAGGCCCTTATGCCCTGGGACCACGTCACATAATGCCTGGTACATAGCCTACACTTAATACATAGCAGTTTCTGTAGAAGTCAGTCTCCCAAGACTTTGACTACCTGGATTTAATTCATGAGAGTCTAACAGCCCCTGAGAAGCTGAGAAAAATCTAGCTTCCACCAAAAGAAACATGAGGCGCAGCAACTAGCCTAAAGCCACCTGGAGCCGCACGCACAGCGAGTTATCAAGAAACCAAGACATTAATTCATTCGCCATTGCTTGCAAAAACGAGAGGTCTTAGTTTCAGGACAGAACGCAGGTCAAAACTATCACATAACTGCTACGATAAAATGAATACATTTCAACATCCAATATAAAGCGCATGAGTTCATCAGAAGTATTCCACCACCCTAACGATGAATATAGTAGAATTAAATTTTGGTAATTCATATTAAGTAGGTAAAGTAGGGGCAGAGGGAAGAAAGACGTGTAAAATTCACTGGAAATAGTAAGAAATCTGAATTACAGGGATTTTCGTTTTAAGAAGTGGAATTACAGTTTTAGTCCTGTACAGAACAAAGAACCAGATTATCGCACTGTTACCTCTCTGGGAGAGTTCTGCATTAATAGACCGCTGGCGGCCAATCAGAGCCAGAGAGGACCGGCCTCCTTTACATCCCTGGTCGGTCACATACTCTCCAACTGCAGCTCTGACCTCACCAGCGAGGCTGCAAATGCACAGCCGTCACCTGGCCTCACTACGGACAGCTCAGGACGGCACGTCCCCCAGTGTGGCACAGGGAAGGGACGTTAAATATCACTAAACCACACAGTGGGAAAGTTATTCTCTTCTCAATTCTCTGATTAATCAAGGAAAGTTTCGTTTCGACTAGTGTGTCTTCAACACTTCCCTAAAGCTGGTTCATCTTCCTTTCGAATACAGAGAAGGGCTTGCACTCGGAATACTTAGCAGACAACTGTGTCTACCTAGAATTTTATCATGTTACTTTACTTCTGTCTTATGATATTTTGGTTAAGTTTCATGTTGAGCAATTCATACAAGTTCCCCAAAATGTGTTTAAATAAAAGAAATCGATACAAAGGAAAATACAGGTGGTATATAGATACAGCAGAAATAGGAAAAGCGGTACACAAATGACAGACTTCTAAAAAATACTGGATTGGTATAATCCAAGGACAATATTCCCCACTAACAGCATCACATTCATATGTGAATAATAGTGTCTTTTACTCCAAATTCCAAATAGAGGTAAACATCGTCCTTTGTGTGGATCAACATCCTGGCCCCTTTCAAAATCCCACTTGAATCCAAATTGATGAGATTATCAGTGAGACTATTACTATTTACTTGTAAATGATGTATTAAATTCTTTGAACTACTCCATAAAAGCACCAGAGTTTACTAAAATGTACACGCAAGGCAGATTTGGAGCCCCTTGCCACAAAGGGAATGAAAACAGCCAGCATTATCTTCAACATCAACTCTGACAGTAGTCTGAACAGATACCATGATTAATAACCTCTTCCCATGACATTTTAATGTTGTTTTCTTTTTATTAAGTCTTCAAAGACAAACTAAATCAATCAACAGCTGGTGAACCATATAATAACAGAGCAGGGTTTCTCAGCCTCAGCGTGATTGGTGTGATCATTCTCCGACGCGGGGCTGTTCTGTGCGTTACAGGACGTTCCGCAGCCTTCCTGGCCTCAACTCACTGGATGCCAGAAGCATCCTCTCCCCACTTTGTGAAAATCAAAAACATCTCCGGACACTGCCACAGGTCCCCAGCTGAGAACCACTGTGAAAATAAAAGCCAGGTGCTACCTGAGCAGCCCCTGGTGAGTGGATGGTCCCATAAGGGAAGGGGCTTCATGTCAGCAGGAATGACCTGGCCCCCCTTGGCCTCTCTGACCTCATCTCCCACCCCCCTGCCCTCTCCTCCAGCCACGCAGCTCCTTGCTGTTTCCCCATGACCCCGGTCACGTCCCTGGCTGAGGGCCATCACACAGCCCAGCACTTCCCTCTGCCTAGAAGTCTGCTCCCCAAGATGTCCTCTTTGATAACTTCCTTCTTCTCAGTAAAAGCTTTGCTCACTCATCCTCTCAATGAGGTCCACCCTGACCACCTGATTTTGAAATTGCATGCCTCCCACCTACACCCCACCGTACCCTGATCTACTTTTCTGTTTTTCCAGCAAATGTATCACCTTCTGACACACAGAACGTTTTCTTCCCACGTCTACTGTTTATCAGCTGGGTCCACCCCCCAATCCTCCACCATCGCACCCAGGGCAAAACTCTTTTACTGACTCCTCGATATGCCTGGCACACAGTAGCCAATCAGTAAAAGCTGCTGAATGAACGAATGAATAAATGGTAAAGATCTGTCAAGCTAGCTTGCTATGCCTGACAGTGGCAGTAACACATAAAATGACTCCTGCTCCCAGAAAGAATTTTCTAGAATTTACATTTCTAGCCACCGCTAAGAGGGCAAACAGGCAACTGTTCACGGAATGAGGAACAAAGGTCTATGGACACGGTGATATCAGGAGCAGTCGATTATCCTGAGGAGCCACAGGTCCAGGTCATCCACAAACATCAGGAATCTTAAGCATTCAAGCTAGAAATAAAAGATGAAGTAGGGTATGAATAATGCCTTGTTCAAATTTTTTCATTATATTTTCTTACATTTGAAAAAAAAAAGTTACCTACTCCACTCAAGAAAGCTTAATATAATACAGAAAAGCAAAGCCTTCTTAAGAAAATAGTCTCTAATACCTTCAAGCCTTCTTGGCTCACTTAAAATATTTTAAAAACAATACTGATCACGATCGGCTTCATTTGCTGTCTCCGCGATGATGGACTTTTGGCAGCAGCTGCTTTCTAAGTTTCTGCCACGTATGAGCTTCACTGGCAAGTGCGCACAGGACATCACTGACCCTTTACCAAAAATGACTAATAATTTAAAGCTAACAAAGACCAGCAAGGGAAAGGCTGAGAAGTGCTATTTGACTTGTAGGGGTAGGGGCCCCCTCCTGCCACACCTTGTGCTCAGCCCCCTGTCCCCAGCTGCACACCCACGTGTCCACATGTTCCCCGAACCGTAGGGTCCACGAGCCTGTGGCTCTGGGGCATCTCAGGCAGCGGCTGTGGCTGCTGCCTACCCTCCAGGGGGATGGTCCAAGTTAGAAAACCCAGCTAACCAGCTGAGAGATATAAAGCTCACCTCCATCCAACCAAAACCAGAGTGGTCCTGAAGCAGTAGCCTTAAGCTCACCCAACCGAAGATGAGGCTGGCTCTACTTCAATGAGATACTGATCAGTTTACAAAGTACAACAGAATTATTATCCTTTGACCCTGACGCTAGGCGACTAAGTAAAAAACAAGTGAACAGACAAAAACCTCTTTCCTCATTAACTGTGTTTCTGGAAGCCACAACCATGGGGGGAGAAACGTCTTTCCCTTTCCCAGATCCTCCTCAACACTAACTGGTTACTCAAGGGTTACCTACCAAACATAATGCACACTGTCAGTACAGTCATCATCTAAAACAGGCTGGGGGGGCTTCCCTGGTGGCACAGTGGTTAAGAATCAGCCTGCCAATGCAGGGGACACGGGTTCGAGCCCTGGTCCGGGAAGATCCCACATGCCGCAGAGCAACTAAGCCCGTGCGCCACAACTACTGAGCCTGCGCTCTAGAGCCCTCGAGCCACAACTACTGAGCCCGCGAGCCACAACTACTGAAGCCCGCGCGCCTAGAACCCGTGCTCCACAACAACAGAAGCCACCGCAATGAGAAGCCCGCGCCCCGCAACGAAGAGTGGCCCCCGCTCACCACAACTAGAGAAAAGCCCGCGTGCAGCAACGAAGACCCAACGCAGCCAAAAAAATACATAAAAAAATAAAAATAAAAAATAAATAAAACAGGCTGGGGCGCAAAATAAGTTGGATGAGGTTGCTCTGGCGAAAACACACAGGGGACCCTGAGCACATGCCCGTGTGTCAGTGCTTTTCACAAGACACCAACCTGTCTTAAACCAGGCTAAGTATGAATTAACGCTTTAAGTATAATGTTAGGTGAATGTGCTTTACAGGTTCAAAGTACAATAGATACGATCTAATAAAAAGAGAGAAAGAAAAGAAATTTTACATCACAGAAAAGAATTCTGCATCACAAAAAGGATCAGAAGATCTTGTACAAAAAACAGAAGGCGTGTTAACAGCAAACCCATCACAAACGTCCTCTCCCCACCCACCATGGTTAATTTCAGGTGACGACAGTAAACCATAATTCAACATTCGACAAGAGTACTGGCGGTTCAGAGATGACAAAGGCATGGTCCCCAGACTCCAAAAGCTCCCAAGGGAACAAAGATCTTCCCACACATAACAACCCAGAATACCCCGGTGGCAAGAGCCATAGGGTACAGGTGTAAACAAGCCAGGGAGGAGACCAGCTCTGCTTGGAGGAGGAAGGAGGTGATGGGAGATGCTTCCCTAAAACAGCAGTGATATTTGAGTTGGGCCTTGAAGATCGAGTAGGAGTTTACCACACAGGAAGAGAGAGAGGATCTGGGAAAGGGAAAAAGAACATTCCAGATGAAGGGAAGAACACAGCAGAGGAAAGTACACTGGCTGTCTGCTGCCTTTGAGGGGTTCGGGAAGCCAGAGATTTCTCACAAAGCCACCAAGCCCTAGCTGAGCAGCCAGCCCAGAACTGGTCTGAAGTGGAAAGGTGAGAAAAAATAAACACAATAAAACATGTCCAATGAGATAACTTTATTGGCCCAGACATGAACAGAGGTAGAGACGGAGGCAGAATGTTAGAGCACGCCTATCCCGGCAAGCATTTTCATTAAGAATCCGTTCTCCAGGCATTCCCAATATTTACGATTCTCCATTCAACATGTCATCCTGTCACTATAACTCTGTGTGAGATACGCCACCCTGGGCCAGCCCAATTATCCATACGATCCAATATTCTGTCTCTAACACAGCACTAGGGGACGTTGGTTGGGAGAAAACATGACAGATGTGACCCACTGTCTGTGTCCCCTTCAAAATGTTAGAAGATTGGTTGATGGGGGCTGAGGAGGAGTCTAGCCTTATTTGCAAAATGTGTACTTAAAAAAAAAAAAGAGAGAGAGAGAGAAAACTGTATTAATGTAGAACTTATGTAATTGATAATTCTTAGCGCTTCTCATTAGCCACTCTTCGATGAACAATAACTAAGTCTCTGCAAGGCCTTATATGATTTGGGGGGAAACTAGAGTAAACCATCCATTAATGTATTATTTAAAGTGGCTTCATCCTTCTTGCTAACTGGCTTATAAATACTAATGCAGATTCTTAAATTGGGACTATTTCTAAAAGCTACACCAGACAAACCCAACCCACGTGAAAGATAAAGAACGTTCTTGCTTCTTCACTGACTTTGGGGGGGTGGGGGGCGGAAGGTGGAACTGACCCCTGCACACGGCAGGTCTTTGTTGACTTAACTAAATATCAATGGCAAGCTGCGCAGGCAAACTTTCTCCGTATAAACGCCACTCTCTAACGAGACCCACGATGATTTATTAGCTCCTGTATGAGCGGATCGGTCCAGTGCATAATGTTTTGTATCGCAAATCTTCGAGGGCTACTGATGGCTATTACTAGCACTACGCAGTGGGCTGGCTGAAAAGACCAACCCAGCTCACGAGCAGCCGTCCTTTCTATACCATGCATACATGGAAATTCCTCTTTGATTTGTGGCTTTAATCACAGCTTCCAAAACCCGTCATTATTTATGACTCTGACTTTTACACTGACGGTCAACGGGAAACACTGACTCGGGTTCCCTGATAGGCAAGCACTCTGCAGCTCCAAGCCGCTCGTGGGCTCCACTGTGATATTATACATCTCAATTTTCCTGCCAACCCACCCAGCTGGGGACAGAGCTGGAGGAGGTGTGGGTGAGGGGGCCAGACTCTACTCAGTCTGATGGATGGAAGAGCACTACTGAAAAATGCAGCGACTTCTCCACTCAGACTTGAGGCAGATTCGAAAAGGAAAAAAAGGTTGCAAAACAAAACCCACAGCCCCTGGGGTGAGTGTATGTGCATGGGGGGCTCTATTTTCCTACTGTTCAAAGTATTTGAGACAATCAAGCAATGCTGGCCAACATTACACCACTTTTCTAATGACCGCCTTGGCCAAACTGCCAAGAAGGTCGCCTTCCTCTTTCTGGAAAGAAGCAAACTCCTCCGCGGATGCACCGAGTTCCATGCCTGTCTTACACAGTCATCACCCCGCCATCACCCTCCCCTCCTGCCCCCTGCCATCTCCCCCTTTGCACGGACTCCTTCCCCCCATCCATGGTTATGCTCTCCCCTGTGCCTTGATCTTAAAAAGCAATTCTTATTTTTTTAACTGAAGTATGCCATTCGCACAGAAAAGTGCACAAAAAGTGTTCCACTTGACTAACTTTTTAACTGAACATGCCTGTGAAACCAGTCCTCAGCTCAAGAAAGACAATTTAACCGGCATCTCCAGAAGCCCCCCACACTCCCTCCCACTTACTGCCTTACCCAAAGGGGACCACTCTCCTGCCTTCTACATCAGATCAGCTAGATTGCTGTGCTTGTTTCCGTACTCTGTGTAAACAGAATCATCCAATCTATACCCTTTTGTGTCTGGCTTCTTTCACCAACCACTATGTTTGTGAAGTTCATCCATATTACTAAGTGACGCTGTAGATAATTCACTCTTATAACTGCATAGTTTTCCATCGTGTGAACATCACCACAATTTATAATCCATTTTACTCACGATGGACATTTGGGTGGGTTCTAGCTTTTGACTATTAAGAATAGTGCAACTATGACCCTGTCTTTTTGAAAATACGTGTTCACGTTTTGTGGGCAAGTAACCAGGAGTGGAACGGTTGGGCCATCCAAATCCTTTTTCTTTTTTTTGAAGGTTGCCGGAGTAGATATAAATAACACAAAGGTGTTCTGGGCTCTCTTATCCAAGAAGAAAAGCAACTGACTTCAACCCCTCCAACCCCTCCAGCTGCTTCTTCTCAAAAGGGTCTGTTTTCCTGGCTACACTGGGAGCTCCCAAGAACGATGACCATTCCCCAAAATGCCCAATGGCCAGCTAGTGTCTGGAGTACAGTGGGTGCTTGATGCATGACCACTGAGCTACAGGCAACATATCCTCAACTTCCCGATGCCACTCATTCTGGCCTGGCTTCTGCCCACTGGCTGCACTGGAAAGGTTCTCACTGAGGTCACTCACCCACTGCCCTCCTTGGCCTGACCCAACTCAACCGGCACCTCCCATCTGTGCCATCTCTACGCGCACCTTCCCTCTAGGTGGGAGCAGCTCTGGGATGGAGCCCAGGGCTTCTTCATCCCTCTATCCCCAGTGCCTCCCACAGGCTGGTGCCTGGGAGGAGCTGGAGAAACATCTGTTACCTGGATGAATGCCTTTCCAAACAGGGTAAGCAACCACTTGCCCTCATCTCTTATTTTTTTTCCTCATCTGGGTTAAGGCTAAGTGGTGTTTTGAAGCTCAAAACCACTTTCTCTTTCATTAGCTAGGTTTTGTTGTAAAATTTCTGCTTAAAAAAATCTTCATTTGTGAGGTAGAAAGCCATATAAAACTCTCTTTTTAAACAGAGACAATTTCAGGGAATCTCTGATGTTCATCTGTTTGTCTCATAGGAAGTGGAAAATACAGAACAACAAAAGTAAAATGCATTACGATTATCAGCCGGGAAGCACAGTTGACTCGGCCCACACCATGCTGACTCTCCTGTTCCTTGCTCACCCTTATCCTGTTGGGAGGAGATAGGTACATGCTTTTAATCCCCAACACACCAACAGGAAAAGGGAGACGTGAAGGCTGAACAACTTGTCAAGGGCTCCTCAACAAAGCAGGGGCTGTGCTGGCCAAAGTCAGCTCTTCAAACTGAGCCCAGTGGGAAAGGCAGCCTTTCAGGTTGGCTCAGCTAAATCGACAGACTTCTGGGTGCGGACAGAATGAAATCAAGTTTCAGAGAAAGACAAATATATGATACCACTTATCTGTGGAATCTAAAAATATGATACAAATGAACTTATTTACAAAACAGACTCACAGACTCACAGGCATAAAAAACAAACTTATGGTTACACCAAAGTGGAAAGGGGGGAGAGAGAAATTAGGAGCTTGGGATTAACATATACACACTACTAAATATAAAATAGATAACCAACCAACAAGGACCTACTGTAGAGCACAGGGAACTATACTCGATATCTTGTAATAACCTATAATGGAAAAGAATCTGAAAAAAGAACATATATATAATAAATATATAATAAAAGAATATAAATATATGTATATAAAACTGAATCAGTTTGCTGTACACCTGAGCCTAACACGACATTGTAAATCAACTACACTTCAATTAAAAAAAACCCCCCCCCCCAAAAAAAAGGAAGAAAAATGAAATCAAGTTTGATTTAGAACAGAGGGCCAAATCCAGCCCTGTGTTTGTAAATAAAGTTTTATTAGCAAACAGCCATGTTCATTCATTTATGTATATCTGTGAGTGCTACCAGGCTACAGTAGCAGCCTTGAGTGGTTATAGCAGGCCTTCTGGCCAGCAAAGTCTAAAATGTTTACTATCTGATCCTTTACAGAAAAAAAAATTTGCCCATCTCTGACTGGGAGAATAGTCTGATGTCTGGATTTTGTTCTATTTCCCAACTATTAGCACATTCAAGTTCCTGTTCAAACTATTCCACTCAACAGGGAGGTCTTTACTTTAAAAAAAAAAAATTGACAATCTTTGATTTGAGTTTATATAATAGTTCAGAGAGAAGGTTCAATGGTTTGGTTTGGGGCTAAAATTAATCTATTTTCTCTGCTTGGCTGTGGTCCTCAAGCAGAACATTTTTACAAACCTGGACCAAAGTGGGCAGGTGAAATGGAATGCATTCTGCTCTGGAGGATGTCTTTTATTCAAGCTTGAACATACACCACTCCTTCTAGCATTAAGATTCAAAGAGTCTATCTGTATCCCTCTCACTTAGCTAATCCCATTTTCAACAAAGGTCCAGATATTATTTGGTGGCACCTACCTTTTCAACATCAAGTTGGAAGAAGTATACCTTCTTCCAACTTCTTTCATAGATACCTCAAAAACTAAACATTTGAAAAGAAATACACAGTCCCCCAAATACTAATAGATTCTCCAAGTCTGTCTTTTGAAGCTAAATGCATCTTACAGTAACATGGCAGCTGACTTCAGAATTGAAATCCAGCTTTAAACTCTTCATGTAGACGTTTGATCATATATGAAACTTTCATCTCATTTTTAAAAACTTTCTATTAAGGAAATTTTCAAACACATGCAAAAACAGAATAGTATAATAAACCCCACACCCCTAGCAACCAGTTTCAACAAGTATAAACATTCTGCCAATTTTTCCCACTCATCCTTCTTCCCAACTTTTTGATTATTTATTGTTTGTTGCAGCATTTTCAAAGCAGACCTCATACATTAAATCATTTCACCCATAAATGCTTATTTGTTTCTGTTAGATAAGGTCCTTCTCCTTTGAATAAAACTGTGACACCACTATCGCATCTGACAAAATTAATACTGATTCTTAATATAACCTAATATCCAGCCCAAGTTTAATTTTCCCCAACTGTCTCAATAATGTCTTTTTATAGCTGATTTGTTCAACTAAGGATCCAAATATGACCACATATTGTATTTTGTTGATAGGTCTCTTAGGTCTCTTTATATCTGCAACAGATTCCCCTCACTTTTTTTTCACCCACCACTGGCACACACTTAAATTCCAATTGGCCAAGCAAACCTTACCAGGAGTAATACCTCTTCAGCCTCCACCTGCTTTAAGCAACCCAGACGGTCACAGGACTTTAAGCCCCTGAGGCACAGACGCATCCAGCTCCACCTTCTACGTGCAATCCACCACCGGGACCACTGTGCCAGACCATCCCACATACTTTCTGCTCTCAAGAGAAGGAATTAAGATTGCTTCAGCAAGCTAATTCACTAAAATTAAATCTTTTCTGTGCTGCAATGACCCGAAGACTCTGAATGATTTTAAAAGACAAGGCAGCCTTTCATTATGGCTTCTTTTTGAAGTTAGCCAATTTAATCAAGATATCACAAAGTAAATCGGACAAGACTCCTCATCCAATATCACTACCAGTAACGACATTAATTGATCTCCTAGATTATGGAGGACACTGGGGGATAAAAAAGGATGACCTATGTTCCTGCCCAAAGTGACTTAGAGCCTAAATGGAGCGGTTATCCCATCGTTTAGACAAAAAATGCCCAAGAAGGACAACAGACGGAGAACCACCCCAACCAACATCCATGCTCCTACCATTAGCTTAAGAATATTTGTGAGGTCAATCTGTGCGATGGAATAAAAAAAGCAAGACTCAGAGGAACAGAGTTGGATTGCTAGTTCTATCATTTATGACCTGTGCCATACTGGATAAGTTAGTTAACCTCTCTGATTCTCAGTTTCATCATTTGTAAAACAGGAATAATCCCACCTACTTCACAGAGTAGCAGCCCTTAACACTGAATCAGAAAATCGTATACGAGTGCCTAGCAATAATGATGATGGCTAAAATAATAACAGTAATAAAATCATTGAATATAATACTCTATGCCAGGCACTGGGCTAAAATGTTTTATGTGTATTGTTTCATCTAATCCTCATATCAGTCCTATGAAGCATCTCCAATTCTTATGTCATTTTTCAGATGAAGAATGTGAACAGAGTGACTGATCTGCTCACACTGACTCAGCTAAAGGCAGGAAGTGGGTTACAGGACCTCAGGGTTCTTGCTATCAATCACAGCATGATAATGCCTCCCAAATACCACCCCAGTAAAGTGCAAAGGTGGGACCCAGGGCTGCATAAATTACTGGGGGGGGGGACAGGCCCTCCTATCATGGCTATTAATCAAACCAATTATATTGTAATTTCATAGGAACAGCACCCTGAAGCCCCCACCCCTGCTCAAAAAAAGAAGCCCCAGGAGGCTCCCAGAGTTGCCCTACCCATGGCATGGGTGTGTTCAGAGCCATAATGCTGGTGTTCTTCCTTACTGGGACGAGTCTTCAGCAGTCTGCTAAAGAGTATTCACGGCATTCTTTATTACAAGTCTCAAACACCCAATATTTGTACAAACAGGGCCAAAGTAAAATCAGAATTATTTTTTCCTATATAATCTCTTCCTTTCTGTACATATATACAAAAAAGACAAAAGGAAGCCAGCTGCCAGAAAAGAGGTCCAAATGCCTGCCATCACCACGCTGTGAGAAGCCCAAGCTAACCAAGTGGAAGAAGCTCCTGGAAGAGAACTGAGGCCTTGACCTGCAGTCCCAGCAGATTTCCTGGCCAAGAGCCATGTGAGGAAAGCCATTTTGGACCTTCTTATCTTCCCAGAGTTCAAAGAGAACACACGAAGCTTCTGTATCACCCAGTCAATGCACAGAATTGTTAGAAATAACAAAATGCTGTTGATTTAAGCCACTGAGTTTTGGGGTGGTTTGTTAGATAACTGAAATAGCCGGAAATCAGCTCTTCCAGCCAGGCCAAATATCGAATCTATGAATGAGAGGTGCCTTAACAGCAGCTTACTGTTGTTTATCAGGAGAAAGGCTACATTCCTTCCATTTGAAGATGCCCGCTGGCCGAAACATTCAGCTCTGTAAACCTGGGGCCAACACTGTACTTTGCCCCACAGTGTTAAATAATTATGAATAATGATCACAACAATAATAATGGCAGATAATATTTACCCAGCGTGTCCTATGTACAAGGCTTCATACTAAGCCTTTTATTATTTAACCTGCGCGGAAGCCTTTTGAGGTGGACTTCTATTATGCCCATTCTACAGATAAGGCAATGAGGCTCCAAGTGGTACAGTGACTTGGCCAGGATCACACAGCCAGTAAAGAGTGGCTCAGGACTTCACCCTCTGGCCATCGGACTTCAGGACCCATGCTCCTAAACATTGGCCCCTTCAAGTGTCATTCTACTTTAATAAAGTTGCCTCCTTCTAAAAGAAATAATGTGTATAAAGGGTTTAAACTGTGCCTGACCTATGGTGTTTTCTGTAAACACCAGTTCTTGTTAGTAGGAAACTTGTAGATAGGGAAGGGAAGAGCACAGTAAGCCCCCATTAATGTTGGCTATTGTGATGGTTTGTACAGGCCTCCATCAGCAGGCAGCCCGGCGTTTGGTAATTATCTGTTTACAAGTCGGCTCTCTCCCTGTACTGTGAGCTCCCTGAGAGTCGTCACCGTTTCGGGTTCGAGTTTGTAGGTCCTGGGCTCCGCGCATGGCCGGCCCAGAACCCGCAGGTGCTCAAGAAATGTTTGTTGAATGGAAAGGAAATGCTTCAGTCACCATAAATGCGAACTTGCATTTCCAGGAATACCTTCCCCAACCATCAGTCCTTAACGTGATTCTAAAGGAAAGGGCAGGAAAGGACAGGTGAAGGATACCCACCCAACGGGCTCCTAGGGATGAGACGGAGCTGGGCTTGTGGCCCAGACACTGGAGAAGTCTGTGCGAGTCTGTGGCCGGCCACACGGGGAGCCGGACCTCCCAAACTCCCCAGCACTCTGAAAAGTCCCAGGGAAAAAAGTGGAGATCCTGGGTGGAAGCCCCCGACCCCCAAGGTGGCCACGCCTCCTCCTGCCCGGAATCACTAGGAGGAGGGAGTACCCCCCCCCCGCCCCTCAGGAGGGGGAGGGGGGGGGGGGGGGGGAGGAGGGGGAGGAGGGGGAGGAGGGGGAGGAGGGGGAGGAGGGGGAGGGGGAGGAGGGGGAGGAGGAGGGGGGAGGGGGAGGGGGAGGGGGAGGGGGAAGAAAGTGACTGGAAGTCAGAAGTTTCCCGGCAACAAAAATCCTCCCCATCCTCGGCCGCCCCGCCCAGTGAGGAGGGACCGCCACAAGTGAACAAGGCAGTTGGGGGTCCCGCTATTTTGGGCCCAACACGAAGAGCCCAGCCCGTAGGTCCGAACCCGGCCTTTCGTGCACCCCGAATTCTATGAGAGGTTCCCAGGGAGGGGCGGGACGCCCCAACTGTTACTTACAATCGTCTAAGTCATCCTGCAAGTCCACAAAGTACAGGGGGATCCCTGAAAACCAAGAGACACATAAGGAGTTACAAGGGGGCTGCGGCAGGCGGGCTCAGGGGCGGGCGGGGGGGGTGCCCGGGCCTCGAGGGGTGGTCCCGGCTTGGGGGGAGGGGGGGGCGCCCCGGGAGTCCAGCCCCACTCACCCGCCATCTTGGAATGGGTCTGGAGGCGGGGCCGGCGCGCGAGGGGCGGGGCCAGAGGGAGAGGGGCGGGGGTATCTGGCTTCGGGCCCCGCCCCTCGCCGGCGGCCCCGCCTCGAGCCTCGCGGCGCCAGCTGGCCCCGCCCTCGCGGCGAAGGTGGCTGCCGAGGTGGGCGGGGAGGTCAGGTGACCCGGCTGGCGTCCCAAGATGGCGGCAGCGGTGGGGCTTGGGAACCCGCGGCACCGTCCCGGCTACTGAGGCGGGCCCCGCACGGCTGGTGACAGACGGGCCAGGCCGAGGACCGGCGAACGGGCGGCCGCCGCCTCTACGCGCCCCGCGGCCGGGGCTAGGCCGTGCCGCGGCGGCGCTGGGGGATGCTCGTGCTGGGCCGGGCCTCTCCCTCCTCAACTTAGGGCGGCGGCGGGCCCGCGCCCCTGGCTCCCAGGCCATGGCGCTGAGGGAGCTCAAAGTGTGTCTACTGGGGGTGAGTGGCGGCGGGCCGGCTGGGAGGGCCGCGGGAGGCCGCGCGGGCCGGGGACCCGGGCGTGCCCACATCCCCTCTGCCCCTTTTCCCAGTCTCCGTGCGGGACGCCGCCTACCTGCCCCGGGACCCTCCCTCCAGCCCCCCTCCCCCCCGGGCCGTCCCGCCCACCTGGCCGCACCGTCCTGAAGGTTTTGCTGGCGGGAGGGACCTTCCCCCTCGTCCCTCCCTGGAGCCCAGGGTCTCTTCCCGCCCCCCAAAGGGTGAAGAGACCTCCCTGCCTCTCCATTGCATCTGGGTTAAGAGCAGCTCTTAAATAGCTTCCCCAGGTACTCGTTAGGAGTTGGCCAAGTCTTGCAGAGTACAGCCAGTAACAGGTCTTTAGGTTTTACGAGCAGCAGTAGTCTCCTTTGCCGTCTGCCTGGTGTTTTTGAGCTTGTGGGATACCTCTGACACTTCTCACAGAGTTACTTTCCTTGGGGCGGGCGGGGGGACATTCAAATCAGGAAGCCCCAAAGACTAGTTTGAAACTTCAGCTTCCTGACTTGTCAAGGCAACTTTGCTATTTCAGAGCATACTTTCTGAAATTGGTGCTCTCTTGCCTGAGTTGCTGCTTTAAAGACTGCAAAAGATTTCAATAACTAGTCTTCCTCCTTCCTAGATAGGGTGGGGCTGGGATTTATCAGGGGTTACTCAGAAGTAGTTCAAGAGTTCATAGTTCACTTAGACTTACTATAAAGCAAGTGAGTTTGTCACTTTGCACAGTAAGCAGAAACTTTGGATCTTTCAAAAGATCCTGTCTCTTAAAAACTTGGAACCCCTCTCCTACAATACATTTTGAAATCTCCTAGTTACTCCGCTGAATTTTTATGAAAACCTTTTTGTGTTTCTTAACTTCTAAAATTTACCTATCTGGAATGATTTTTCCAAAATCCTGAACTTAGGGCACAAGGTAGTTTTTGGTGTATGCAAGCAGGTAAAACTTTTTCTTCTTCACCTCTCTCATTCTCTTTCAGGATACAGGTGTAGGTAAATCAAGTATTGTGTGGCGGTTCGTGGAAGACAGTTTTGATCCGAATATCAACCCAACAATAGGGTAAGAGATCAAGTTTATTGAATGTGCATCTAAAGGTGTATTGAAAAGTCCATTCAAATAAAGGCTGTGTTACAGGGGTTAGGCATCCCCATTTTAAACTCTAGTGAATTTGGAGACAGTGGTTCCCATCATCTCTAGAAGAACTTGAAATGATGGAGTGAGGAATGATGTGTTTTAGGGAAATTGTCTTTTGATTTGTGAGGAATGAAAACTTCAAAATGAAAGTATGAATTAAAGTTTTACTTGTTAGGATATACATAGAGCCTTCGATCTATGAATAGTAACAGCAATTACACCTTGAAGTAAGGCAGAAGAAAACAGGTCCTAATACTTATTTTTTCACCGGCATGTCACCTAAAAGATATTTTAGGTGGCTTTAGTTCTTCGTGAAAAAATAGTTTGGGGTCCAAACCCTTCTCACGCATTCCAGCACTGCTACTGCACGTTCCAGTAGCAGTAAAGAATTAACAAAATAATGTCAAAATGAAGCTTTTTTCCAAGTATCTGGGTCTTAGAATAAGTGAAATTGACTGGCTGTCGGTTTTCGACTCCGTGAGAAAACTTTTCAGGCTTTTAAATATCATAATATTAATACTTTCTCTGTGAGAAGTTGTGTTTCGTGGGTTTTAATACTTTGTTAGGCTTGTAAGACTAGATAGCTGCTATGCAAAGCCCCAGTCGAGTGGTTTCTTCCATTTAAAGAAAAATTCTGTTCTGCCTAATCGGGAAATATTTTACAGCATACACACACACACTAGAAGGCATCAAGATGAAACAGCCCCTAATTCTCTGAAATTAAAATGCCTTTCAGTGTCCTTCAGGAAAGAACTGGGTATGTCTGCATGTTTGAAGTGGGAACTCATCCTCCTCTGGGCCTGCCTGTCACTACCCAAGTGGGAAAGTGAAGGGGCAGGAGGTGATAGCAGGTGGTGCTGGTGACTCAGTGAGTGACACACCTCACACGAGGCAGCACTAAAAACCCAAACGCCAGCTCGGTTAGAAGCGCTGTCTCACCAGAGAAGAGGGGAGGTGGAGGGTCTCCCTCATGCCTGTGGCCCAGTCCTGGGTGGCCAGCCCTCCCCGTCCCACAGGCGCTGGGGTTCTTCACCTCCCCGAGCCCCGCTCTCTTCACCAGGCGGTCCAGGCGCACGTCTCACAGGGAAGAGGATCCGAGGCTTCCCCCTCGTCCCTTCCACCGTCCTTGTTTCTCTGTCCTCAGCAGGTGTCCTCCTCCTTCAGGACCAACCCCACGCACACCTGCGCTCTGGAGCCCTGCCTTCATCAGGTCTCCCCTTCCTTCCCCAGCCCTGCCTTCTTGTCGGAGCCTGCAGACACGCTCCCCGAAGACAGGGCCGTCCCCCAAGCCTGCCGGGCAAACTGGGGGCTCCGGAAAGAGGACTTCCTGCTTCCGCAGCTGCTGCTTCTCAGCCCCTGCTGTCTCCATCCCACCCCACCGTCCCACTGAAACCACCTTCCCTCAGTACCTGTTTCCATCTCATTGCCAAAGCAACGGCTTTTTTCTTTCTTTATTCATTCACTGAGTGCCTGCTGTATGCCGGATACTAGACTGGGGGCTGGTGATTTAGGCCAGGGCTCAGCAAACCGTGGCCGTTTGGCCCACCTCTTGATTTTATAGATACAGTGATACGTGACACATCACACCGTTCATTTATATGTTGTAGCACTGCTTTTGGGCTACGATGGCAGAGTTTAATTGTTGTGACTAAGACCCTGTGGCCTGCAAAGCTGAAAGTATTTACTATTTGGACCTTTTCAGAAAAAGTCTGCCAGCGCCTCCTGCCCTCGTGAACCTCTCCTAGGAGGAGAGAGCCATATTCTGTGACTAAAGTACAGGAAGTGATTTCTTTGACCATGTTCTGTGCTCCGAAGGAGGAATGTGGAGCGCCTGTGAGAGCCTGTAGCAGGGCCTCGCCCAGGCCCCAGGGCATGACTGGCTCCTGAGGGGAACAGTGAGGGGGTGAGGCACTTGGAAGCCCTGACATTTCAATATGGAGAGATGAGTGGACTGTATTTCAAAAAACAGTTTTTGAAGAGTGGAAGGTAACTGTCGGCGGTGTTGAGGGCAGTGAGTAGCACGGGGGACGGCAGGAGCTGTGAGGGTGGGGGACAGGGCACGTTGGATGGGTGGCCCGGAGGCTGGACTGGCAGCAGGGCCAGGCCCCGGACGTTCTTCCTCTCCCTGGGTCCGTGACATCCCCCTCAGTCCTCTCCCCGCCCCCCCTCCCCACACTGCGTCCTCCTCCGTGCCGTGCCTTTCCCAAACACTAAGGGGCTCTGCGTATCTGTGACGGAGCTCATAAACTCCTCATCAGAGGCCCGGCCCTCTGCTCCTCTTTCCGTGGACCTTGTGGAAGAGAAAAGGACCAACGTGTCCTCAGGTACCCAAGCCAGCAACCTGGGCATCCTTCTCAGATCCCCCTCCTGATGTCCCCTCCCCTCCCTGAAGCCAGCATGAGTCACTAGCTCCTGTCCAGGGCTCCTCCTGAATATCCTTCCATACCTGTTCTGTGTTGACTTCTAGACCTTCATCTTCCCTCGTGGTGGTTCCGACATGGACTCTGCCACCTGCCAGCTAGTTAACCCTGAATCCGTTTCCCCATCAGCAAAATAATAGTAATACTGGCACCAATTCTATATTGTTAGGGGAATTCCATGAGATACTGTATTTAAAATGTTTAGCTAAATGCCGGGGACACTGGGGCTCAATACATGATAGCATTGTTGTTTTTAAAAATATTTACATCTTTTAAAATTATTTTTATCAAAGTAACATGCATGTGGGTTTTTTCTGTAACAATAAGGCTTATAAGTTAAGTATAACAGTCCCCTGGTCCACTCTGACTCACTCCCTAGAGGCAACTACTGTTGTGATGTTGTTTAGCTGTTTTTTTCTGATCTTTCCTCCAGATTTTTTCGTAACACGCAGATACTGCTAATTCTTGATCCCTTCTCTCTTCTCCCGCACCCCATCGCCCAATCTTAGGCATTATCTACTGATTGTTTTCTTGAGAGATGGGAATTTAGTCATCCTACTTCTCCACCTCCCTCTGCTCATCTGCCCTCCCTCCATCTTTCCAGCAAAGCACTACCACTTAGCGTCAGTGTAGCGTTTAGAATGCAGGCTCTCAAGCCCGGCTAGCTGCCTTCGCATTCCAGGTCTAACACGTAGTCGCTGTGTGTCCTTGAGCAAATTATTTAACCTCTTTGTGACTAAGTTTGCACATTTGGGAGAATAAGTTGCATCTCATTATAGAGTTGTGAAAATTGAGTTAAACACATAAAAATTAGTTAGAATGGTACTTGGCATATGGTAAGCATTTGTTGTTTCTTAGCAACTGTTATTTTTTAATAAGCCTCTAACACTATAGGTTTTTTTAGACTTTATTTAAATGGAATTAGACCAGTAGGTATTGTTTTGTATCTGCTTATTTTATTCAAACCTCGTGAGATTCATCTATGTCATTTCATGTAATAATAGTTTATTATTTTTCACCTCTGTATAGTAAGTATCTCACTGGATAAATATACCACAGTTTATTCTACTGTTGGATATTGTGGTTGTTTCTAGTCTGAGGCTATTACAAATAATTCTGCTATGAACATTTTCGTACGTGTCTTTTGTGCCCATATGTATGGAATTTCTTTGCCAATTGGCAGTGGAATTCCTGGGTCAGAAGGAATATGTATCTTAACTCTAGTAGCTACCTTGTAAAGTATTGCGCCAATTTACATTCCTACCAGCAGTGTTTGGGAGTTCCGGTTGCTCCATATCAGCTACAACATTTGGTATTATCAGTCTCAAATTTTAGCTGTGTTGGAGGGTGGGTGGTAGTACCTCATTCTGGTTTTAATTTCTGTTTCCCATATGACTAAAGCTATTTAACACATTTTCATATGTTTATTGGTCATTTGGATATGTTGCCTGTTTGAGAATCTTGTTCATTTTTCTATTGGGTCATCAGTCATATCCTTATTGATTTGTAGGTGTTGTGTACGTATTCCGGATACTAGTCATTCGTTGTTTCTGAGTATTGCAGATATTTTCTCGCACTCTGTGACTAAGGTTTTCACTGTCTGAAAGGATCTTTTAATGAAGCGTTGTTGCCTTTAATATATCCATTTGATCAATCTTTCTCTTTATGGTTAGTGCTTTTTATGTCCTTTAAATAAACTTTGATTTACCAAGGTCATGAAAATACTCTCCTGTTATCCTATAGAAATTTGGTTTCACTTTTCAGATTTAGATTTAAATTTTACCTGGAATTAATTTCTGGATGAGATGTAAAATAAACGTTAAGTTGTGGGGCGTTTTGGCTTTTTTTTTTTTTTTTTAATTCCAACAGGGTTATCCAGTAATCCTCATCCCCTTTTTGTTTTTTTAGACCGTCCATAATTCAATGTTCTATGCTGAGCCGTGATTGTCATAAATTGAGCATCTGTATTTATAGTGTGCTTTTTATGGATTTTTTATTATATCCCATTGATCTGTGTTTTTAATTGACTTTACTGAAGTATAGTTTACATGCAATAAAATGCACCCATTTTTAGTGAACATGTTGATGAATTCTGACAGATTTATACACTTGTGAGATCACCACTGCAGTAAAGATGTAGAACACTTCCATCACTCCAAACTGTTCCCTTTTGCCCCATGCTGTACTCATCCCCACCCCTACCACTGGCTCCAGGCAACCACTGATAAGCTTTCTGTCACTATAGATTATATGGAATTTTAAAATTTCAATTGTTTGTTACTAATATATAGACATAAAATTGATTTTTACATATGGACCTTGTGTTGTGTGACTTGGCTAAATTCAGTTAGTTCAGGCACCTTTTTAATAGATTCCTTGGGATTTTCTTAGGTGCACAATCATGCCATATGTAATAGGCAATTTTATTTCTTTCTTTCCAATCTGTATGCCTCTTATTTCTCTTACCTGCCTTAGCACATGAGCTAGGACCTCCAGTACTGTGAGAAGTGGTAAGAGCAGACATCCTTTCCTTATTCCTAATCTTGGTGGGGGAAGCATTCGGTCTTTTCCATTAAGTTAGACGTCTAGGCTCTAGGTTTTTTTTATAGGTGCCCACTATCAGGTTGAGAATGTTATCGTCTATCCCTAATTCAGTGAGATTTTTTTTTATCAAGAATTGTGTTGAATTTTGCCAGGTGGTTTTTTTCGTCTTTTGAACTGTTCTTAATGCTTTTTCTTTTTCAGTCTTAAAATAGTGAATTACAACAATTGATACTAAAATATTAAGCCAACATTGCATTCCTCGGATACATTTCACTTGGTTAATATGAATTTTTTAATACATTACTGAATCTGACTTACTAAAATTTTGCTAAGCATTTTTGCCTCCATGTTCATGATGGATATTGATCTGTAGTTTTCTGTAATATGTTTCTCTCGTTTTGGTATCACGGCCTCATAAAATAAGTTGGGAAGTGTTTTTTCCTCTTCTACTTTTTTGGAAGAGTTCATGTAGAATTGGTATTTCTTCCTTAAAAGTTTGGTATAATTCATAAATTATATCCATTTGATCAACGGATGAAGCCATCTGAGCAAGGAATTTTCTTTGTCAGAAAAATTTAGCTACCAATTCAGCTTCTTTAATGGATACGGGCCTATTCATTTCTTCCTGAGTAAGCTTTGGTAGTTTGTGTCTTCTTTCAAAGAATTTGTCCATTGTATCTGTTTTTTAATTTATTGGCATGAAGTTGTTCATAATATTCCTCTGTTATCTTTTTAATGTCATTAGGGTCTGTCCAGCTATAAGTTTAGCAATTTTAATGGTCTTCTCAAAGAATCAGTTTATTTCATTAATATTTCACTCTTTTCCTTGTCATTGATTTTTGCTTTTATCTTCATTTTTTCCTTCCTTTGCTGATTTTGGCCTAACTTCTTCTTTTTTAGCTTTTTAAGGTAGAAGTTTATAATATTGGTTTTTTAAAGCGTTTTTTTATATATGCAATTTCCCTGTAAGTACTGGTTTGAGTGAATCCCACAGATTTTGATATGTTGTGTTTTCATTTTCATTTAGTTCAAAGTATTTCTTTCCCTTGTGACTTGTTAGTTGTTGGAAGTATGTTTTCTAACTTACAATTATTTGGGAATCTTTCCAGATATTTTCAGTTAGTACTGATTTGTAGTTTAAATCCGTTGCAGTCGGAGAACATACTCATTATTATTTCAAACCTTTCACATTTGACATTTGTTTTATGGCCTAGAATGTGGCCTTCAGGAATGTTCCATGTGCACCAGAAAAGAATGTATTCTGCTGCTGCTGTGTGATGTGTTCTGTAAACGCTAAATAATCAGCTTGGCCAATAGCACTGTTCCTCCTCTTTGCATCCTTGCTGATTTTTTTGTCCCTTATTTGAAGTGAAAGGAGTGTTTGAAATCCAACCCTAATTGAAGATTTGTCTAGTTCTGTTTTTAGTTTGATCAGTTTTTGTTGATGTTTTGAAGCTCTTATTATTGAGTGTACCTACAGGTAACACTGTTATTTTTCTTGATCACTTGACCTCTTCACTATCATGCAATGTCCCTCTTTTTCCCTGGTAACAGTCCTGATTCTGAATTCTACTCGGTCTCATGTGAATATAGGCTCTTCAGCTCTCTGTTGGTTAGTGTTTGCATATCTTTTCCCATCCATTTACATTTAACCTATTTATATCTATATTTAAAGTGAGTTTCTTGCAGACAGCATTATGGGTACTGCCTTTTATTTGGAGTGTTTACACTTATGCTGTCTAATACAGTAGCTGCATGTGGCTATCTGAACTTAAGTTAAAATTTAAAATTCAGTTCCTCAGTCACACTAGCTACCTTTCAAGTTCTCATTGTAGAAGGCTCTGTTGTGTAGTACTGGTTTAGACCATTTTTATTTTTTGTAACTATCAGTATGGTTTGGCTTAAATCTACCATCTTGCTGTATTTTTCTACTGCCCATATTAATGGTTCCATTTTATCTTCACTAGTGGCTTGTTAGCTGTACCTCTTCTATTATTTTAGTGGTTATGCTAGGATTTACAATATACTTCTTTAATTTGTCAGCCTACCTTCAAATAATATACGGTTTCACGTATATAGTATAAGAACCTCCTTACAAGAGTATACTTTCATTTCCCCTTGCTCATCTTTTGTGTTATTATTGTCATATATTTTACTCCTGCATCTTATAAAGTCCACAATACACTTATTTTTTGCCTTAGTCAGTGATCTTTTACAGAGACTATTAGTCTTTTTTCTGGGTCCTTGTGCCAGTGTCACAGTTTCTTAAATCCAGTATCTTTGTAATAAGTCTTAATGTCCAGTAGTATGAGTAGTTCTATTTTATTCTTCAGTAATTTCTTGGCTGTTCTTGGCCTGTTACATTTCCATGTAAACGTTAGTGTTATCCGTTTTCACACACACCAACACACTAATCCCCACTGTGTTTTTGATTGACATTCCATTGAATTTATGGATTGGTTTGGAGAGAAATGACATCTTTATGATACTGCATCTTCAGTATATGCACATAGATTATTCTTCCATTTGTTAGGCTTCTTTATTTTTTCTGAGCATTTTTTTCTGCTTTTCTGTATAGTGGACTTGCACATCTTTCGTTAGATTTAATCCAGGGGGTTTGATGTTTCAGTGCAGTTTTCTGCTGTCAATGTGCTAAATGGTATTGCTTTGAAATAGCTTTATTTCTAAAACTTAAACTGTTTGTATCTTTTATTGAGTTGAGTACGGATCTGCAGTACAGTGTTGAATAGAAATGGTCATACTGGGTATTCTTATCTTATATTAATCTTAGCAGGAAAGCTTTTTCTGTCATACCATTAAATATGTTTGCTGTAGGGTTTTTGTACATACAACTTATCACATTACAGAGTGTCCTTCTTTTTATCATATGCTGCAGTTTGGTTTTTTTTTTTTTTTAACATGAATAAGTGTGGAATTTACCAAAAGATTTTTCTACATTTATTGGCTTGATCCTGTAATTATTCTTTTATGATGTTAATGTGGTAAATAACATTGTTGAATTTTCATGGAGTAAATCCACTTAGATTGTGATATATTTTTCTTTTTACATATCACTGGCTTTAGTTTACTGTGTTTTTTTAGGACCTTTGTGTATGTTTATGAGTAAGATTGTCATGTAATATTACTTTCTATAATGTACACGTCAGATTTGGTAGGAAGGTTTTGCTTCCCTTATAAAGCTAGTTGAGAAGCTCTTCTATGGAAGAGTTTGTGTGAAATTGTTCTTATTTCTTCTTTAAATGATTAGTAAAATGCATGTGGGCTTCAAGTTGTCCTTGTATAATATAGTTTAAGGAGTCAATTTCTTTTTTTTTTTAATAATTTTTATTTTATTTTTTTATTTGATTGCGCCGGGTCTTAGTTGCGGCTCGCTGGCTCCTTAGTTGTGGCACGTGTGCTCCTTAGTTGTGGCCAGTGAGCTCCTTAGTTGCAGCCAGTGGGCTCCTTAGTTGCAGCTTGCCAAATCCTTAGTTGCGTCATGTGGGCTCCTCCGTTGTGACAGGCGGGCTCCTTAGTTGCAGCTCGCCAGCTCCTTAGTTGTGGCATGTGAACTCTTAGTTGCGGCATGCAAACTCTTAGTTGCAGCATGCGAACTCTTAGTTGTAACATGCATGTAGGGTCGAGTTCCCTGACCAGGGATCGAACCCGGGCCCCCTGCATTGGGAACATGGAGTCCTTAACCGCTGTGCCACCAGGGAAGTCCCTCAGTTTCTTTCACAGTTGTAAGATTATTGATTTTCAGATTTTCTATTTCTTCTTGTATTGATTTTGATAGATTGTGGTTTGGGGTTTTTTTTAAGGATTTTCACTATTTTCATATACTTTTCCCAATTTATTGGCATAAAGATGTTAAGGCTTTATACTTTTTACATTTTACATATATCTCTTTTACATTTCTGATATTAGTTTTGCCTTTGGTCAACTCTACAGTATTTCTCTTTTTTCATTAATTCCTGCTTCTATCTTTATAGTTTCTGTTCTGTTCAATGTGCTATTCTTTTTCTAACTCCTTGAAAGAGATGATTATATAACTGATCTTCAGTCCTTATTTTCAGTTGTAGTCCTTATGTTTTAATACCTTAGCCATGGCTTTTGCTGGATCCAAGTTTTTGTATATCATCATTTCATTGTCATTCATTTCAAAATATTTTCTGATTTTAATTATGATTTCACCTTTGATCCAAGTGTCATTTAGATATGCGTTCGTTGATTTCCAAATATAGGGAAATTTTCTAGTTAACTTTTTTTAGTGATTACTGGCATAATTGTATTGAGGTCAGAGAACATATTTAAATCCTTTAATTTCTGATGCAATTTGCAATTTACCCAGCATATGTTGATTTTGGTAAATGTTTCATATGTGTTTGAAAAGATTGTATACTTTGCAACTGTTATTTGCCATGTTCTGTGAGTGGAATTAAGTCAGGTTTATTAATCGTGTTCATTTCTTCTGGTTTTTCGGTCTACCCAAATCCATCAGTTACTAAGAGACTTAGTGGGTTAAAAATCTTCCACTATGCTTGTGTATTTGTCTGATTATCCTTTTTGTTCTGTCAGTTTCACTTTATCTGTTTTGCAGCTAGGGTAATCACTTACAAATCTGGAATTTTGTGTCTTACTGATAATACAAACCTTCTAACATTCTGAAATGTACTCTTTAGCTCTGGGAATGCATTTTGCCTTGAGGTCTAATTGTGTCTTAATATAACAAGACTATTTCCTTTGGTCAGTATTTGCATGGTGCAACTTTGTCTCATCCTTTTGTTTTCTAACCTTTCTGTATCTTTCTGTTTAAGGTGGGTTTCTTGTAAGCAGCTTATGATTTGAATTTGATAAAATACATTCCATATAACCAGCACTAATCAAGATCCAGAAATTCTCATCACCTCAGAAGGTTGTTTCTGTGAGTCCCACTTCCCATAAGTGACCACTGTGCTGACCTCAATCACCATGGATTAATTTGCCTGTTCTTGCACTTCATGTAAATGGAATAATACAGAAGGCACTCTTTGGTGTCCTATTTCTTCCCCATAAAACGATGTTTTGGAGATTCAACCATGTTGTTGCATGTATCGTAGTCCCTTTTTTTAATTGGTGACTAATATTCTCTTATATGAACAGATCACAGTTTGTTTACCCGTTAGTTTTGGGCTATTATGAATATAGGTGCTGTGAAGCTTCTTTTAAAACTCTTTTTGTACACATAGGTTTTCATTTCCTTTGGGTAAGTAACTAGGAATCGAATTTCTAGTTAATAGGATACGTGCATATATAACTTAGTACAAAGTTGCCAAAGAGTTGTCCAAAGTGGTTGTATCATTTTACCCTCCCACCCGCAAGGTATAGAAGTCCAGTTGCCCTACATTCTCACCAGCAGTTGTTTGTCTTTTTAACTTCAGTTATTCTAGTGGATATAAAATGGTATCTCATTGTGCTTTTAGTCTGCATTTCCCAGATGACTAACAATGTTAAGCATTTTTCATGTGTGTATTTGTCATTCATATCTCTTATGAAGTCAGTACTCAGGTCTTTTGCCCATTTTTACTTGGAGTTTTTGCCTTATTTCTTACAGACTTGTAGAAATTCTTTACATATTACAAATAGAACTCTCTCGTCAGGTATATTTATTGTGAATATTTTCTTCCATTCCGTGGCTTGCCTTTTCATCTTCTTAATGATGTCTTCTAATGAGGAGTTTTAATTTCAATGAAGGCCATGTTATCAGTTTTGTCTTCTTGGGTTCATGCTTTTTTGGTCCTCTCTAAACAAGCGCTGCTTGCCCCAAGTTCGCAGTGATATTCTCCTATGTTTTCATCATAGTTTTAGCCTTACTTTTAGTTCTTTGATCCATCTCAAATTAATTTTTCTGTATTCTGTGAGGTAGAGGTAGGAGTCATTATTTTCCCGTGTGATTATCCAGTTGTCCCAGCATCATTTGTTGAAAGACTTTCTTTTCCTCATTGAGTAGCATTGGCGTCTTAATAAATTATAATATTGAGTCTTCTGATCCATGAACATGGTGTCTTTCTCCATTTACTTAGGTCTTCTTTAATTTGTCTCTGCGTTGTTTTGTACTTTTCAGTGCAGGAGTCTTAAGAGTATTTTTGTTAAAAATTTTTCCTAAATATTAATGTTTTTTAAACTATTGTAAATGGAATTGTAATTTTTTATTTTATTTACAATTGTTTGTACCTGTATATAGAAATACCATTGATTTTTGTATATACTTTAATCCTGTTAAATTCATTTATTCTGATAGCTATCTTGTAGAGTCCTTAGTTTTTTTTACATACATGATTATGTTGTCTGAGAATAAAGTCAGTTTCTTCCTTTCCTTTTAATTTTTTCCATACCTTGCTTCATTGGCTAGGACCTCCGGTACCATATTGAATAAAAGTGGTGACCAACATCCTTGCCTTTTCCCAATCTTAGTGGAAAAACATTCAACATTATACTATTAAGTATGATGTTAGTTGTAGGGTGCCCATTTTTAAAGATAAGGAAGCTTCCTTTTTCTAGTTTGCTGAAAGTTCTTTTAAATCAAGAATGGGTCTTGAATTTTGTCTTAATACTTTTCTGCATTTATTTAGATGACAATATGGTTTGTTACCTCCTTTTTTCTGTTAATGTGATGGATAACTGTATTCATTATCAATTGCTAAGTAACAAATTATCCCAGTACTTAGCAGCTTGAAACAACAAACATTCATTATCCACATTTTCTGTGGATCAGAAATCAGAGTGGCTTAGCTGATATGGTTCTGGCTCAGAGTCTTCTGTGGTGTTGCAGTCAAGATGTCCCAGTCAAGGGGCTTCCCTGGTGGCACAGTGGTTGAGAATCTGCCTGCCAATGCAGGGGACACGGGTTCGAGCCCTGGTCTGGGAAGATCCCACATGCCGCAGAGCAACTAGGCCCGTGAGCCACAACTACTGAGCCTGCGTGTCTGGAGCCTATGCTCCGCAACAAGAGAGGCCGTGATAGTGAGAGGCCCGCACACCGTGATGAAGAGTGGCCCCCGCTTGCCACAACTAAAGAAAGCCCTCACACAGAAACGAAGACCCAACACAGCCAAAAATAAAAAAATATAAAAATAAATAAATAAATTTAACGAAATTGCCAAACTATTAAAAAAAAAGAAAAGATGTCCCAGTCAAGTCAGGGCTGCAGTCATTTGAAAGCTTGGCTGGGGTTGAAGGATCTGCTTCCAAGATGGCACACTCACATGGCTGTTGACTGGAGGCCTCAGTTCCTCAGATCTTCATCATGTGGGCCTCTCCATGGGGCTGCGTGAGTGTCCTCACAAGAGGACAGCTAACTTTCCCCAGGGCAAATGACCCAAGGGAGAGCAAGGAAGAATCTGTAGTATTTTTATGACCCCTTAGAAGGGAGTTACTAAGCCCATCCCAGACTCTCAGGGTACGGAATTAAGCTCTGCTCTTGAAGGAAGGAGTATCAAAAGGCAAAAAGTGAACATATTTTGTAACTACCACAATTACATTAATTGAATTTCAAAAGTTTAATCATCCTTACTGTAATAATGTTGTGAGTAAACATCAGATAAACTCGGATTGAGAAACGTTTTACAAAATGACGGGTATATAATCTTCAAAACTCTCAAAGTTTAAAAAGTCAAGGAAAGACTGAAAAGCTAACCCAGACTGAAGGATACTAAAGAGTCATGACAGCTAAATACAGCATGTGTTTTGAAGCAGATGTTTTACCAAAAAGGGATTTTTGAGTTTACCAAAACTCAAATAGGCTCTGAGGAATAGATGGTAGTAATGTGTCGGTGTTAATTTCACAGTTTTGATTATCTTATTCTGCATACACAGGAAGATAGTCTTGTTTGTAGGAAATGTCCACTAATGTTCACAGGTAATGAGGCAACTTACTCTGAAATGGCTCAGGATAAATAACTTCTGTACCTGTAACTTTTCTCTAAATTAGAGACTGTTTCAAGTTTGTTTGTTTGTTTTTAATGATGGCTATTTTACTGTAAATAAAGACATTAAAAGACAACCAACTTTTATCCCCCAAATGTCATTAAAAGACAGCTGGCTGCTTGGTGTAAAACAGTATAACATTGAGCTGTTGACGCACTCTTCACCTTACACGCCAGCTCTGTGAGCCTGGGTCAAACCCCCCCCCCCCCCACCGCCGCATGTACCTACCTGCTTGGCCCACCTAATTTAAGCGATTCTGAGATTGAGTAATTATTCAGGGTAGGAAAAAAGAGGAAATGCAAAACTCATTTCTTGTTATTTTACACCCATATTACCATTTCCATTGCTCTTCCTTCTTTCCTGTAGAATTGAGTTTTCATCTGTTGTTATTTCCCTTCAGCCTAAAGAACTGTTTTAGCATCTCATGGATTCTCAGGGCTACTAGTGACAGATTCCCTCAGTTTTTGTTTATCTGAAAAGGTCTGTATTACATCCTCACTTTTAAAGGATATTTTTGCTAGATAAGGATTTCTGGGGGGTTTTTTTCCCCCTTTTTGTATTTTGTTTGTACAGCGTAATGATTTGATATGGGACCATATTGTGAAGTGATTACACAATAAGTGTAGTTAACATCCGGTCACCACACAGAGTTAGAAAATTTTTTTTCTTGCTATGAGAACATTTAGGATTTACTCAACAACTTTCAAATATACAGTACAGTATTATTAACTATAGTCACCAAGCTGTACGTCCCATGGGTGAAATGAGTGAAGATGTCAGAGGTACACACTTGGAGGTGTAATGTACAGATGGTTTTCTTTCAGCATTTTGAATATAGTATTCTACTGTATTCTGGCCTCCGTGGTTTCTGCTGAGCGGCCTGGCATCGTCCATAGCACTGTTCCCCTGTAGGTAACATATGTTTTTATCATCTGGCTGCTTTAAGATCTCTTTATCTTTTTTTTTTCTAATTAATATTTATTGGAGTATAATTGCTTTACAATGTTGTATTCGTTTCTGCTGTACAGCAAAGTGAATCAATTATTCATATACATATACCCACTCTTTTTTAGATTCTTTTCCCATATAGGTCATTACAGAGTATTAAGTAGAGATCCCTGTGCTATACAGCACATTCTTATTAGTTATCTAGGGTCTCTTTATCTTTTGTCTTCAGCAGTTTACTGTTTTGTGCTAGGTGCTTGACATACTCTGGGGTAACTGAGTTGCTTGGATTAGAAATATGATTGTTTGGGACATTTTCAACCATTATTTCTTTAAATATTTTGTCTACCCCATTCTCTTGCTCCACCTATAGGATTCCAGTTACTCATGTATTAAACTGTTGGATATTATCTCGCAGGTGACTGCGGCCTGGGTTTTGTTTTGCTTTGTTTCCATCTTTTTCTCTTTAAGGATCGTGTTATATCTGTTGATCTGTCTTTAAGTTCGATTGATCCTTTCTTCTGTCTTTTAAGCACATCTAGTATATTTTTTTCACTTCAAATACTGTCTAATTCTAGAGTCTTTGTTTTTTATATTTTGTAAGCTTATCTGTTCACTCAATATGACGCTTTGTCTTTAAGTCCTGATTATATTTCTAATAGCTTTTAAAGCACATGTCTGCTAGTGCCAACATCTGGATCAGCTCAGGATCTGTTGCTATTTACTCTTTTTTCTCTTGACCTTGGGTCACATGTCTTTGCGTATGTAGTAGCTTTTCTTTAATTACTATTGTATACTGAATGCTGCAGAGGTATGTTGTAGGGATTTTCTATTCTCTTATCTTCCGGGCAGTGCTGAGTTTTGTTTTAGCAGAAAGTTGAACTGTGGGCTAATCACCTTGAACTTGGGGAAACGTGCTTTTACACTCTGTTAGGATGGTTCTGTTGGATTGTTGCCTTCAGCCTCACGGCAAATCCTTATTCCTGGGACACAGTCTTTACTTCTGAAGGGTGGCCTACCTGGCTTTTCACTCAGGGTGCTCACTGGGCCCCTGTAAGTCGGCAGGATTCAGACTTCCAACTCTTTCTCCTGCAATTGGCAGCAGCTGAAATCCTGCTCAGCTCTTTCAGCCTTCCATCGGCACTGTCCTTGGAGTCTCCCCCGCGCATGTGCGGTTCAAAGTCACCGTGGGTCTGAGGGGACTTGATGCATAGACTTGAGGCTCCCTCTGCAGCATCTTCCTTCCCAGGGCATCCCGTCTGCATTTCCAGCCACACTGGGAGCCCCAAACCCCATCCTCCAGCCAGCGGCACTGGTTTTCTGCTTGACAGGCTGGTGAGGGTTCTCCCAGTGCGGGCTCCCACCACCGTGCCTGGGCTCAGAGCTCCCTGACTTTGACTTTTAATTTGAATATTTAATTATTTTACTTTTAATATAATTACTGATGTATTTATGTTTAAACACTACAATTTTACACTTTGCTCTTTATTTACCCTGTCCTGTGCTCTTGTGGGTTGAATTTTGTTTTGTTTTGCTTTTAATGCCATATTTCCCCCTTTGTTACCTTGGAAATACGTTCTTTAATTGTTCCTCTAGCAATTACGTTACGCATCCTTGACTTACTTGAGTCTAATATAAATTACTTTCACTACATTCCCACAATGCAAGGATCTCAAATCCAATTTCCCTGTTTCCTGCCTTTTATGCTTTTACAGTGCATTTTAATTCTAGACCTTATAGGACCTTTGTTATTGTTATACAGTCAACATTCCTGTCAGTTTTCTCCACATGTTTACTCTTCCTGTTGCTTTACATTCCTGCCTGCATTTCTGACATTCCATCTGGGATTATTTATTTCATTCTGAAGAATACTGTTTCATATCTCCTTTACTGTACTCTTCTGGTGCTGGGGGGTTTTTTTGTCTGAAAATGTCTTAATTTCATCTTTTTTTAAATAGAGCTTTTATTTACGTACAATAAAATGTGTAGTTCAGTGCATTTTTGCCTTGTACTTGTTTAAGTGCCATCAAGCTATAGAACATTTCCATTACCCCAGAAAGCTCCCTTCCTGGTATACCCACCCCTGCCTCATCAACCTAACCACCATCAACCTAACCTATCACAATAGAGTAAATGTGTGTTTTTAAACTTCGTATAAATGGAGTCTTATTATATCTACTCATTTATGCTGCCTTCCTCTGCTCAAAATACTGTTTTTGAGGTTCATCCATGTTTTTGCATATATCAGTAGTTTGTTCCTTTTTATTGCTGAGTAGTGTTGTATTGTATGAATATACCACAATTTGTTTATCTAGTCTCCTATTGATGGGCATGTAAATGCAGTCCAGTTTCAAGCTATTATGAATAAAGCTGCTGTGAATATTTGTATACAGTTTTTGTGTGTAGATATGTACACGTGTCACTCTTGAGTATATACCTGAATATGGAATTTCTGGTTCAAAGGCATGTTTCCTATCTACCATTGTGTAACAGATTACCCTAAAGCTTAGCAGCTTAAAACAACAATGAACACGTATTGTCTCACAGTTTTTGTAGGTCAGGAATTCAGGAGCAACTTAGCTGGACGATTCTGGCTCTTGCCATACTGACCTCTCCATAGGGCTGCTTGAGTGTCCTCACAACATGGGAGCCCAGGATGGAAGCCACAGTGTCTTTGTGACCTCACCTTCATTTCCATAATATCCTCTTGGTTACACGGGTCAGCTCCATTCACTGTGGGAGGGGATGACACAGGACATAAATACCAGGAGTAAGGATCCTTAGGGCCATCTTAGATGCTGGCTGCCACAATAGGTTTTATGGCATGTTTATAAGAACTTGCTGTTTTCCAAAGTGGTTGCATGCTCTTTTCCATTCCTACCAGCAATACATGACAGGTCCATTTGTTCTACATCTTCAACAGTTGTTTTTAATTTAAGCTATTTTGGCAGGTCACAATCATTTTTTAAAGTCTATTTTCATTGCATATAGAATTCTTGGTTTTCAGTTATTGTCTCTTAGGTCTTTGAAAATATGTATCCCATTTTCTTATGACTTCATCTGTTTTTATTGAAGTCAGGTGTCAGTCTTGTTGCTCTCTGAATATTAATGCATCATTTTTTCTTCTGAGTGCCTTTGAGATTTTCTTTTCGTCTTTCGGTTTCACCAGTCTTACCTTGATGTGCCTAGGTGAGACTTTTGTTGCATTTATGCTGCTTGAGTTCATAGTATTTCTTGAACCTGTGGTTTGATGTCTTTCAGGTTGGAAAACTCTCAACCATTATCTCTTCAATATTGCTTTTGCTCCATTTTCTCTCTTCACATTCTCAGACTACTATTACATATAGTTTAGAATTTGTGTGTGTGGCTTTTACACTCTTTTCTACATTTTCCATTATTTTTTTTCCTCCATGCCTTAAACTAGGTATTTTCTCCTAGCCCTTCATCCAGTTTTTAATCTTTTAAAATTTTTCAACTAATTCTAATCTAATATTAAACCTATCTTTATTCTTTATTTCAGTTATTATTTTTCTAAAGTTCTAGAATATCTGGTTGGTTTGTTTCTTTTAGTGTTCTTTTCTTTGCTGAAATAACCACTCTAATCACTATTACCACATAATGTTTTGTTATCTTCATAGTAAATATTAAAATCTATTATCATTTATCTATTTATTTACTTACTGTCTGACCCCACCACTCCATAGTTCTATGAGAAGAGGAACCTTATCCAGAGTGACTACAGATGTATCCCTAGTGCCTAGCCCTTAGTTATGCGCTCAGTAAAAAAAAAAAGATTGTTCTTTAATTATAAGATTTTTACAATTGTATACAGTCATCATCTCTATTTACCAATCTCTGATTCATTTCAGATCCTCCTCTTATTGGCATCTGCCGTATTATTCCACTGAAACCACTGTTGCAGAGTTTAACATCAACTGGTGAATGGCCAAGTATAATCCATTTTATTGTATTTCTCCTCTCTAGAAGTACCTAGCATTCCTTTTTTTTTTCTGCAAAGCCTCTCGTTACCTGCGATACAGTTCTTTTTTTTTTTTTTTTTTAAGAAAGTGCAAAGGCTCTGAGGCCAGGGTTCAGTTTATTTGTTTGTTTGTTTATTTATTTTGGCTGCGTTGGGTCTTCGTTGCTATGCACGGGCTTTCTCTAGTTGTGGCGAGCGGGGGCTACTCTTCGTTGCAGTGTGCAGGTTTCTCATTGCAGTGGCTTCTCCTGTTGTGGAGCATGGACTCTAGGCGCGCGGGCTTCAGTAGCTGGGGCACACGGGCTCAGTAGTTGGGGCTCGTGGGCTGTAGAGCGCAGGCTCAGTAGTTGTGGCACACGGGCTTAGTTGCTCCACGGCATGTGGGATCTTCCTGGACCAGGGCTCGAACCCGTGTCCCCTGCATTGGCAGGCGGATTCTTAACCACCACGCCACCAGGGAAGTCCCTGGGATACAGTTCTGATTCTCCTCCTTCCTACCTCTTGGGATAGTCCTCCTTTTTCTGTTTCTTGGCCTTGGTGTCCACCCCTAAAATGTGGAAGCAGGGAAGATTTCTGCCATGGCCCTGGGTCTTCCCAGGTGATTTCATTCACACTCACAGCCTTGAGGGCCACCTTTCTCCAGCGAATGCAGATGACTGCTGTGTCACTGCAGACACACCTGGGACACCACATATCTGCTTCTGAACTCCTCTCTCCACCTTTCATCCCAAAGACCTCATCCTCCTTGTCAGCATGTCCACCACTGAATGTGAATTGATACAACCACTCCAAGCTCCAAGTTGTAGTGATAATGTTGCTCATATTTTATACTTTAAATATGATAATCTGTAAAACAACCGTGTGTGCTTACAATCCAGATATAAAAAGTCACAAAATTCTCATCCAAAAAAGAAACAAAACCAGCAAGATAAATTTTTAAAAGCCCATTAGACATCTGAGCTCACAAAGAAACCTAAATGAACTAAACTTCAGAAAGTGACAAGCCACTCACAAGAGAGAAGTGATCCGTGGCTGCTCTCCTTCCCTGCAGAGACAGGGACAGGGAGAAGCGGCCGTAGACGGGGCCCTCAGGCTGTCAACTGCGGAGACTTGAGGCAGCTGGTGAGCCCAGAGGAACATCTGTGAGGGAGTCCCCGCCTTCACTGGACATAGGGTGACAGCAGCCAGGGCACAGGGATCCAGGCGGGGAACTGGAAGGCCAGGAGAACGCCTCAGAATCTTGATCATGTTTGCTGATCCTTCCTCTGCTGTGGCCAGTCAGCCATTAAGCTGATCTAATACAATTTGTATTTAAAGTCGGGTCAGTAGACTGAACCACAAGGGGAAGAAAAGAGTTAACAACAGCAAAAGGACGTCTGAAATCTGTAGGACAATATCAAGGCAGTTTCACTGTAACTGTTTTTACTCATGACACCTCTTCCACCAAATGTCTGGGTTTTTTCCACACCAACAATCAACTCTCCAACTCTCCAGACAACCACTGGACATCCTTCAGTTCAGTTCGTTTCTGGCACTACCTCCCCAGAGTTGTGTCAGACTCCACAGGTTCACAGCTCAGTCCCACGAGACTGCTGGCTCTCCCGGTGCCAGTCACCAGTGTCACGTGCCCAGGGCACCCATACTTCTGTCTGACGTGGCTACAAAGTTGAGACTTCCCCCCACACACACACATACCCCTCCACCCCTTTGAGGTTTGATAATTTGCTAGAAAAGCTCATAGAACTCGGGAACACACTTTACTTACATTTACTGGTTTATTATAAAGGATACAAATGAAGAGTGAGACAAAGAGGTCTGTAGCGCTGGAAGGGTCCCAAGCACAGGAGCTTCTGTCCTGTGGAGTTGGGAGTATGCCATCAATCCAGAAACTCTTCAAACCCCATTGTTAAGGACTTTTTATGGAGGCTCGATTGCTAGGCATGACTGACTAAATCATTGGCCATTGAGATTAACTCAGTCTCCAGCTCCTCCTCCCTCCCCAGAGGATGGAGGGTAGGGCTGAAAGTTCCAACCCCCTTATCAAGATCTGGTCTTTCTCGCAACCCGCCCTCCCACCCCACAATCTGGAGCTATCTAGGGGCCTGCCAGGATCACCTCATCTGAACAAAAGACACTCCTCTCACTCAGCATATTCCAAGAGATTTAAGAGCCCTGTGTCAGGACCTGGGAACAAAGACCAAATACATATTTCTTATTATGCCACACTCACATACACATCATTGGCATCCCAGAAAGAAAGGAGAAAAAGAATGGCACAAAAATATAATTCAAGACATTAAGGACAAGAACTTTCCAAAACTGATAAAAGTGATCAATACACAAATCCAAGAATATCTCCAAACGCCAATCAGAATAAATACAAAAGGGTTGATCTTAAAAGCAGTCAGAAGGGCATTAAAAAACACATTATATACTGAAGAACAGTGATAAGAATTGTCACCGACTTCTAAACAAACACTGGAGATCAGAAGATAATGACATGGCATCTTCAACACAGTAAATAAAGGTGGGGCAGGGACCTGCCAAGCATGAATTCTATATCCAGCAAAAATTTTCTTCAAAAGTGAAGGTGAATTAAAGATATTCGCAGACAAAAACTGAGAGAATTTACCTACAGCAGACCCATATCATGAAAGATACTAAATGAAATTCTAAGAAGACTGTTGGCTTTTAAAACAAAAATAACAATTGTATTACTGTGTTTATAACGTTTGAAGAAGCTAAATATAAGGCAACGAGCACAATGGGTGGGAGGAATACATGAAATTAGATTGTTGTGTATCTTCCATTGTTCATGAAGTAGCACCATATTATGTGGAAATAGACTGAAATTTACAGATTCATATTGTAATCTCTAGAGAAACATTGGAAAAAATAGGCACACACAAAGTGGTATCGCTAAAAAGTCAATACAAGAGAAAAAATAGAATACAGAAAAAAGTGTGATTTATCCAAAAGAAGGCAGAAAAGGAGGAGCGGAGAAACAACAAACAAATGCCAAAATGAGAAACTTAAAACCAGTCATGTAAATAATTACATTGAATGTCAATCTTCTTATTTCTAGCATTCACATATTTTACAGACTCCACAGGGCATTGTGCATTTCTACATACACTATGTTGATGTCTACAAATACGGTCTCTGTGACAGTTTTACTGTTTTTACAGTCTTGGTGCTTTTTTTTTTCTTATCGTATTGACTCAATCCTCCAGTACAGTGTCGAAAACAAGTGGTGAGAGTGGACATCCACGCCTTGTCGTAAGGCATGGCTGACAGTAAAGCATAACAGCCAAAAGGCCGGCGAGAATGTGGAGCAGCTGGAACGGGGTACGTTTCTGAGGGGAGTAGGAAATAGTGTGACTGCTTTGGAGGACTGTGCTCTGTTTTCGTATTAAGTTAAACGTATACCTAACTTATGGCTCAGCACTTCGAACCTTACGTATTCACCCAAGAGAAATTAAAATATATGTTTAGAGAAAGACTTGTAAAAAAAAAAAAAGCCTTATTCATAATAGCCAAAAGCTTGAAACAACCCAAATATCCCTCAACATAATGATGGGCAAAGTCTGATATATTCATACAATGGAATACCATACAGCAATAAAAGAAGAATTAGCTATCAAATAATATAGATTCCTTTCAAAAACATCATTAAATGAAAGATGCTAGACACAAGAGTATATATGAAATCCAAGGACAATCAAAACTAATGTATGAAGTAGGAGTCAAAAAGTTTTGTCTGGGGTAGGTACAAGACTTAACTAGAAATGGGCAAAGTTTCCTTAACTAAGGAAACTTTGGGGGTTATAGAAATGTTCTTTATCTTGTTTGGGGCAGTAGTTACAGGAGAAAATGAAACGTCAAACCCTACGCTTCATTTTATTGTTTGTTAGTTATACGTCGGTAAAATATACGTATATATTTATATATATAAAACACTTTAAAGCCCTGTGTTATAGGTACTGAAGGTATTCCTAGTCTTCAAATGAGAGAACTGAGGCAAAGAGAGGTTAATGGACTTGCCCAGTTCGTGGCAAAACTAATAAACAGAGCTGGGTAGTCTGGCTGAAAAGCCTGCACTCTTAGTGAGAATGCTGTTGTCTCAGATCCTTGCCCAGAAATTCTACTTCTAGGACTTTATCCTTCAGATAAACTCACAGAAGTTCCAAACATCAAGGTTAGTAACTATACAGGGTTAGTCATTGCAGCGTTGTGGATTAGCAGGGGGCTGATTATATTATTTATAGCGTAATCACTTGATATAATATGATGAAGGGGAAAAGGCCAGCTTGAGAAAACTTTATATACTTATATTGAATGACCTCCTAGGTGTAGTGTAGAGTGAAAAAAATCAAAGATACATACTATATTCTACCATCTGGGTTAATAAATAAAAGAAGATGCAGGGGAAACTGTATACACATATGCTTGTATAAACCGCAGGTATATCTGAAAGGAAGCCTAGGAAATGGATGAGATAGTTTCCAGGGAGAGGAATTGAATGGCTGGGAGAGAGGGGTGCGAGGGAGACGTTTCAGTCCAGTATACCTGTTCTGTACATCCTGGGTAGTGAAGCCTGTGAGTGTATTACCTATTCCAAAAATTAATGATATAGTAACAATTTGGAAATGACTGAAATAGCTCATCACACACATAGTTGCCTGAGCTGACAGAAGCCTGCTTCAGACTTCTTAGAACTGTCCCTCTCACCAGTCCATACCCTGTGGCTTTGGGGTATCAGCCTCAAAGTGTCCCTTCCTACCCATCAAGCCTACCCCGTCTTTCTCCAGGATCGTTTCAGGGCCTCCTAGCTCGTTTCCTTCCCTGTTTCCCTTTGCGTCCCGTTCCCTCCATCTGGTCCAAGCTCTCACGGTGCTTAGTATTCCCCAGGTTTTGCCTAGAAATCCATTTCCACTTCTGCCCTGTAAGGTCCTTAAAAATAGACATCCATCTCACCTATCCATGGGTTATTAAGGGCTTGGTATCTGGCAGAAGGACCCCAAAGGCCTGTTGCTTCCAGAATTCAGCTTTCAAACAGGTCTGGTAACACTCTGCCTTCCTTGCCCTCAGGGCCTCCTCCCACTTGCAGCCGTCCTGCCCAAAACTTCATCCTCCAAATGACTTCACATGCTGCCCAGGTGGACGTTTTAAATTTATATTGTTAAGTATTTTATTGTCTGTTAGAAAAAATAAACTAGTCCATGAATCCTGTGGGATTTTAATTTTACCAATATTATTGCTCAGAGAAGTTTAAGTTAAAAAAATAGAATGATTTTTTACAATATTCAGTAGTAAGTAATACAGATGGAACATGGATATGGCAGAAATGGTGACAGTGAGGCCCTGGCCTTCGGGAGATGCTGACGTACAGGAAACAGGGCCTCACGCAGAGCAGACACTCATCCGTGGGAAGATGCGTCGTCTCGTTGACCTTCACCGCCTGTCCGTCCCCGCCCTGCCTGGAGCCTTTTCTGTGGTTACCTGAATGCGCTGGCCACCCCACCCCACCCCACCCCACCCAGGCTCACTCTGCAGAACCACTTGGATTCATCTTGCACGTTCACCATTCTGTGCTTTTGTTCCTGCTGTTTCTGTTTATAGAATGTGATCCCCCCACCTTAGGTCCTGTTGCTGGGCCTCTGCTGGGCAAACTCTCTCCTGAAGGAGGGTTCAGCGGGGTTCAGCTCCAACTTCAACTCTTCTCATGAAGTCCTCCCTAGTGTATTAGTTTCCTATTGCTGCCGTAACAAAATATAGCAAATGTCACTTGCAAGAGCGCAAGTTTATTGTCTTATAGTTCTGGAAGTCAGAAGTCTGAAATCAGTTGCACTGGCTTAAAGTCAAGGTATTGGCAGAGCTGGTTCCCCCCAGAGGCTCTGAGGAGGGAATTGGCTTCCTTGCCTTTTGCAGCTTCTCGGGGCTGCCTTTCTTCCAGCCTCCCATACCTGGCACCGCTGCTGTCTCGGGTACTTTCTTTTTCAGTGTAGACAGTCTTTATTGGCAGGTGTTAACGCAAAATAGTAACAAGTCCAGAAGGATGGGAAAGGAAGTAGGGCATGGCTCTCCTCCCCCACGTGAGGACCCTGGGAAACCAGGCCAGTGGGGCGGGGCCTTGGCCACTTTGAGCCCAGCACCTTCTGGAGAACAAGCTCCCATGCAGGAGAACGCCTCACAACACAGGGGAAGGGAGCAGAACCCCGGAAGATGCCTTTCACCCATCTTCAGGGCACATTATCCTGGTCTCCACTTGCATCTTACATCACCTTCTCTGGCTCCAGCTTCTCCTCGTCTCCTTCTAAGGACCCTTGTGATAACATTGGGCCCATCTGGATAATCCAGCACCCTCACCCCATCGCAAGATTCTTAACCAAATCGCGTCTGTAAGGCCCCTTTTGCCATGGAAAGTAACATATTCACAGGTTCTAGGGTTGGGGTGTGGACATCCTCCCACACCTGGAGTCACCCTTCTCCTGGGAACTGAAGATGTGGCTTTACCTCTGTGCTCCCACAACTCTCTGTCCATCTTTCAGCATCTCGTTGAGTATCTGCCTTATAATTTTCTGTCATCTGACCAGTCTTCTCCCTGTGAGCCTCCTGGGGGCAGGGGTGGGGTTGCAGCCATCCTGCCTGCCCAGACTTCCTGCCGGACAGAAGAAGGCATGTGTTTGAGGGAGTCGACCGCCCAGCGCACGACGGCCCTGCGGTGCTGCGGTTCCCAGGCCAGGCTCAGGGCCCGGCCGCCTGTTGAGGTTCCCAGCTGTGCCACTCACTTGCCCCGCCCCTCCATGCCCTGTCTGCAAAATGGTGCTGACGGATCGAACCCAACCCAGAGGCTAACAGCAAGGACTAAATGGGGTCACACGCGTGAAGGACAAGAAGAGCACCTGACCACTCAGGGCAGCTAGCTCCATCCCTGTTGTTGTTATTTTTATTGTTTATGTTGTGAAAGGTTTTTCTGTTGTGTAAGTTATTCTTGACAAACTTAGGAAACTTAGGCTACACTCTTTGTTATTAAATCTGATTGTCTTTAGGTTTAAAGTAATGTTTTCCTTGATTTTAAATATTTTTGCAAAAGTTTTTAGAATGACAAAAATGTAGAAAGTACTAGAGAATTTGTTTAGGGTGACCGTGAACCTGTGGCCTAGCCATCTCGTGTGCACCCACCGCTCTGGTTCAGGTGGGCAGGGCTGCCTAGACAACAGCCCTGTGCAGAGTGGTACGAAATGGCACGTCAGGCCTTAGCTCTCTGAGAGATGGTAGAGTTTAAAGATGCACGTGACTGTGGAACCTACATAAGGAGCTGAGGTTCTGGATACTCAAAGCCTTCCTTACGAGGCACCACATACCATTATGGGGATGACAGCATCCGTGTGTCATTCCAAGGAAAGGGCTTGGAGGTACTGGAGTGTGATGCAGGGCACACGTATGTCCTGAGAGCTGAACAAGTCTACTGCAGTTAGAGGAAAGGAATTTTTAAAACACCTTGTAGCAAGTACTTTCATTGGGAACACGTGCTCCTACCAAAGATCCTGACTACTTGGTGCCCATGAAAGTCATATTTTTAGAATGTCATGAAAAATGGAGAAGTATATGAAAGGCATTCTAGCTTTAGGAAATAATGCTAGTAGGGATCTTAGATTAAAGAGGTAATAAGATCTGCCTAGGCAGAGTGAGGAGAGATGGTTTAGCAGTGAAGAATAAGGTTATCAGACAAGTAAATGGCTTGCTGGAAAATAAAAATATCATTTGGATGGCAGGAAGCCATTGCCTGTTTTTCAAAAAGCAAGCTATTGAAGTTATCATACCGTCCACATCATTTAACTTGAACGTTAAAGGAGTGGTCCTGGAGTTGGAGTGATGGTGGGAGGGAGAAACTGTAGTGGTCCCGCTCGAAGAGTAGGGTCCAATTTATGAATTTATTTCAGGGATTGAGGTTCAAATGTAGATTAAATGTAAAATGAAGGACCAGACAGCTCTCTCAGAGTGGATGGAAGTAACAAAGGACAAAGAAGAGTTGCAGACCAGTGTCTGTTCCGTGGAAGGCAGACACCATGTTCTGATTAAGAACTTGGAATTGTTTTGGGAGTGGAGTGGAAATAAGCCCCGTCTTCACCGCGTCATGTGTGAGATGGGGATGAAGTGTCTAGGTTGTGGAGCTGAGCTGAAGGCGGTCAGATTTAGAAAAGCGCTGTCCCCCACGGATGAAAGCCTGAAGCTGTGGGACAGGATTCACTCTGGTGAGCCGTGCGGGAGGCCTTCCGCCCGGGGCCGGCCAGCGCGCAGGGACCTTTGGGAGAGACAGTGGGCATCACCCCCTGCCGTGTTTGGCCCGAGTCAGGGTGTCGTCACTGTGTAGACTCACCAAATGCAAATGCCGAAGGGGAGGAAATGTCCTTACAGGTGTGACAGGCCAAGATCTCAGGTTCTCAAAGATCAACAGAGATGCCTCTTGCAGTGAAGAGGCGTCACGGGGCTCAGGAAGGAGAGGACAGGGAGGCGTGGTGGTCACGCCACAGCCACCTGAGCTGGGACCCGGCGGCTGGGGAGACACTCGTGCTTCAGCCGGGAGTGCCACAGCCTCTTCCTTAGCATGGCTCTGGAAGTCTGGGCGATGGAGGGACGCGGGAGTCGGTCACTGCTCGAGACGCCTGGCTGTCGCCGAGTGCCTGTTGGCTGGCCTGGAGGTGAGAGCTGGCGGCCAAGCAGGAGCAGGTCGTGAGGACTTCCCCGGGCGTGGTCAGCCCTGCTGGTGGCACCCACCCCACCCCCAGAGGCCACGCACCTGGCTCAGGAGCCCCCAAGGCTCCTCTGATCTCAGCTCTCTCTGTGCTCCAGAAGCACTTCTCACTTTACGCTTTGGGGAGTGCTTGGCCGAGACTCCCTGGAGCTGTGGGCGTCATGGAAGGCGAAGTGGCTTATGGCAACATGGTAAATGCTTTGTCAGAATTCCAGGATAGCAAGGAGGGAGGTGAGGAAGATACGCCTATCATAGAGAAAGACGTCCAACAAGGTCCCTACCTTCGTGGCGCTTACATTTCTCATGGGTGAGTTAGGCATTGAACAGGTAGATTTAAAAATAGATAAATAGCCAGGCAGATATTATACAGACCTTGTAGCAGACGCCCTGAAGACAAAATGGGATGATGTGTGTGTGTTGCAGGGTGAAGTTGGGGTGCAGAGCTGCCTGGCTTGGGGGGACCACACCAATTTTTGTGATTGTTGGCAGCTGAGCTAAGACCTAAAGCCTGAGGAGCATTTGGCCAGGGAGGAAAGCATTCAAGGAAAAGGAACAGTCAGCATGAAGGTAGAAACAGAACAATTGGGAGGATTTGAGTCTGGGAGGAGGAGACCAGTTCGATGACTACAGTGGGCCAGGCAGGGTGTGCTGGCATCATGTCAGAGCAGTGATGGCGGGTGAATCAAAGACAAGACATCTCTGACTCAGCAGAGTCAGAAAAGTGGAAATCATAGCTGGTGTGAATGGAAATGTGTTTATTCTCAAGTTGGGAGGGTTGATGGGGGAACATGTGGGGAAACTTTGGGCTTATAACCTCTGTCTTCTCTGAGAAGGCCGAAACAAGCTGTTGCCCGGGAAAGAGGGGTCTCGGGCAGTGGTTGGGAGCTGGAAAAAAGTCGTAGGAGTGTGGGATCGTTGCTATGTGGAAAGAGAGGCCTGGGTGGGTTCAGCTGAAGTAGGATAGTCTTCACACCGGTCCTCACAGCTTTGTGACTTTCTTCCAGCAAGGCAGCCACCACACCTCTGTGCAGAGGAAGCAGGGAGAGAGGCTTTTCCAGGTGGTTGAGACAGAAGGACAGGCAGGATTCCTAAAGAGCTGGCACAGTATGGCGAGTGATGCTGGCGATAAAAGGACAAGAGGCCAACAGATGTGTAAACCCAAGGAGACCTAAGTAGAGAGCTTTGGACATGACAAGACCTCAGTGCAGATGGGAAGGAGTTGTCTTGAGAGCGACCATGGGGGAGAGGTGGAAGGATGGCCTAGGGTCGCAGACAGGAAGTTGGGTTTAATCCTTTTAGATCCCTACATTACATTGCAGCTGCCATTTTGTCTTTTTTCCTCCTGTCTGAGTAATGAATCTGTGCTTTCATTACAAGGGAAATGGTTGGCAGGTTGGTTGGATTTCAGTGAATTCTGATCTAATAATGAAACATTTCCTTTTAATTGTTGTGTATATCTTTCTCAGCTTTTTCTCTACTTAAAGCATATTTCTTCTCTTGTTCTTTGAGCAGCCAAAACGGATGTGTTGGATGCACTGGCTCTGTTAACAGGCCTCTACCAGGTGTCTATTGTCACTCTTACATCTAACACCACAGCCATAATTGATGGAGAGTTGAGTTGCAAGCTCTTAGGACTAATGGTAGAGTCTAAACTAAAACATTTCCTGCAGCTGCCTTTAAATAATAATAACAATAGTAATAATATTTTATATAGGGATAGTACTTTACAATTTGCAAAGCGCTTTCACATACATCGTATCATTTAATCTTCACAATAAATAAGGCTTTTTGAATGCTTAGATCTTTCCTAAAGTGAGAAATCATGGTGCACATCTTGATTTAATCATGGTGAGTTGCCAGAAGTTCTTGACGTGATAAGCATTTATTGAGCACCTTCTGTGCCTAAAGCACTTTACTAAGGACAGCATGGGGTAAACTTCCCGTAAGGAGATACCAAGTAAGTAGCCCCGGCCCAGTAACTGTGATCTTGCTTCCTGGCTCACTCCCCCTTCGTCATCACAGTCACTGTTTTGGCGGCTGCTTGCTAAACCATAAAGTTATATAAATATTACTAGGAATTCATTGTATCAGAGTTTACATTTTTAAAACTAGGATTCTGATACTTATCTAAGTTCAGTAATACTTCAGGAAGTCATTCTATCGATTTCAGCTTGAACTTTCTTGAAAATTATGTATCTGTTACTTGAATCTCAAGGATATTTCAGATCCAGCATATTTGAAAATGTCTAGCCATTGAGTTGGTTGTCCTGATTAGGATGATTAGGCTATGACTCCAAGAGTACAACTTGACCCTCAGCCCCAGAAGGCTTATTCAGTGGGAAGGAAGACATAATCATCTCTGGGTTCTTGAGCCAGACTCGGATGCACTGAGGAGACTGGGAGAGAAAGGGCTTCCCAGGAGGGAGCTTCCTGGGTGAGATGGGGAGTAGAGGGTAGCATTGGAGCCGAGCACAGGCCCAGGGCAGGACTCCTGAACCTTTAGCCAGGAGCCCCTAGAGGGTCCAGGCATGTGTTCTGGGCCACCACAACTCCTCACAGAGTCTCCAGAAAGCATGAGACCCCCCAGCCCCTGCCTTCAAAGGCCCCTGGGCAGAGTGGCGCCTCACAGAGAGCAGTAAGACATGCCCATCAGCATTCCTTTCCCCATAGAGGGCTGGGGCGGCCGCTGAGGCCTGATGTGGCCCATCAGGACCACCAAGGGGCTGCTTTGTTACTGAAACACAGAGGAGCCAGCTGTCTTCCTGCTTCTTGTTTGGCATCTTAGTTTTATTAACTCTAGTATTACACTAGCTCTTTATGTGGTCACGTGGTTTAGGAATGGGTGAGGAGAAACCTAAATGGCCTAATGCTTATAAGCACACTGATTTCCTGGACACAGTTTTTTTTACAAAAGTTTTCCCATGGTGCCATCTTTTTAAAGAACAGCTTCTGTATATTACAAGGGAGGCTAATGTCTGGATTATCAAATTATCTCTTGGTTCTTTTGATGTGGAGCTCAGGCAGTCACAAGCCAAAGAACCCTTCCTTTGTGTTGGGCAGACGTGCCTGACGCTTTATTTTGACCCAGAATATGCAGCCAGCATCTGAGCCTCTCGTGAATACTCCGGAGAGGACCACAATTAGGATATAGTGTGGAGCGGGAGTTTGAGCATGAAGTCTAAGTGGTGTTTCCAGCTGGGGCTGGCGACGTGCTTTAAATAATTGTATTCTGATCATTCAGGTCTCTCTTTATAGGGCATCTTTTATGACCAAGACTGTCCAGTACCAGAATGAGCTGCATAAATTCCTAATCTGGGACACAGCTGGACAAGAACGAGTAAGTCACTCTTTAATTTACTGTGTGTTTTTCTGAGGCCCAGATTAAAGCCCCGACAAAACCGCCGGTTCCTGTCATTTCACGTCACTCGCCTCACTTCTCTGCGCTGGAGACACGTCTTTCCATTTGCGTGGGCCAGCCTTTCTCTTTTCAGTTAGAACCACGGAGTCCACCGATGGAGAAAGTGATATGGGCACTGAGGACATTTTTATACTTTTTAGTGTCTTCAAGTAAACACTGACCAACAGGCCTGGTAAAACCCTGCTCAGAGTATCGTGTGTAATTTGGGGCTCCATCCTCTAGCAAAGATATACAAGAATTAACGGTAGAAAGGGAGAGTTAAGCACATCCCATTTATAGTCGCCTTTTAAATGCTAAGGAGGGAACTTTACAGCATATAAAGTTTGAGATTTAAGTGAAATGGATGAGCTAACACAGTGCTGTGCAATAGGTGCTTAATAAACGCCTGATGATGAAGTTGTCCAGGGTGGGCATCTGCCTCAGGAAGGGCCTGGACCAGAGCTGGGGCCGGGAGCACGGCCTCACCGTGCAGAATGGCATTTGGCAAAGCCCGCCCGAGTCGGACGGGGTGGGAAGGCGGGGAGGGGGCCAGACGCTGCTGCCACCTCATTTTCCCTCTGGGCCCGGAGTCTCATTTCGCTGTTGAGGTGTGTCTGGCAGCTACCCCATTATTCAGCTGCTGTTTAATTTTGTTTTCAAACAGTATTATCAAAACAAGAACATGTGATGGATGCACAGTGCTATCTTAAGCTCTTATAAGCATAGCAGAAGTGATCAGGAGAAATAGTCTGTCCTCACAGTCTTATCTGAGACAGCATAGATACGCGAATGGTAGAAAACCTGACAAGAATCATCACAGACACGTGGAGGAAAGCACAACAAGCCATTACTGTTGTCCTAGACGTAGACAGCATACATTTGTACAGATTTAATGTCTAAAGTTTGCTCTGTTTGGTTTCCTCTGTTTTTTTAATGCTGGATATCACACCCTGTGTCCATTTCCTCACCTTAGATGCGTCTGCTAAGTCTCCGGTCCCTGCTTCTCCCACGTCGTTTGGGCCGTGCGTCTCCAGTGGGGCTAGGCCTTTGCTAACCACCACTCTGCTGTCCCTCAGAAGGGCTGCTTGCCACACAGTGTTCCTGAATATATCCATGGACACAGCCCTGGCATCTAGCCTATTAGCCACGAACTCGTGGCTCTTCATACAAGTAATATATGTGCCCTTTCACTGAATCCCAAGTTTCGGTTACCCCGTCCCATATATTTGATGACACAGCAAAACCCTCATTATAAAGCATCATGCTATGATATGGATTCCATTGTGCTTTGAATCCGAGCCTGTCCTGGTGGACATGGTGATACATAACATCTCTTCTTTCCAGAACATAAAAGAAGAATAACACAAGGGTTTATGCCTCTCTCTCGCTGCTACCAGAACAGCAGGATTCTGTGAAGTTTTGTAATTAGCTGGTCTGCATGCCTCTTGTTTCCGCATTTCTAATTGATTCTGCACCCCGAGTAGTTGCTCTGAAATGCAAATCTGCCTCACCCCTACCTGGAGCTCTATCACTGAACCAGCCAGGGGCTCGCGCAGGGAATGTAGATGAGCCCAGTGGGCCCGGAAGGCCCGCCCGTCAGAGCCCCGCGCCGAGGAGACCCTCAGGAGAGGGGTGCCTGCAGTGAGCCCTCGCTCCAGCTGGTTGTTGCCAGATTACAGGGTTTAAGAAGAGCGAAACGTCTGACAGCTAATCACAAACTGTTTGAAATGCTGTGAGGATCCTCCAGGGCGCATCTGTAAGCTTGTCCTTCCCGTTTGTCCCGGGCACGGCCTTTAGGGCCCGGACCGTGCCAACCTCGGCCTGACTCTCCACCTTCACCTCCTCCCACCAATTCGTCCTCCAAGACCAAACTGCATAGGCTTCTGCAGTGCGCCAGGCCAGTCCACACCCTCATACCCATGGCTTGCCGTTCCCTCTGCGCAGAATACCCTCCCTGCCACCGTTAGCCTAGAGACCGCATGCTCAGCCTTCAGAGCTCGTGTCTGATGTCGCCCCAGGGAGCTTTCCTCACCACCCCTGCCGTTCTCAGATGGCCCCGTGTCCGCTGTGCTCAGGCGTGAACATGGAGGCGCTCGACTCCCTCCCGGTCAGCCTGCCACGTCGGCGAGACCGCGTGTCCCGGCAGCTCCGGCTTCTACATACACCTCGGATCCACTCAGTTCTCCCTGTCTCCACTGCCAGCTCTCTGCTCTCCGCCACTTTAACTCTCACCTGAGAATTCCTTTCACCTTTTAACTTCCCCCTTCCCAGCCCCACTTAATACCTTATCCTCCCACTTAACTGCCCTTCAGTAACTGCCCACTGCTCCTCTCCTGGGAGCCACGCCCTGCCCACTGGCCTGCACAGCCCTGCACGGCCTGTTCCACCTGCTCTCCAGGGCCCTCCCGGTCCGTCCACGCTCTCACCCGCTGAGCTGCAGCCCGCCGCCTCCGCTCAGTTCCTCAAACTCTCCAGAACCGGACCTTCATACACGCTGTTTCTCGTACTGGAACTCTCTCTTCCCTCCACTCAGAGCCTGGCCAGCTGGCTCCTTACCAGCCTTTTCGTCTCAAGTTCAACGTCACACCTTCACAGTTTTCCCTAACCCCTCTGTACCTAAGCACGACCCCAGCTCATTCTCCATCACTGCCCTTTATTCATTTCCCTCAGGACCCTCATTCCAAGTTGTAATTAGATCTCTCTCTACACACTCTTCCTGACAGGCTGTGCCCACAGACTGTAAACTGTGAGAGCTGGGACCACGGGGTCGTATTCCCAGGGCCCAGCACAGAGCCTGACCTGGGGTTGACGCTCAGACATTGGGAGGACCAATTAGCAGCTGAACTCTCTAGTGTATCTCTTCGGATCCTGAACAGTCTTTGCGATTGCCCACATCCGTGGGGTTGTCCCCCGTTTCCTTACTTGTTTATCTTCTGTTAGACTGTGAGCTCCTTGGGGGCAGGGACCGTCCTCATGTCTGTGCACTCAGCCCCTGGCACACAGTATTGATGCCAGTGGATTTAGATCAGTTGATTGTCAGCCTGCTTTGGCACAGGTAAGGAGGAACAGATCCTCTAGCTAGTTTTACCGTGTGAGTATTGCATGCCTCAAATTATACATTTCTGATATTTGCATATTTATTATTCAGTTTTCTGTAGTGATGACATTTATCATGGAACCAAAAGTCATCGTAAAATGGCACCCCTTTATGAGGACCTGACCATTCAGACACCCTCCCCATTTGACCCTCGCGTTTTCACAGATGGACCATCTTTCTGATGGTCCAGCCGCAGTTGGTTGCAAAGTAATTGCATTAAGTCAATGAAGGTGATTTTGGAGAACTTCGCAGATGTCATGCAAAGCCGTGGACGGTAAGGGGTTTGTTACATTAAGTGAGGAGAAAACTACTGATCAGAATGATGACATAAGTGCTTCAGAAGGTAATGCTTTGTGTATCAGAAGGTTGAGAGGCCTCGGGAAAACTGATGGAGTCCTCAGATATTTTGTAAAAATTCCTTTTTGATGACAGGACTAGGAAAGGCAAACATGAAATGAAAGATAGATATCATATTGTGCCGGCATATGGTTTTATCAAAAGAATCACAGTCAAGTTATCGATCAACTCTGACTCAGTGTTCATTCAGGAAACTAGCTCCTGGTTGCAATAATAAACCTAAGTTTTTTCTAATATCAGATAAAATGAAATTCGTTTTCATAATTTTTTTCTCAAGATAGAGCCTTTGTCAAACCTTTTCATTCCTATTTGCTATCCTAAATGAATTCGTTTTAAGTGATCTTTTCCCACCAATCACCCTTCACTAACAGGGGCTCCTGCAGAAGCATGGAGACAGACCCAGCCCCTGCTCAGACGTGCACCTCAAGTCCATATCAGAAATGCACCGTAACTGTAGCAGCAGCATTTCAGTTACTTGCCATCTGTCTGTGATCATGTAAAAGAAAGCTTCTAACCAAAGTCTATTATAGACACTGCATCCAGTCCTTGAAGATTTATGTCCCTGAATCTTACTGTGGTTTCTCCTAATGACTGTTTCTAGAGGGCAGAGCACCAGGAAGACACGGACTCATCCACTGTCACAGGAGCCACAGAGGAGTTGTTCTCGTGTCTGAAATCAGGAAAACGTGTAGTGGCTTAATATCTAGAGCCAGGGTCCACACTGTGGCCCACAGGCCAAATCCAGCTTGCTTCCCGTTTTATCAGAACACAGCCATGCTTATTTGTTTACATATTGTCTACGGCTACTTTCACACTTCCGTAATAGAGCTGAGGAGTTGCGACAGAGATCATATGACCCACAAAGCCCCAAATGTTTACTGCCTAACCCCTTCCAGAAGAAGTTTGCCAACCGCTGATCTAGAGCCAGATTGGGAGCAGAGCTGTGCGGATGTCCCGTTAGTCTCTTTTTAAGCTGCCACCTTCTTTCTTTACACCAAAAGGACATGGAAAGAGTTTCAGTGTCAGTAATGGTGGAGTGGCTTGTAACAGACTAACCCTCCCACAGATAACTATTATGTGTAAACTCTGGACAAAACATTAAACAACTCTCTGAAGGTACTGCCAAGCAACCAGATGCAGTTGGGGACTGAAAAGGGAATGACATTGAGTGAGACTCACATTTTCATGGCTTTTCCCCAGAGGGCACTCCCCAGACCATGCAGCACAGGGTAGCTAGGACTCCAGCAGAAAGACTGTCTTTTTAGCTTGCAGTATTTGAGGACAGAATGCAAGGTTGCTAGAGCAGCTGGGAAGGAAGGAGGCAAATCCCAGAAAAGATGGATCCAACAAGGAGGGAAGCCCCAAAAATCTGCTTGTAAATTCCCTTCAAGGCTTTGCTTAACCCCCAAATTGTGAATGCACAGGGGCGACACTAAGAGACCCAAGAGAAACCAACAGCTGGAGGGGTGACAAGACGGAGCGGAGATGCGGCTGCTGCTCATCACAGGAAAAGGAGAGTTTGGAGTCCAGTCCTGCCCTGTTAGAGGGGGTTGATAAACACGTTGGGCTTCCCTTGAAACTTCTGAAGGGCCATGTCTGAAGAGTAGAGACCCAAGTAGACCCACCCTAACCATGTGTAAAACCAATCTCAGGTTGATTAGCCAGTGTTTTAACACTCTTCAGAGAAGATAATGGAAACCAGATGGTTTAGAAATGTTCAAAGATTTAAAGGAAAAGTAGTCTTTTTTTTTTTTTTTTTAGGAAAAGTAGTCATAATCTACTTAACTACAGATGGGGAATCTTACACAGAATGGCAACTAATAATCAGACGGAAATGCTAAAACTGAAAACTGTAATAGTTAAGATGAAAAGTCCACTGGATAAGTGACCAAACAGAAGAACAGAGTGGAAGAATAGGAACATAGTCTTAGTACCATAGGGACAAATTCAAACAATCTAACATATGTGTAACTTGAGACCCAGAAGTTGTAAAAAGGGGGGAAGGAGACAGAAAGAAAAGATATTTTGAGAAATAATGGCTGAAAATTTCCCAAATTTTGGTGGAATATATCAACTCGCAAATCCAAAAGTTTAGCACACTCGTAGGTACAAAGAAAACCACATCTAGTTCCATCATAATCAAACTGCTGAAAACCAAAGTTAAAGAGACAGATCTTGAAAGCAGCCAGGGATAATAGTATAGACACATTATGTGTGGGACACAACAGTATGAATGAGGGCCAGCTTCCCACAGAGTCAGTGGAGGCCAGGAGACAGTGGAGCAGTGTATCTTTAAAGTGCCAAAATTATCCATCTGCCAAAATTATCTTTAAAATATGAAGTCAAAGTCATGACACCATTAGAAGAAGAAAAGCAGAGAGGATTTAGCAGCAGCGGTCCCAGAAAGGTTCTCAGCCTAGAGGAAATGACACCAGATGGTAACTCAGATCCGTAGGAAGAAATAATAACCACTAGAAACAGTAAATATAAAAATCTGTCTTTTTTCTTCTTATTTAAGAGACTACTGGCTATTTAATGCAAAAATTATAATATTGGATTGTGTGGGTTATCACATAGATTTAAAATATTTGACAATAGCACAAAGGACAGTGGGATAAAAAAAATCTTGTAAGGTTCTGATCTTTTACATGAGGTGGTGCATTTTAAACTCTATGTCAACTGTGAGGAATGCATATTGTAGTTACAAGAGCAGCCACTTAAAAAGTAATACAGGAAGGTATAACTAAAAAGCCAATGGACAAATTAATAAGTTAAAATTGAATACTAAAAAATAGTTAATGCAAAAGAAGGGAAGAAAGGAAGAACAGGTTGTTTTTTTTTAATGGAACAAATATAAAGCAAACAGCAAAATGGTAGAACTAATATTAGTAAAAACCAAATATGTCAGTAAGTACATTAAATGTAAAGGAACTAAACATTCCACTTAAAAGGCAGAGGTTGTCAGATTGGATCAAAAGTCAGGATCTAACAATGTGCTGGTTACAAAAGGATTACCTTAAATGTAAACCCAGACATTGCTTGAAAATAAGAGAATGGAAGAGGATATTCTATGCAGATCTTAAGCAAGAGAAAACCATTGCGGTTATATCAATATCAATAAATATCAATAAAATAGACTTGGATATTCAAGGATAAAGAAGGGACATGAAAAGAGGAACATTAGGGAACTTTCCATGTTGATACAAACGTTTTATATCTCGGTGGGATGGTGTTTACGTGGTTGTATACCTACACATTTGTTGTTTTACCAAAACTTAAGACCTTTTATCAAACATAAGATCTTTGCACTTCTCTAAATGAATTTTACCTTACAAATTTAAATGCAAAAAACAAAACAAAGCCAAAGAACCAACAATCTTGTAAAGCATGTTGCCAGAATAATGCATCAAAAATGAAAGCTAATATTGCCTTTGCTCCTGTGACTCTCACCCTTTGGAAGACAATCCAGAGTCTTTTCTACCTAATAATCTAGTTTCCTTAAAGTTGCTTACAGCCTTTATTATTGTTTTTTTTTTTTTTTTTCTTCTCTAATACTTAACATATTTTATTGGAAGTTATCAGGCTTTGACCCCAGAAGCAGGGATCTTTCTCGTTGAGACTAGTAAAACTTCACATGGATGGTCATCTGGGTTTGGCATTTAGTTTGACCTCCTCCTGCACCTAAACAGTTCTTATTCCCTTATTCCCCACTTCTGGCTTACTACAGTGTGCCAGGCGCCTGGCCCAGAGATAAAACGGGGTACTGAACAGACATGCTCTCTTCCTCATGGAGTTTACAGTCATAATTTCACTTTCATTTGTAAAACTCAAATTAGCATGAAAGTTTAAAAGCCAAAGGTTAAGTCATTGGGTAAGAAGTTGTGGAGTCTGTAATTCTGTATATGGAATGTATTCAGATGCTCACTTCTGATGACAGTTCCTACCTGTGTTTTGCGGGGAAGCCACAGAACAGAGAGCCAGAGGAGAGTCCAGTGGTATCTCTCACATCATATGTAGGGGTCAGGTTTCAAAGTCAGGGTGTAAGACAAAGGTCAAGCGTAGGTAAGAGTCTTGTCTTTCAACACTGGCATCACATTCGCTGAGCAAGGTGCTCACACAGATGCCCAGGAACCAGGGTTGACTGGGGAGAGAGCGTCCCATTTTCCATCTCACACTCTATCAGGAGAAATGGCCCACTGAATCAGCCTCGCTGTTTAAATTGTTATTCCTCTCCCTTTCCTTCTCTTCCCTCCCTATTGTATTGGGGCAGGGAGGTGATTGGTGGGAAGGAGCCCTGCACACAGAGTTAAATTCATGTAAATGAGATGAGATCTGTACCTGCATTTGGGAATTGCCACGTGTGTGGAAGATATCAAAAAAGCGAGTTACAGGCCCATCCAAGTCGTGAATGTAAATGTGTACTCATTTCTGTAGCACAATCAGCATTTAGATTACAGGGTTATCTTTTCAACACCCAAACGCAGCCACTTCTCTGGAGAACTATTGACAGCATTATTTTTATGTCTTTGATAGTTTGGGAAGCCAAAGTTTAAAGGACTATTGAACAAATGAATTTGGGAATTATAACATTGAGTTCAACTAAAATTCCTTTTTAGCTGAAACAATTGTTTATAGCACCATATTTAATTCCTATAAAACTGTATTCTAAACTACCTTCTGAGAGGCATTTCAGTGTTACATTAAAAGTTTTTGCCTTTGGTAATTATTGGTTCATTTGCTTTAAAGCATCATGTCATCTTCTTTGGCTTAAGAGAAAGATTACCTTTTGTGCAGGGATAATGGGCTTAAAAGTCTAGTAAAAAACATATTTAACCAGTTTTCCCAATTTTGTTGTTTATTTTTCCCTCTTCTCTGCAGTTTCGTGCCTTAGCGCCAATGTACTATCGCGGCTCGGCTGCAGCTATAATTGTTTATGATATCACAAAAGAAGTAAGACTTACATACCGTTTTCTTTAGACTATTTTGAAAACTCTGTTTTGGTTGCTTAGATCTCCAGTTGCTTTCCTCCTCTGTGTTACAGGAGACATTTTCAACATTAAAGAATTGGGTAAAAGAGCTTCGACAGCACGGCCCACCCAATATTGTAGTTGCCATTGCAGGAAATAAGTGTGATCTTATCGACGTAAGGTAAGTTATTAGAACAGGAGATTACAGTGCTGATTATGTGTTCCTTTTCTTACAGAGCAATATCCAATATAAGAATCTTGCTTTTATTTTATCTCTGATGTTGAAAAATTCCTTTTTGTTGTTTGGTTGGAGTCCTGAAGTTTCAAACTAAAATTTAAGAGTTCAGACGTTTGGAGCTAATTAGATTATATATCGAGACAGGTGTGTAATTTATTTAAACGTCATTTGCATCATACTTGACATTATCTGGGATTAGTGTAGCCCTCAGCTCTCATGACATAGGATACCTGAATGGGGAAGGATATTTTAAGGAAAGCACGTTTATTGGCAATTTCTCTGGACCACTTCCACGATTCCCCAAGCAAGGGCTCTACTTTGAGGGGAAGAGAAACCCCGGTGATTCTCTGGCCATTCCATTGGATGCATTGCTAGTAGTCCCGAGTTCTGTTCTGTTCTGTTCTGTTTTCTTTAACCGTAGAAGGGGTGTAATTGGGAGGACCACGGCGTCAGGGCTCATTCACCAGCCATTCGTGACATCCTTTATCATCATAAATCTGGTTAATTACTGGGTAGGTGGGGATCACATTAAGCTCTTGATGGGCAGAATTTCTGATTTGCAATTCGTTGCCTTCCAGAGAGGTCATGGAGAGAGATGCTAAGGACTACGCCGACTCCATCCATGCAATTTTTGTAGAGACCAGCGCAAAAAACGCGATAAACATAAACGAACTCTTTATAGAAATTAGTGAGTATCTCTGTGCCTTATGGGTTTCCTCTGTGCAGAGCAACTTAAAACAGAATTATCTTGCCGAGTAGAATTTTCTCCTTACGTAGAGTGGTCTAGTCTCTGATACTGTTCTCAGTGGAATGAGATTTGAGAATTTAAGAGTGATGGTGGGTTTTCATATCATGCTGTAAGTGCTGGAGAGCTGCTGCCTGATGACTGTAGCCCTTCTAGGAAGAATGTTGCTACTGAATAAATAATGTGCAGGGCCTAGAGGTCCTAGAAGCTGTCATCTCTCCCTCTTTCTCTCTTTAAATGTGTTTCAATTAGTTGTCCAGAGTCATTGAAAATGAACAAAATAAATGAAGGGAAATGAAATGTGTGTGTAATTCCACTATAAGAAAGCCCTCAAAAATTAATACTAGGCACTCGCTAGTGAAACGTAAGACCACTTTTTCCCACCCTTCCTCTTTCCCTTTCCCTTTCCAGAAGTGTTAATAGGATGACACTAGGTAGGAGAGAGGCTGCTGCGTACCTTTGGGATCCTCTACAGATTGTATCTGTTTATTCATTTCATTCAAATTCATCAGTATATTCATTGAGAACTGTTCCAGGCTCGGGGGAGACAGCGGCGAACAAGATGGGGTCTGCCCCTGCTGTCCTGGGGTGCACGTTCCACTGTGGGAGAGACAGTGAACACACAGATAAGTGAGGTCCTTTCAGATGATGAGCAGTGATAGGAAGAAAATAACGTAGGATGAAGTGAAAGGGTTTCTGCAGGTGGTCGGGGAAGGCTTCTCTGAGAAGGTGATACTGGAGCTGAGACCTGACAGAGCAGGTGTGCAGAGCCCTGGGGTTCATGTTAACTGAACAGGTCAGACTTCCCGTTGGAGGACAGGAGAAAGCCAGCAAAGCACAGTGAACTTACTCATTCAGATCCATCCTTTGGGGGAGGTCTGAGAGAAGTGGAAGGGCCCTTGGCCAACATGTAGAGGAAGGGCCACTGGGGCCAGGCAGGGACGGCCCAACAGAGGAGCAGGCCTGGGGCAAGCGCCGAGACCTGGGGGGCTGCAGAAAGCCCCGGTGACCCTGACAGCTGGCAAGGGCAGGCCCAGCTCCAGCAGGTGGACCACACTGGGATTTAGGCCCTTGGCTGCTCAATTGTTGGGGTTATTTTCGGTGTTATTTTTATTTTTTGATGTTTTTAGTTTGTTCTGAGAACCAGAGATCTGAATTTTATGTAACGTGTCACACTGTTTAAATCTGGCCACTTAATTCACATATTTTCAGGACCCTGTGCAGGCGTGCCAGGCGCATCTGCTGCCTGGGGCGGCTGGTAGAGGCCGGTGTGCACGCTCCAGTCCAGCCCCTGCCTGCCAGCGTTGAAGAGTCATGATATTTATCGTCTTCCTAGATTGTAAATAGCAGTTACCCAGCATTCTTGAAAGGCAGCGTGAAGCCAGTCGGAAATTTTTCACAGTTCAAGCTAAAATATCTAAGTGTGTGGTGTCATGAGTGCTAAAATTATCACTATTTCTTTAAAGTGTTCTTTACTCCAGCAGTATTAAAAAAACAGGAAGGTGGTGAACTATACCAATAATGAAAATTCCTGTATAAAAACTAACCTGTACATACTCATTTTAACTGTGAAAAATAAAAAATATATGTTCAAAAAGATTAGAAAAATTTAAAGAGATGTAAATTGAGTTTATTATTTACTGGGGTGTTGTAAAATTGCATTAGCACAGTGCCTGGTTTGCTAGCTTTTAAAGTCTAGTATACATGCTGAAAAGTGCTCATATCAGAAGTGTAAAGCTCCAGGCATGTTCACGGACTGAGTAGACTCCTGTAATCGGCACTCACTTCAAGACCCAGCGGCGTCCCGGCAGCCTTCCCCCACCTCCCCACCCCGAGGGAGGCACCATCCTGACCGCTAACTCTTCTTGTTTTGCCTGTTTTTATATTTTATGCTTTTTAAAACATACTGGGTTTACTCTCCTGTGTGTGGCGTCTTTAGCTCTACATCACGTTTGGTAGATTCGTCCACATCAGCGCGCGATTCACCCTCATCGCCATAGAGTGTGGCTAGGGCGGGCGCAGCGAGGAATACCCACAGTGCGGATAGGCGTTTGGGTAGTTATGTCCAGTTTCGAGCTGTGACAAGTAGAACCTCTGTGAACATTCTGCTTCACGTCCAACATGTACACGACAGGTACACATTTTTCTTGGGTCTGTTTATACCCAGGAGAAGAATGGCTGAGTCTTCAGGTATGCCGTGCGTTGAGCACAAGTTTACTGTCAAACAGTCTTCAGGGTGGTTATATTGGCACGGACACCGGTGGGGTCTGCGAACCCCAGTCACTCCGACGCGGAGGGGCGGGGTAGTGACCTGCACCTATGGCAGTGAATGAAGTCGAGCACCTTTCCAGTGTCTGTTTACATTTTTATGATATCTAGATATCCTCTTGTGTAGTTTTGCCTATTTTCCTGTTGGGTTTATCTGCCTTTATCTTAGTATTTATAGTTTATTTTGACTATGAGTCCGTTGTTGATTATGTCTATTGGAGAGATGCACTGTGTGCCTTGACTTTCATTTTTTTTTTTTTTTTTTTTTATTTATTTATTTATTTATTTATTTATTTTTGGCTGTGTTGGGTCTTTGTTGCTGCGCACAGGCTTTCTCTAGTTGCAGCGAGCGGGGGCTACTTTTCGTTGTGGTGCACAGGCTTCTCATTTCAGTGGCTTCTCTTGTTGCGGAGCACGGGCTCTAGGCGCGCAGGCTTCAAGTAGCTGTGGTACGCGGGCTCAGTAGTTGTGGCTCGCGGGCTCTAGAGCACAGGCTTAGTAGTTGTGGCGCATGGGCTTCGTTGCTCTGCGGCACATGGGATCTTCCCAGACCAGGGTTCGAACCTGTGTCCCCTGCATTGGCAGGCGGATTCTTAACCACTGCGCCACCAGGAAAGTCCCTTGACTTTCATTTTTGAATCAACTCCTTTAGTAACTTGGAGCTTTTAATCTTGATGTAATCCAATTTATCCTTATTTTCCCTTACGGTTAGCATTTTGGGGCTCCTGTTTAAGAAATCCTTGCATATTCTCAGGTCACGAAGGTGTTCTCCTCTGCTTTCTTCTAAAAATATTTCAGAGATGGCTCTGTAATACCAGCTGTGTTTTCAGTATCCATTTATTGAGAAATAAGTAATGACAAGAAGAGTCAGTAAAGCTTTTAAATAAATGTGCACTGTATTCACAGCAGTGCATATAGGCATTTGAAAGTGCTTGTAGGACGTACTGGAGGACGCTTCCCAGCCATGCGGGCACCGTGCTGTGTACTGCCCTCTCCCTCCCCAACCCCAGATTTGCAGGCTGCTGGATGTGCCAGAGGCTTCAGGCTGGGCACCCAAGGCTTCAGGCTGGGCACCCGAGGCTTCAGGCTGGGCGCCAGGGGCTTCAGGCTGGGCACCCGAGGACCTGAGAGCTGGCAGATTCCCGCTCAGCCTCATTAATGCCAAAGATGCAGGTGTCAGTTCGTTCCATGTTTTCAGAATACCTCAGTGCCAGGTGCTATGCTAAATAGATATTGGAAACATAAAGCTGGAGATCTCTTCCCTTGAAGAGCTTTGGGCCTGATTAGAGGGAGATAATGGAGATAGTTGTGTAAACAAATGTGTAGTAACGTGCTTCTGGCTCCTGACTTGATTTTAGCATCTGAGATACTGGACAGAGTTAGGAAGTGGGAGGGTGTCAGGAACGCCTTTGTACAGGAAGCAGCCCGTGAGTTATCAGTGAGGTAGGTGGGTGGGTGATTTAAGGTTGCTCTCGAAATTGACATTATGAGTCACAGAGCAGTAAAGTGAAGCCTGTTCATTCTCATGCATTGTTGGTAGGAGAATGAAGTGGCACAGCCTCTTCAGAGAGCAATTTGGCAGCATCTGTCAAAATTGGAATTGCACGTCCTTCTTGCATTTGTGCTAGATAGACACTGGGAATACAGTGTCGGTGTCAGATAAATACCCAGGAGTAGAATCGCGTGACCCGGCTCTTCCACGCCTGTTAATTTATCCCACACATGCACTCATGGGTTTACAAACACAGTCTTTGCATTGTTTTTAATAACATCAAAATATTGGAAACAGACTTAAATATCTATCAATAGGGGATAAAGAACGGTACATCCACACAACGCGGTATCACAGAGCTATTTAAAAGAACGCTCTGGTGGAGCAATCCCCAGGATATATTAAGTGAAACAGTATTTGCTCCTGCCCTGGTTTTAAGAGCGTGTGTGTACTGTGCATGTCTGCACACACCTGTCTCTGGAAGGTGGCCTCTGCCGCGACACAGAGGGACTGGCACATTCTGATGCAATTTTTTTAACGTGTAATTTTTTTTAGTTAAAAAAAATGTGTACTAAATGCCATGTGATACCCTTCTTTGGACCCTGGAACAGAAACAGGACATTAGTGGGAAAACTGATGGCATCTGACAAAAGTCTGGAGTCGGGTTGATAGTGATGTTCCAGTGTCGAGTTCTTCATTTTGCCAAATCCCGTGGTAATGCTATAAGATACCAAAATCAGGGGAAACTGGGTGAGGGGGATACAGCAGTGCTCTGTGTTATCTTTGCAACTTTTCTGTAAATCTAAAAGTCTTCCAAAATTAGAAGTTTTTTCAACTTTTTTAATTTTAATGAAAACTGTCAAATTGCATCTGCGAAATGGTTGTGTCTGGGAATGAACAGATTGAGAAAGTGAAAGCTCATTCCCTTCCCTCCCTTCCTGTCCTCTTGGTTCAGGTCGAAGAATTCCATCCACTGACGCCAACCCGCCTTCCGGTGGAAAGGGCTTCAAACTCCGAAGACAGCCTTCGGAGCCGAAACGGAGCTGCTGCTGACTGAGCCTCGGCCTCCAGGCTCAACAGTGAAGTAGGTGGTCCTGAAAGTTAGCGGGAGGGCTGGAGCCCTGTCGCCAGGGGTCGCCTCGCCGGTCTTGGATCTTCTTCGGGCAACAAGGATTCACAGGAATTGACCGGTTCTGTTTCCTCTTTGGAGACTGCAGCAATAATATTTCAGTCTGTGGACTTCTCTTCTGTAAAGAATCTCTGGTGTACAAAGGGACTACTACATCATTGGCTTTTGACCTTGCTGAGAAGGAGTGTATAATTGTATGGATGGTAGGATTAAATTGTTGAGTAGTTTTGTAATCAAGATTTTATGTAACATTTGTAAAGGGAAAATTAGCACTTTTGTGGTTCTTAAGGGAAAAAAAAGATCTTGTGGAGATTATCATTTCCTTGGTTTCCCATTGATACCAATGATACCATATCCTTGGTATCATTTAGAATGTGGTCGGTTGTCATAAATGGAGGGATGGCAATTATTATTATTTGAAGCTAAAATGGGTTATTTATAGGGCTGATGGAGATGGTTTCCCCCCTGCCGTCTCTAAAGCACTTTCCGCTGGGTACATCAGCCCAGGACACGCACAGTAAACTCCCAGCCGCAGGTGCACGCCTCACCCTGGGTTTGCATCTGGACCCGGTCACGTGCGTGTCACCAGGCACATTATTGGCACCCTTTTCCAGGAAGCTGTCGCGATCAAGGTGGTGGTGGTGGTGGTGGTGGTGGTAGAGAAGCTGCCTGGAATAAATTGAATTGCAGATGATTAAACCGACTAGCAGTGGTTTACAAAGAGAAGAAGAGAGAAAGTAAAGAAAGTGGTGTAAATGCTGTCAATGTTTTATTTAACCGAGATATTTTGGTGGGGGAGACAATGATCTGTTGCTTAGCGTATGTAAAGTTGTAGTCTATATTTACGAGACCATTGCTTACAGATTATAAATTATGTAAATACATTAACAAATTCTGTGTTTCATTCAACACTCCATTTCCTCTCGCACTGTGCCCGCCCGTTTCTCAGCCTGTGCACAGGAGGCGCCTTGAAGCACGCTGACATGGTGCAAAAGCTTAGAGCGCGAGGCTTGCGATCGGTCAGGACTTCTCTGCCTTCCCTCCCGCCACCCCCGCCCTTCCAGTCCCATCTGGAAATCATCGTGAAGACGTATGCCACTTTGACAAGCCTGACTAGCCCTTCCTAGCTTCAGGGCAAAAGATTAAGGTCCCGAGCTCTCCGCATTTACCTACCTGGTCTTGGGGGTAAGTTTCTTCTGGCTTTTACAGCAACCTCAGGCCAACTGTTTCGAGAGAGCTTTCCTTGTTAACAATTTAGCCTGCCTTTCCATTTCCCTTGTTTTCCCTGCCTCTGTTAGTGGTTAACGGGCTCTCTTCCCTCAGGGAGCCTGCTGAGGTTTTTAATGTAATCTAAAAATAAAGCACTGAAGTGAAGTTGGTGAAAATCTGTTCCTGGGCTAATTTGGCACCCTTCCAACCTGAGTATTGTACGGGAAGGAAATGTACAAGATTAAATAGGAAATGAAACAGTTTGAATTTCAAACCAAATTGTGCTTTCAGAGCTATCCTTAAACTGAACAGTTGAAACTTTTAAAAATAATGGTTATTTCTTTGTGCCCCCCCACTTGATACGGTTAGATTGTAATGGGAAAATTATAACTCAGGTTAAGTAAAAAACGATTCCCTTTCCCCTGGTGTATGTCTTAAGCATTTGGAATTGCTTATTCTCTTATCGAAATCATATAGAAGGAATGTAGGTAGTGAAAATTCTAATGTTGTTTTGTTTAAAATACGTGTGGACTCTGTGCCCCTGCAGCATCTAGCTTGCTTCCCAGCGTGAAATTAGCAAGCTTTCAGAGAGAACGCGTGATTCCAAGGGCTTGGCTCTTTACACCTGAAGGTGGTTTGGCTTTGTTTCATATATTTCCAAATGGATCGGGCCATCAGGCCACTGCCCTGGCTTGTCCCTAACATTCCCACTGCTGGGCCTCTATCTCCATGACAACAACACAAAACAAAGGTTGCTGGATTCACGAAGAGGCGATGCGTGTGTGGCCCTCTCCGTCTTTTTTCACCAAAAGATGACACAGATCTGTGCCCTTCACATGTTTTCAACCAAAGCTGTCAGTCAGCTGTGGATGATTTCATGGTGTCTGGGTGCACAGGGAAAGGCATAGTGCCTCGGTGCCTCTCTTATTGGTAAGGCCTCTGAATGCCTCTCATCCTATTGTGACATTTACCGCACGGAGCCCAGAACGGGTCCATCCTTCAGCCCTCCGCAGCCGCTTTCTCATCCTGATTTCTCGTTCTCCTTCCCATGTGTTCCTCATGCGTTTCAGGGCCTCTCTTGCTCTCATTTTCCTCAGTCTGTCTCAGAAATTGCCATGTCTCTGTTTCTCATGTGGTGTCTTTTTAATGCTTAACAATAACAACTACACAGTGCTCTCTCAGAATTCAGAATTCATACTTGATGAGAACAGGGGAAAAATGTTTTCAGTTATCTTGTTTGCTTCTCAAATGCAAAGATGAATATTAAAGTCAGAAACTGTGTTTTATTTTGAGCCCACTTTGGATTATTCACCTGACTAAATGGTGATCTAGTACACGTTTTATATATTCTTTATTCTTATTTCTTATTATGAGAAAATGCTAGATTGTAAAAGAATTGAGTCATAGCCCATCTATAAAAATCTTTTGGTTCTCTTATGACGCAGGGACATCTTTAAAAACTTTGGGGACTGAAAAGAGAAAAATCATTAATTAGCTGCAAGTGTATATTGATTCCTCTCAGAGAAATGGAAATCAGCTCTTTGCAGGTGTCCAATCTTAGTAACCATTGGTCTTAAGAACTCTCCTTTCACATAAGTGTTTTTCTGATTCTGTGATAACTCATTAACTGTCATTTGGTGATTAAAAGAACATAAAGTATGAGTATGATTAAGTGTCCTTCATTTTAAACTCTCTTTAATAAGTGATTAGGGAGAAGTACCTATTGCAGGCCCTTCTGGTTCCAAATGAAACCTCCATCACCTGCTTTTCAGCCACAGGCCACGTTCTACACACAGCAAAGGAAAGGTTTGATTCCTTTAGAATAACACACTTCCTGGTCGCCTGTGTGTGATTTTGTTTGAGGTGCCTGCCTCCCGTTGTACACAGGCTTCCTGGATTCCTCCCCACGTCTGAGAGGATTGACCCTCCTATATTGGAGGCCCGACCTCCTCTAAGTGGGCTGGTGTCCTTCTTGAGGTTATCGGGTTTTATTATTTCTAAATATATAAAAAGGGAAAGAAAACCACATTTAATTTCAGAACTTCTCTTTATGTTTTGTGTTTATTTCTTTTCTATTCTCAAGAAGGAAAATAGGTCTAGGAGACCTTCTAAATTAAACTCTGGGAGATAGAATAATGAAAATGTCCTCGGATGACGATTCCATGGCTTTCCTGGAGGCGTCAAACCAGCATATGTGTACTGTTATGTCATTGTGTTAAAATAGGCAGATTTAATTCAGACTACACTGCACTAGTTGGCATGTCAGCCTCAGAGCTTGAAAAGGCATTTGTTCACTGTTATATGCATCTTTTCATAGGCTGAGAGTAAGTTGCAAAAGAGGTTGTATAAATTCTTATAAGCATTTTTTCACTTGTTTTTTTCAGAACACGCTGAGAACGTGATTCATGGCCCCTTAGTGTATAAGAAATATGCACACAGTATGTTATATATGTGACAGACGAGCCCCCTACACATTCGGATGTCTTTGCAAGAACCTGTATAAGTAATGAGAAAATCCTTTCCTTCTGGGGAAAAGTTATTAGAATCCCCTTAACTCTGATGTATACTAGGTACCTGCTATAGAACATCTGGGGGGGAAATGACAGCCCACAGACTCAGGCTGGCTCTTCTCTCTCAACTCATTAGGCTGCAAGTGTTCCTCCTGTCTCTGTAATGAAAGTTAAACAACAGTGATAAGCTAGAGCGTGGAAACCTGTAAAAATTCTTCATTATTTAAATTTGTTTTAAAGGGACTATAGCAGCATGACTTGTTTGACTGCAAGAGATCGTCCACCTCTTAACAGTTAATATTTTTTAAAAGAAGAAGCAAAGTGTACCTTCAAGGGTCAGGCTGTGACTATATACCTGCCCTCAGCTTGATCCATCAGAAATTTTTAAATGATTCAAGGTAATGCTTAGGAGATGTGTTTTAACTCCTGTGGTACTATGATTCAAACAAACAAACAAAAAAACAGTCCAAGCACCAGATTTATCCAGGAGACAAACATGATAACTGTATAGTTTTAGCAAAGGGAGATGGAGGTGGAATTTAGCCTTGGACTGAAAGAAATGACCTCTGCCCATTTCTCTTGACAGCAGAGTTACTTGTCTTGACTTCCAGTAATAGAAATCCAGGCAATGTGGTTATCCAGTTTTCATGAAATATTAATGGAATTCTGGGGCATTTGTCCTGTTTTATGTGCAAATGAAAGTCTAAAAAAAAATCAGGAGGGTATTACATTTTTCAGGAGCCTCCACTTTTTCAGTCCAAGAGAATGATAAGTGAGCAACCTGTTATTGATGAAGTTTCATTAGGCATAATGAAGAAAGGGAATAAATAGAACCAAGAATCTCCATCTTTCTCAGTTTGTCCTTCAGGATTCTCCTAGCATGTAAGGAAAATGCTTTACTTCCCAAATCTAGAAGGACTTCCAGTGGCATAGATCAACTTTGATTTTTGGTCTGTACCATCAGAAATAACTACTATCTGTGTTCTTTCCTCTTAGAGTATAATCAGTTCCAGATAGGCTAGAATTGTTTGTGGCTTTCAAACGAAAGATTCAGAAGATTATTAAAAAGAAAAATCCAAAATCTTCCATCTTTTCCTTTCATTACCTTGAACATTTTAGATAGATAGTAAGATTAGGATGTGTCAATAGTAGATACTAGAATTGAAACCATGGAGTCTTAACGAATTAAACAGAAATTTTAAAAAATTCATGGCCAGTTCATTTTCAGATTGGTGTGCGTGGTCCTGGCATCCAGCGCCTCGTCAAAATGCTTCATAATTGAAACAAACAGGATTCTAGATAGCTTTCCATGAACAGGAATTCAAGGGCCAGGAATTCAGCCAGTTAATGGGAAATCCTCAGATAGGAATGATTTTTTGAAAGAGCCTTCTATAATTGGCAGTTTTAAACTGCAGACCTTAATCACCTCCTTAATCCTGCAAAAGAAAATGCTCCGCTTTTGATGCAACTTCTTGATTCAGGAACTTTTTCGTGTTTCCAGAAGCAAATTGTTTAAAGCGGTGCTTCAGAGGAAATCATCTTTAAAACAGCATCTCACACACAGGGCTGACAATCTTTACTCAGAATTGCAATTATCCGGGAAACTCCCCATCTTATGTCACGGAGAAAAGCCGAGCACCCCTTCTTCCCCAGGGCAAGCACAGCGCCCACTGAGCACCAGCTGGCGTGGCACAGGCCGGGGGGCGGGGTGGAGCACGCCCCCTCCCACTTCAGGAATCGTCAGCACCCAGCAGCGTGTGACATCAATTGGAGCTTAACCCTTAATTCATCGTTATTAATTTTTTCATGAAATTTATACTTGAATAATCAGTTTCACCCACTGGAAAATGTTGAAAGTGGGGCTTAGATGTGTGTACCTCCGCTGACTGCCTATGCGGTTATTACCTAGTTTAGGAAACTTTCTTAATGTGGTTCATGCACGTGATGTCCAAGTGACTGGTCGATTCAGTGTGGGGAAAATTAGCAGCAGCTGGCCAGTCAGAGCAACTGATTGGTGGCTCTGTTTCTTAAACCATTTGTTGTATTGTGTAGACGGAGCTCTATTGCCCTGGAAAAGATTTTTTTTTTTTTTTTTTTTTAACTCTCATCCAGCCACTCAGTCTTTCCATCGTCTCACTTTATGAGTCACTCACATAATTGTCAATCATGCCTCGGACCTTCTTAAGAACGGACGTCTTGCCTTCTCTGCGATCGAAGCCAACTTCTTGGCCTTATTTCTCTTCTTCTCATTTTGCTGTGGGCTCTCCCTTAAAGACGCAGGGCACCAGCCGCCTCAGCGCGTGTGACATGCCTTCCCGTGCCGCCTTACCTGGTCGCAGCAGTAAGGTTTGCCCACCGCATCCGACAGAAAAAGCAACAGGCAACCAGTACTGTCAGATAACACAAAGGCTAATTTTAGGGGCCGAAGTCCAGTATTTCCAACGAGGAAAAGGGCAGTACTAGCTTACAGTGGCAACATGACTGCGGAACGAAATGTTTCTTACCGCCGGCGATGAGGCAGTTTAAGTGTCAGCACCTCGCTTAGTTTGTAATCGAACATTTGTGAAAGTGTGTAAAACCCCAAGTCTAAAGTCTTGAAGAGAAATGGCTGTGGAGATGAGCCTAGACATTTAAAAAAAAAAAAAAAAAAAAGCTAAGCCGTTGTACCAGCAATTCTTATTTCTCCTAAGAATGTCATGCCTTTTCAAGACCTGATGCAAGGAGTAAGATATTTGTGCCTTTCTATAATAGCGTCTATTATGAAAAAAATCAAATTAAGTTGCTTACAGATTAGGCCGCCTTGTTGCACTATAAACAGCCCAAATTTATAGCCGTGGCTTCCCTGCATGACGCATCGCTTAATTACCTGTGATGAAATATTGTAATGATGGTTTGCCAAGCTTAAATGGATGTTTGAAGACTTTATTTTTGCAGTCTTAACCTTGGGCTGGACCTAAGTCTATATATAAACCGTATGATGTCTGTATTGTTTGTAGATGCTGACGAAAGAAAACTTGATCTTTTGATTTTTGTTGTAAGATTTTTCTTTTTACATTTAGGCTGGTAGTAGATGGTTTGCAATGGTGGTTGATTTGGCATACTTTTAAACTATATTGTTTTAGCTTGAATATTCTATACTAAACTTTTATAGAGTATAACATGCTAAGTCACTACAAAATTTGTTGTATTGTAAGGAGAGTGTAAACATTTTGTTAATAAAATGCTATGTTTACAGATATATGTATTTGCCTTTCAAGTGGTTTTTCTTTGTGATAGTCTTCATCACACGTTTGTCTTAACCAAATCTCCCGGAGTCATTTTAAAATGATTTTTGAAAACTGGAATGCCAGAACTTGGATAGCTGTAGTGTCTGGTGAGCAGCGCGGTATTTGTATCCATCACTCCAGCTCCCAGCAGCTCTCTCTTAGACAACTCCTTGCTGTCCGTGTCCTTGCAGAGCTCAGATGGGGAACGATGATGCAGGCAGGCCTGCAAAGCCTCCAGCGAGCGTTTGGAGGGAATGTTGCTTCCCCACCTCGTGAGCAAAAAGTTTCACACCATCTTCTGTTATCTGGTGGATTTCGTCAGCGATGCCAGCATTTCCATACAGTGTGGACTTCAGCCCTGGACTCCCTCAGTCCGTGCATTGCCCACAGAAGCACAGCTTCACACATTCGTTTTCCCTTTGATACCCCTCTGCGAGAGAAGCACCGTTGTCTATATGCTATGGTTGCGTTGACAGGACAGATGTGTTCTAACGAGGGAACCAGAGGGAGCAGCGAAGTCTGGAGATGGACAGACTAGGGTTTGAGCTTCAGCTTAACCCCTTTCTAGGCTGGGTAGCCTTAGACAAAGTTGTTAACCTCTCTGAGTTTCGTGGTCTTCATCTGTAAAATGGGAAGATAATAGAGCACCAACCACATGTGGCTATTTGGGAGAGAGAGCTACATAACTGGCATTCAGCACAACACTGACAAAGAGTAAGTGCTCGCATATAACTTGTTTTTAAAGCCATCTCCCTGATCATCTTTATCTGTTTCAGTTAAAATAACTATTGGTCATTAGTTTGGTTTTTTGTTTGTTGTCATTTTTTTTTTTTTTGAAACGTAACATACAGAAAGTTCCATAAATCTTGTGTACACCTCAATACATTTTCACAAAGGAGACATACCCACGTAACTACCCCTCAGCAGCCCAAACAGCAGGACATCATCACATCCCAGAAGCTCCGCCTTGTACCTCTCTGGAGGAGATTAATTTTGAACTTTACCATACATACCATTTGGAACCGTAGTGTATGTACTCCTGGGTCTGGCTTCTTTTCATTCAACACGGGCTGTAATATTCACATTCATTCTCACTGCTCTGTCGTATTCCACTGTGTGAATAAACTACTGTTCATCCGTTCTGCATTGATAAGCGTTGGGTTGTCTCCAGATTTTTGCCGTTACGAATGTACCACAACAAACATTCTTACACGTGTCTTTGGTGTCCGTATACAGATTTCTGCTGGACATATACCAGGGAGTGGAATTACTGAGTCATGGGAGAGAGATATATTTGTAGATTGGTTTATTCATTTTTGCTTCAGCAGATGCAGTTTTCCTAACGTGGCATATCACTAGAACTCCCACCCACAGTGTATAAGAATTGCAGTTGCACAGCACCCTTGCCAACACGTGATATATTCTTCATTTTAGCCGTTCTTGCAGGGGGTAGTGGTATCATACAGTGGAATTTGCATTTTCCTATTCGATGTGTGTTTCTTAGTCCATATCCTCCAGTGTTACAGTACGTACACCCACAGCTAGAGCTGCGTGTGTGGGGAGATGAAGGGGATGATGCGAGGTATGGTGAGGACCCCCAAACCCAGGGTCAACTTCCAGGCCCTTTATCTGGCTACTGGAGAAGATAAACCAGAAAAAGCCATAGGTGAGGTTGAAAGGTGAACCAAAACCTGGGTGGGGGGGAATGTTTGCTGCATATATGATGGAATGGATTACTATCTAAGTCTGCTAAGAGTGTCCAGAAAGCAGAAAGAACCACCCTCAAGAAAGGAAATAAAAGGACCCATTACATGAAAAGACAACTCACAAGAAAGAAAATACACATAGCAAATTAACAGATTAAAGAGGATAAACTACACTGATGTACATCCAAACCAGTGAACTAGTATTTGGCCTGTTGGTGAGAGGGAAGCACACCAAGCCCTCTGGGGGGGGGGACCCCTCCGTTGGTCCCCATCTAAAGGCATCACCGCCTGGAGATACTGTAGAAGGATTCACACAAAGAATAGTCTTTGCAGCCTTGCTTATAACTTCTGGAAAAGGAGCATAAAGGAAACAAAACTGTCACATACAAATTAACATGGAAAGGTGCGCCCAATATATTGAGTGAAAAAGATCAGAATGTGTGTAGAGTATGAGTCTATTTGTATAAAACAAATTATGCACATACCCACATTTATATGTGTGCATGCTTTCAGAATCTCCTCCCTGAGGAGAGAGGCTTGGATACAGAGCTGTTACCTTTTTTTCACTTTCTGCTTTATCTGTACTTCTATAGTTTTAAAATTTTTTTACTGTGTGTTAGGTGTGGATTTTTTCTTATTAAAAAAAAATCATGGGGACTTCCTGGTGGTGCAGTGGTGAAGACTCCATGCTCCCAATGCAGGGGGCCGAGGTTTGATCCCTGGTCCAGGAACTAGATCCCACACGCATGCCGCAACTAAGAGTTCGCATGCCACAACTAAGGAGCCTGCCTAAGACCCAACACAACCAAATAAATAAATATTCTTTTTAAAAAGTCATGAACTCCTGCACCCTAATTCACTCTTCAGATTCTTCATGAAAACTGGTTCAATACATACACTGAAGTTGCATTGGTCTTATTTTTCCTTTTTAAAACACACACACAGGGACTTCCCTGATGGCGCAGTGGTTAAGAATCCGCCTGCCATTGCAGGGGACACGGGTTCGAGCCCTGGTCCGGGAAGATCCCACATGCCGCAGAGCTACTAAGCCCGTGTGCCACAACTACTGAGCCTGCGCTCTAGAGCCTGCGAGCCACAACTACGGAGCCCATGTGCCAGAACTACTGAAGCCCGCACGGCTGGAGCCCACAACAAGAGAAGCCACGGCAATGAGAAGCCCGCACACCGCAACGAAGAGTAGCCCCCGCTCGTTGCAACTAGAGAAAGCCCGCACACAGCAATGAAGACACAATGCAGTCAAAAATAAATTAATTAAATAAATTTAAATAAATTAAAAAAAAATAAAACACACACACACTCCTTCAATTTGGTTAGTAAAAAGCTTAGAGCCGGATTGGGGCAAGTGTTTAGAAGTTTACAGTCCACATTTATTTTGATATCTTTTCAAGCTGCCCTAAATCCTCCTAGAAGAAAGGGTGGTGGGGAGAGTATCAATAAATATATGTTAAGAAGAAGAATATTAGACTATCACCTGTCAAAATAGTACCATTACAGAAGCCAGTCTCATTTATAGATGCCAAGAAAAAGAGAAGACTGTCAAAAGGGAAGAAACAAATTAGCACACACCCAAAACAAACAGGGATGTTTTAAATGCAGACACAAAACAACTGGGCTTTATTTTTCCACAAGCAACTGGCTGTTGCCTTAGAGCATATAAGAACTAAATCATGGACCCAGGTTTCTAAGCAACCTTAATGTTTATTGCAGGGTTTTTTTTTTCCCTTTAGAACTTAAGAACTAGATTTCCATTAAGATGGCATATTATAAAAATAAAATGCAAAGCCTTTAAAATTTTCCAGTTGTTTGGCTTATAATAACACTAGCTAAAAACATGATTCTCCACTGAAAATGTCAGTGTTGGTTGGGAAGTCAAGCATCATCAGCCTTCTAGGATTTACCAAGAGTATTAAATTATCAGTTCTCTTTATACCCTTTCTGAGAGACTGCTGGAGCTTGTAAGGGAGAAGAAAGGAAAAAAAGACTTTACAGCTAACACCTTGTCAAAATGAATCACTGTGTTAGTAATGATTTTAATCAGACCTCTGGTCACTTAGATTTTTTATTTTCAGCGTAACCTTTCAGCATCTTCCAGGAAACAATGTAAGAATGCAGAGATCACCTTTTAAGATGTGTTCATAAAGCTGATACAACCACAGGTATCACTGTTAAAGGGGTGGGAAACAGGACAAGAGGGTCAGAATTCTCTTTATTAATACACAGTGTAGAATATTATTACCTTCAGGCTTCTGTTAAATAAAATATATGGAAAACATAATGGGAAAGCTACCAAGGCTCCACTCCATTAGAGAAAGGTCACTTTTAAGAAGAAAATTGTAGGGTTGTGAATATAAGTTGTGAGGTTAATGCACAGTATTAGGGCACAGAATCCATACCCGTGGTATACTATCATCAACATTAGAATTTCAATCAGCTGCTCCAGCGATGGGGTCAGGTCACATCTTCTTTGCATATAAATGGAACACATCATAGTTTTTGAAAAAAGTGAAAAAAAAACAAAGGAAAAAATGAGCAGACGCTACAGCAATGACATAGGAGATCTTTACCACCAGGGTGATGTGAGGTCTGAATCACCGGTTATGAATACACGGGGCCATTAAATCATAAAAGATCCCACTAAGAATGTTTTGCTTGAATGTTTTAAATTTTATTTTTATGCTTTTTATGTCCAACGTGATAACCCCATGTTAGAGAAGTAGGATCCCTGTGGGTTTTCTTTCCCTGGTCTTAAATTACTTCTCCCCAAACGCATCTCCTTCTGAATGTAATAGGAGATGGGAACATGGGTAGGTAAGCGGCAGTTTTTATAAATGGGCTGTTAACAACCTCGCGGTGCTGAAAGGACAGCCTCTTATGGTACAAATATGGAGATGATTATTGTGTGTATCAAATTACCACCACCACCCCCCCACCTAAAAAAAAAACAAAAAAAAAAAACCTCAGCCACCTTGCATGGAAGACCAACCTGGAAAGGCTCCTTGGCATTAGCTGGATTAAAATGATGTACAGGCTTAAGGGATCCAGTAATCTTGAAGAGAGAGCATTTCAAGACGTGGAGTAAAATTACATGTACTTAGGCTCTTCTCTAAACTGAACGACTCCGGGGTCATTTTTCAAAGGGTGCTCTAAGGCCAACCAGAAGACATTTAGTATTTTGCCGACTCAGTGACTGCTTAAACTTTGGCTACCTCCTCTGCAAGTCAACGTGTGATTTTATTTGCTAAATGATAATGATGCCGACTTCATGGGGCTACTGTGAATAGCTAATGATGGCAAGCCGTCAGGCTCTATAAATCAATATTATTAATCGCACCAATAATAAACATACAAATTCCATTATTAGCCCTAGCATCCGACAGCCTGTTACAAAAACCACACACATTGAGTACCTGCTTTTTTTCACCAAGGTTCCTTTGGGGACTTCTTTCTTGTGTCTATATTACAGGCTAAAAAATATAAGCGTTTGTCTTTGCTTTTCATAATGCTGTAGTTTAAATAAAAATACACCCACACATGCCTGTGAGTACACACACAAACACAAAATGGAGCAAAGGCAATGACTTAAATGGCAAAGTACCATGAGAAAAAGACAAAAGATGTCTTGCAGCCACAGCTGCAGAATAGCACAGGATGAGAAGGGTTTGGACCGGAGAACTCTGAGGCTTGGGGTGGGGCTGTAGGGGATGGACAAGAACAGCTGAAGGGGCAGAGTGCCTGTGCCCATGGACACTGCTGCCCACAGCCGTGGCGAGACAAGTGCCACCCCTTCCCCTCCCAGGTACCAGCTTGCAGAGGCTGAGCCATCATCATCTATTATTTGTATCGTCAAATGTTAAAACACTCCTGCCACTGCAAAGCCCTACATCTCAGACACGGAGGAGTAAATAGATGAAAAATCACGACAGGGTTTTATGACCCCTATCACACACCATACGTTATCAGAACACAAATACATTAGGACCTCACGAGGGAATTAATCTTCTGAGAGATAAAGCTGGTGATACCTTTGTGATACATTTCCCATGGGAGGAAATAACAGCAGGTATCTACTACATGCCCCTTTTTCTAATTGTTGTGAGTGAAGAATCGCTTGCTTTTATTGAACAAAAGATGGGGGGATAGGGGATGCCTTCACCAAGTTACAAACTGATGATGAAGAGCCAGTTTTTAATGCCCTGTTTCCTGGGTGTGCCGTATTTGGGGTGAGAGGGATTTACCTATGCGTTGAACTTATTTCCTTCACAATGTACCAAAAAACTCGCCCTGCAATAAGTAAAATCTCCAGGAACATAACAGCTCCCAAGCCCACACAGCATACAAGCCTCCCAGATGCAACACAAGAGACCGGGAGAGCTGTCTGAAATGCCACCCTCGTGGTCATAGCTAATATTTTACTGAGGAATTACCATGTGCCAGGCACAGGGCACTAAGAACTTTACTTGCATTCATTCATTGCATCCTCCCCAAACCTTAGAGAGGGAAACTTTGATTATTCCCCACGTTACAGAGGAGGCGTGGGCAGGGAAGGAAAAGCAGCTCCTGGCAGCCAGGAGCTGGCCTGGCACTCACAGCTGGTCCTGATGTCCTCTCTCCTGTTGAACAGAATTGCCCAGGACACCAGCATCCCACAGGGCCACTCCGTGACCAGGGTGGGTCGAGACAATAACAAGACCCCTCCGTCATCCTTCTGAGCCCAGACAAAACAAGGACATTGTCCAAACCCCCAAAACTGACCTCTCCCAGCTAATCCGAGTGATGGGTAGGCTTTGCCAGCTGGTTGCAGCTGTGAGCTGCCTCTAGTCTGCCCTCCCTTGCGTCTAACCCAGAGGGAAACCCTCCCTCAACTCGCTCCCTTCGGGTGTTCTGAGCTACCTCCTCTGCACTGCAGTAAGCAATGACGCCCACTCGGTCCACTGCAGCTGCGTCCCGGGGCCCTTGGCTGGAGGGCATTGCCCACAGCTCAGGAACCTGCCGGGGGGTCACACACCTAGTACACCTCAGAGCCGCTAAACTGGTCTGTGGCCCAGGCAGCAGTCTCCACCACCCCAGATAGGATCAACAAGGCCTTTCCCAGCGTGAAATGATGGGGTCTGCTGCATGCAGCTGTTTGGATTTCCCGAGAACGCTGCATTTGCTTTACACATTGTGATCGCTTGTTTTTGTTTCCCCGCCCCCAGACAGAAATGCAAAGTCGTGACAGTCACTTGAAAATCTGTGGCCCTAAGCATTCCTGGGAGCAGGGCGCAGGAACGTGGAAATGGATAAACCAGACCTTAAAACACCTCCGCCGCCCTCCCTCACCAGAGCTCTCTCCTGCCCACCCCTCCCTCCCTCCATCCCTGGGCCCTCCCAGGCCCTGCTGGGCGGGCTCCGCCCCCGCTTTCTGGTGATCGGGCCCCGGGGAATCCTCTTCTTCTGATCCTGGTGTCGGGGCTGCAGCAAGACCTCTATTCTCACAGGGCCCTGGGGGTGGCCAGTGTGGGTCAGAAAGACAGCGGAGGTGGGGGCACTCGAAGCTGCATTCGCAGAGCAAGCAGAGTTTTTAATCAGATCAGTAAAAACTGCCAAGTTTTCTATTGATGCCTTCCTTCACCGGTGGCTTTTTTTTTTTTTTTTTTAATGTACTAATGTCATCTCTTTGGGGTGGCTTGGGAAAGAGGCCCATAGAGATGACAGGGAGGGTCCAACACCTCCAGCCCCCTGCCACCCCGTGGCGGGGCCACTGGAGGCTCTGTCTTGCTTGGCTTTGTCTCCGGCTGGACCTGGACGAGGGGTCTGTGTGTCTTTTGTCCCTCAGTCCCCACGCTCGGGTGGTGTGCCCCCTCTGCGAGGGAGGCCACTCACGGTGGAAAATCACTCGGGCTTGGGGAAAAGTGAGGTTTGTAAATGTTACACACACACACGAACTTGCAAATGCACAAATGGAGGCGCCCCCTGTCCCCCGAACACCCCAGACACACTGGAAATGATCTATGGGGCCGCTATCAGCTCTCCCCACAAGGAGACCAGGCTCACCCCCGTCTCATCCAACATTTATCACGTAGCTCCTCTCCTCACACCGCCGGGGGGAACAGCGAGGTAAATATGCCTTCCTAACCCCTAAGGAGCTTGGAATCTAATTATCTTCTAGAGATCCTTTGGGGATCTGCTTAATAAATCAATACCAATGATTTGTAATTAGAATATCAATTATTTGTATGCAAATGTGGCCTTCTGGGTGCTTGGGGACAAGGCCTAAGGATGGAAAAGACTCTATCTCCCCACCCCCCCTTCAAATTCTTAATTACATTATTTCGTTCATTCATCAAACATGTATTGAGCGCAGAGATGGGGACCACAAATCCATCCCCCACCCCCAGGTCGCTCCCAGTCAGGAATGAGGAACCCAGGCAGTTCAGGGGAGCGGGGAGAGCTTGCTTCTCGGTGGAGAAGGGAGAAAGCGTCGGTCTCCTTCCCCTGAGCAGGGAGCCCTTCCGGAGTCCTCCCGCCTGAGCCTGGAGGGCCCCCCTCTTTGGGCAAGGGTTAGGCCACCCTGGGCCACACGAGTGCACCCCTGTTTGCAAAGAAGTGGGGTGGCTCTGAGTCCATGACCCCACCACCACCATCGAGGCCGTTTTGGAGCTGCTGGGTCCACGTGGGTTTTAGCACATCGTATGTATGAGCTAGTCCTGAAATTTCAATAGCTGGTGACCCTGGATCTCCTTCCCTCCCTCCCTCCCTTCCCCCCTCCCTCCCTCCCTCCCTTCCTTCCACCCTCCCTCCCTTCCTTTCTTCCTTCCTCCCTTCCTTCCTCCCTCCCTCCCTCCTCTACTGATTGCTGTGCTTGGAAGCTTTGCTAGGAGCTCACATCCGGCCCAGATCCTCATGAAGTTTGTGTCCTAGTGGGGACAGGGGCCGCAGATAAATAAACAAGTAATTCCATGTTGACAAGCGCTGGGAAGGAACAGCCTGACTGAGAAGCTGGCGTCAGGGAAGCCTCACAGAGCAGGCTTCTCAGGCGGGTGTCCCGTCCAGCTCACACCCACCTGCCTTTGGACCTCCAGCTCTGCTCTCACAACTCCCCTCCCGAGGTTCGTTTTCGCCTGTGTGCACGTGTCTCCACATGTGACCGGGACCTAGCCCGGTGCTCCACGCACAGCAGGCGGTCAGGAAGTGGTCCAATGACGGTGACAGTGCCAGGTGGCCCTGGGAAGGCCACCGCAGGAGAGGGAACAGCCAGTGCGAAGGGCCTCGGGCAGGGCCACGGGATTCTGTGGTCGTCCCCCAGTCCCTCACCGTGGCCTCCACTTCTGAGAGACGCACCCCACCCCCACGCCTGTGGTCCCTTTCATCCACGCCACTGTCCTCCAGCTCCAGTTTCTCACTCCTCTTGGGAGAGTGTTTAAAGCTCCCTGTGCCTTGGTTCCCTCAGCTTCAAACTGGAGAAAGTGATGTTATCACTCATCGTTTTGAGAACGTAGGAGAAACCCGTGCCTCTCAGGATGGTGCCAGTCACGTGGCACTTGTTCCTCAGGGGCTACAGTTGATGTTGACATCACTCCATCCCCCAGTCAGCTTCCAGAGCATCTCTGTGAAAAATAAACTGGCTAAATGCAGCGTGGTATCCTGGACTGGATCCGGTAAAAGTAAAAGGACATTTGCGGAAACACTGGTGACGTCCAAAAACAGTCTGGAGTTTACAGTGATACATGTTCCAATGTTGCCACCACAGTTGTGTAAAATGATGTAAAATGATAACATGGGGAAAACTGGGTAAAGAGTAGACAAAACTCTATGTACCACTTTTGCAGCTTCTCAGTAAGTCTAAAATTGTTGCAAAATTAAATGTTTACTTAAAAACAAAACATTTTACTTTCTGTTTTTGTTTTTGTTTGTTTTGAGCATTGTATTTATTTTTAAGGCTTTCTAACTATTGGAATGGTTTTATTTATGTATTTATTTTATTAAAGTACAGTTGTGCTATACAGTAGATCCTTGTTGTTTATCTATCTTAGGTATAGTAGTGTGTATATGTTAATCCCAAACTCCTAAGTTATCCCTCCCCCGCTTCTCCTTTGGTAACCATAAGTTTGTTTTCTATGTCTGTGGGTCTCTTTCTGAAAAACAATGCATTTTATACGTATAACTGAATCACTTTGCTGTACACCTGAAACATTGTAAATCAACTGTACTTCAATTAAAAATAAATAAATAAGTAAAACAATACATTTAAAAAACAAAAATGAAAAAAAATTTAACAAAATGACACAAACCAACAAAACCAACAAACAAACAAAGAACCAATGCATTTGGTCATGTTACTCATCTGGATAGGACATCCTCTAGGATAGCCAAGGGTGACACCTAGACTCTATAGCACAACAGAAGACCTATCACCCCGGCCCTTGCTGGTACGCTTCTCAGTGCTTTGGTCTCCTTGTCTGTAAAGTGGGGCTAAATCACCCTCTTGACATGGTGATGATTAAACAAGTTAATATAAACAAAGCACTTGGTGCAGTATTTGGCCCACACGTACACACTCAATACAAGGGAAGTAGAGGTCCACAGGAGATGAAGGTCAAAGATGCTATGTTGCTGGCCTTGAAGATGGAGGAAGGGGCAAGAAGCCAAGGTCTGTGGCCAACCTCCAGGAGCTGGAAAAGGCAAGGAGCCTGCAGATGGAGTGCAGATGGATTTTAGCCTCGTAAGACCCATTTCGAACTGCTGACCTCCATAACTGTAAGATAATAAATGTGTACTTTAAAAAAAATTATTATTTTTATTTATTTATTTATCTATCTATCTATCTATCTATCTATCTATCTATCTATCTATCTACCTATTTTGGCTGCGCCGGGTCTTTGCTGTGGCATGTTTAGTTGCGGCATGTGGGATCTTTAGTTGTGGCATGCGGACTTCTTAGTTGCAGCATGCAGACTCTTAGTTGCGGCATGCATGTGGGATCTAGTTCCCCAACCAGGGATCGAACCCAGGCCCCCTGCATTGGCAGCGCGGAGTCTTACCCACTGGACAACGAGGGAAGTCCCGTGGGCTGTTTTAAGCCACACTTTTGTGGTCATTTGTTACAGCACTATAGGAAACAAATACATATGCTAACCTACTGCCTGACACAGAGCAGGAGCTAAATAAATTTGAGAAAGTTTTATTACTCCTTGCCTTTCCCCAGATACACCCTGGCAGGCCGTGTACACCAGGGCTTTTGCATTTGCTATTCCTCCACTTGGAGAACTCTTCCTTCTCTTTTCTGTCTGGCAAGATCTTTCCTACTGTTTCCCCAAGATTATTCTCTAATACCCTATGAGCTTTTAGGTTTTCTCCCAGTCCCCAGAGTAAAGTTCATTGTCTCTTGGTATCTTTCTTCTTGACTCCCCTCACTAGACAGTAAGGTCCTTTGTAACCAAGGTTAAATCTATCCACTGCAGGATGCTGATGCAGTGGATCCTGGGAAATGCTGCTTGGATGAGTGAATGAATGAAAGAGAGAATGAGTGAGTGACTGACTGAGGCCAGGAAGGATGGGTGGGATTTGGACAGCCAGGGGTGGCGGCATTTCCGAAGCAGGAAAGGGGGTGAGACACCAGTTCAACAAAGCCACCCATTTCTTCAATGTGCTTCAACCTTATGCATTCTGGTTATCAAAGAATTTGAGGGTCAGAGAGCAACAGTAACTGATTGCACTATAGAGAATGCCAATTTAGGTGTTTGAAAATCCAATAATAATATTTTAAATAAACTTTTAAATTTAGAATAGATTTGGAGTTACAAAAAAGTTGCAAAGCCCGGGGGGAGGGATAAAATAGGGATTTGGGATTAACATATACACACTACTGTATATAAAATAGATAACCAACAAGGACCTACTGTAGAGCACAGGGAACTATACTCAGTATCTTAAAATAACCTATAAGGGAAAAGAATCTAAAACAGAATATGTATATGTATAACTGAATCACTTTGCCATACACCTGAAACTAACACAACATTGTAAATCAACTATATTTCAATAAAAATTATTTTAAAAGGAAAAGTTGCAAAGATAGTAAAGAGAGTGTCTATGTGCCCAGCACCCAGTCTCCTCTATCTCTAACGTCTTCCACGTGATACGTTTGTCACAACTAATGAACCACTATTCATGTGATTACCATGTTACTGTTAACTGAAGTCCATATTTTATACAGATTTCCTTGGTTTTCCCTAATGCCCCTTTTCTGTTCCAAGACCCCACCCAGGACACCACATGAAATTTAGTCATCACATCTCCTGAGGCTTCTCTGGGCTGTGACAGTTTCTAAGACTTTCCTTGTTTTTGATGACCTTGACAGTTTCAGGAGTGCTGCTCAGGTATTTTGTAGGACGTCCCTCAGTTTGGGTTTTTCCGATGTTTTTCTTGTGATTAGACTGGAACTGTGGGTTTCTGGGGGGGGAATACCACAGAGGTGAATTGCCCTTCTCATCACATCGTATCAAGGTTCATGCTCCCACCATGACTCATCATTGGTCACCTGGCTGGGGTACCATTTGCCAGGTCTCTCCTCATAGAGTTACTCTTTCCCTACTTTCCATCTTGTACTCTTTGGAAAGAAGTCACTAAACATAGCCGTCACTCAGGGGGTGGGGGGTTATGTCCCACCTCCTTGAGGGAAGAATAGCTAACATAAATTATTTGGAATTCTTCTGTCTTTTCTACTCTATTTACTCAATAAATGATTCATATCAGTATGGACTCATAGGTATTTATTTTATTCTTCAGGTTATAATCCAATACTATGCTATTGATTGCTGTTGCTTAAATTGTTCTATTGGGAACTCTTTCATTGGCTCCTGTGTCCCTTTGACATACTACCTAGTTTTGTCTTTTGAGCACTTCCTTACTTCCAGGCACTCTAAGATGCTCCAGGTCCATTTCATAAGTTCCGTGCTGCCTTCTTAGAATCAGCCATTTTTCTGTGGCATCCTGGTTCCATTTATTGGGAATGATATTAGAAACTGAGATCTGAGAGCTGGGTGCAATGAAAATATTTTAACATGATAAAATAGATAAACGACAAGGACCTACTGTATGGCACAGGTAAATATATATATGTGTGTGTGTATATATATATATTTTTTTTAATATATATATATATATATATATATATATATATATATAAAACTGAATCACTTTGCCTTACACCAGAAACTAACACAACATTGTAAATCAACTATACTTCAATAAAAAGTTGTTTGTTTTGGAAAAACAAGATAAGAAAGTATTTTAACATGAAAACTCTCTCAATGAGACTCCTATTTCTGGCAGTATGGTGGATTGGATATTCTGCATGGCCCTCCCAATCAAAACAACTCGTGTTCTAAGAGCATCGAGCAGCTGGAACCAGGGGTGTTCTGATGCCAAAAAAGAAAGGGAGGATGAAACCCTCGTTGAGAAGCTGAGTCCTGGAGCTGGGTTCTGTCCTGGAAAACTGAAGTTGTGAGCAAGTGTTTTGATTTTCTCAGTCTTTTGGGTTTCATAGGATGAAAGACAAAGTTCAGGGCCCACCCCAGGTGGGGAGTCTAGCAGGGGCCTTCAATGTACAGTCAGCTGAAAATACTGCCCCCAGCTCCAAAGGGAAGGGAAAAGGCCATTTCCTCCGAGACTCGTGAAAACAGGGCAACTTTCCAAAGGTTTGAGGTTACCCTGGCTGGTGCCCACCCCTGCCCCTTACCTGGCAGAAGACTGGATATTCCACAAACGGTGGCAACGATGTTTCCTGCCCCATGTGCTCTACTAGGACCTTGCCACATCCCCATCCGGAAGTAGAGTCTCTGTCCGCTCCCTTTGAACCTGGACAGGCCTCTTGACTGCCTCGAAGGATAGAATGCAGTGGATAAGTGGCCCTGGGTGACTTCTGATACCAGTTTACAAAAGGTGACACAGCCTCTACCTGGCTCACTTGTTCTCTGTTTCTCTCTCTTTCTCTCCCTCTCTCAGTGTAACTGAGCAGGACCCTATGGGGCCTTCCCAGACCAGGACCCGACCCTCTGCTCCCCGCCATGTCCTCCACCTGCCTTTTGTCTGTAGAAAAAACTTTAGAAAAAGAATAAATTTAATCAGAGAAGTGAGAAAATGCAGAAAGAAAGGAAAACAATCAAGCAAGACAAAATAATAATGTTTAGCCATTAAACAAAGTCAAGGACATTTGGTTCCTCCTCAAGGGCTAGAGATAATATTCTGAGCCACGTCCTGTGAGCTGTTTCGTAGATTCTGAAACCCCCACCAGGTGGAAGAAGTTAACTGTATGCTGCCCACAAGCATGGAGACCCCAGACCAGTTAGAACCAGAAGGTTGATGATGTTGACTCCCAATTACCTCACCTCCAACCAATCAGAAGAAAGTTCACGAGCTGATCACACACCCCACAACCCCTCTCCCTCACCCTGTCTTTGAAAACCTTTCCCTGAAAGCCCTTGGGGAGTTTGGGTCTTTTAAGCACTAGCTGCCTGGACTCCTTGTTGGCGCCCTGTATTAAATGTTGCACTTTCCTTCACCACGACCCAGCGTCAGTAGATGGGCTTTACTGCGTGCAGGCAAGTGGACCCAAATTGGGCTCAGTAACATCAGGACACTGGCTTTCAAGCCCTGAGATGCCATGTAGAAAGTCCTGCCCCCTGCAGCCTCCATGTGGAGGGACTATGTGGGCAAATGTGAAGTCAGAGGGCAGTGGCCATGGAGCCCCAGGTGTTCCAGCTGCTGCGACTTCCTGGGCAGCTGCCAGACATGTGAGCATGTGAGCCCTCCTGTGATTCCAGCCTGTAGAATGGGGAATTTGGACTTGCCCAAATCAAGGTCTGGCCTTTGTCCAGGCTTCTGGGGGGTGATCTCTGGACCCTGGGGATTTTGTGACTGATAGGAGTATCTGTTTGCCTGAGGATCTCGGGTCATACTGGATAGTCTTCACAATGTGATTTAGGGCACCGGAGTGGGGAGGTGCATATGCAGATAGTCTGAGAAAGGGGACTGGCCACGCCAGAAAGAGCAACAGTGTGACTTAAGGTCACATGATATCAGTAGAACCTGGAGACTGAAACAGCCCTATGGGCAATCGGTGGACCAATCGTGCCTGTGTAATGGAGCCCCAATAAAAACTCTGGACACAGAAGCTCAGGTGAGCTTCCCCGGCTGGTGATGCTCTGTGCACATTGTCACACGCTGACCCTGAAGAGTAACACTTCCCAACTCCACAGGGAGAGGGCAACGGGAGCTCCACGTTTAGAATCCTCTGCCCCATGTGCTTCCTCACTTGGCTGATGCGAATCTGTGTCCTTTTCCTGTAATAAACCATAATCACGAGTATACCAGCTTTCATGACTTCTGTGAGTCCTGCTATTGAATTGTCACACCTGAGGGTGATTTTAGGAGCACTGCCTCCCGTGACACTGGCCATTGGTGTCTGAAATGAGGGCCATCTCAGGGGCCATGCCCCCTAATTTTGCAGCTGGTTCTAAACTCCCTGCACAGCCTCAGCCCTTCTCTTCCTGTCACCCCATGAGAGCCCAGGCACCCCCAATGCGTGCGAGGGAGACCGACAGTGTGTGATGTCTGAAGCCACTGGGCTTTGGAGTGATTAGCTACGTGGTGATGGGTGATGGCAACACCAGACCTCAAAAGATTCCCGTAAATAAGGTGAAAGATCATCAAACACACAAGGAAACAGGACGCCCTGAGCCAGCAGGAACCACAGCGTTGAAACTGCACACGCTTCAGCTACTGAGCAGGTTGTAAACAGATGTATGTCCTCAGTGTCTAAAGAAATCAAAGCGGGTGTGGGGATTAGGAAGCCGTTTCCCCTCGGCTCTAAACCAACCCTCTGCTCTCTGCTCTGAGGTGCTGGGGCTGGAGGCCTGTCCACTCACTTCTCCTCAGGCAGCTGCTTTCCTGTCAGATTCCCTCAGTACAGGTGCTTGAGGAAGACCCAAAGGCAGGAGGGCTGGGAAGGGCGTCTTGCCCCTCCTGTCTGCTGGGTGTTCCTGTCACTGTCACCTCAGCAGCCATCCTCCACCTGGCAGCAGCCTGCTACTTTTTGGGGGGTGATCCCAGAAGTATCCGCATTGCATCCCCTCAGAGGCCCCGGCACTGGCCTGTCTGCTCCCACTTGCACAAGCCTCTCCTCTGAGCTCCTGGGGTCTAATGACCCGGCACCTTGCCTATGTTCCCCTGCCCCCCGCCCCACTACCCTTGCGATACCTCGGCGTCTTCCTCTTCTGGCTTTTACAGTTCCCCCTTACCTGATTAACCATTTCCTCATACTAAATTATCTTTGTCAAAATAACTGCTGTAATTTCTGCTTTCCTGGCTGGACCTTGACTGATAGAGTACTTTGTACCAAGAGTGGTCCCAGGAAACAGACCCTCCAAGAGGGGATTCTGGGGCTGACTTAGCCACATCCTCATGCTTGACTGTGGTGCCCACGGGGTGTGGAATAGAGGCAAGGGTGTGCTGGGCTCGGACCAGCTCGCAGAAGCCAATGGTGCTTCTTTTTTAGCTCTGTGTTCCGCGATGTTCCATAGGTGGCTTAAAATCGGTCGTGGGGGGAGTGTTTGCAACACAGAAATCTGCCAAAACTACAAATCAGTTATTGTTATCCCAGAGAGTCAGTTTAGCATCCAGCGTGGGTTACAAGTAATCTACAAGTAATATGCAGTGGCATCACTACTACTTGCCTTCACATCTGCATCTGACTGTGATGTAGTGCCCACAGCAGCAAGGGCCCGGGAGAGCCAAGGGGCTGCTACCCCTGACGTGGCAGTGATGACCACGGGACTGTGTGTGTGGGGGTGGGTGGCTGCAACTGAGTTCCTGGAGCTTTTTTTTTTTTTTGGCCACATGGCTTGTGGGATCTTAGTTCCCCGGCCAGGGATTGAACCTGGGCCCTTGGCAGTGAGAGTGCAGAGTCCTAACCACTGTGGTCAGGGAATTTCCTCCTGGAACTGTTACGGAAAGAAAATGACAAGCTCTTTAACCTCTCCGCTTAAGTCACGCTTGGAAAGCCAGAGAGATTCTACAGAGCCCTAAAATAATCCTTTATTTCTTGTAGCTATAGGTTTTCAACCTTGCTGAAAATCATAGCCCAGATTTAATTGGTCAGGTTGCAGAATTACAACATAAATGGAATCCATAGATGTTCCAGAATCTCAGGCAGTACATGTAGATGTTTACTCTGTCTGGCTGAGAGACGACCAGAGGCACAGATGTACACTGACCCCTGGGGAGTGGGTGGCCAGGAACAGATACAGCAGAACCGGATTTCGTGAGAAGGAGGTGTGGGGAGGGGTTACGTGGATGCCCCCCAGGAAGAGCACAGTGTGAAGGTATTTCCAGTGTCCCGTGTGAATGCCCACCCAAGGGCATCAGTGACTCGGTAATAATCCACTGGACAGGCTGACACATTCTGGGCCAGCCCTGCCATCGCTTGTACACTGAGTTTACTTAAAAGTGTTCATGGTAGCAGGTGTGGAAGCTCTGCATGGGCCCAAGAACATGGACTTCCCCTCATCAAGCTGACCTGGCCACTGCCACTGCCTAAAGTGACAACAGTGGAGACCAACACTAAAACCCCAATACGGCACCATTCCCTGCGTGGAGGGGGGCCTGGAACCAATGTTAAAGACCTGCCAATGTGATCCTTAGTTGTATAAAGGCATAAAATAGAACTTAGAGGCTTAAAAAAAAAATAACGGAAATGAAAAACTCCTAGAACAGGTTTATCAGCAGTCTAAGGGAAAATTACTGACTGGAAGAGAGATCTGAAGAAATAGCCACAATACGGGACACAGAGATGAGAGATGAAGCTATGACAGAGAGGCAAAGAGACACAGAGAACGGTATGAGACGGTCTAATAAATGCATTTTATTTGTAACTCACTACATAGTTACATGTATAGGTATGTTAGTAAATACAACTGAAACAAAAGTTTCATGAATAAATATAACACACTCTGATAGTTTCTGTTCATTTTCTTTCTCAGTGCTGGTAACAACCTACTAAATTGATTTTATGTCACCTTTGGGAAACAACCTGCAGTTTGAAAAATACTGGTTGAATAAACTACTAGTCAGACTTCTGGGAGAAAAGAGTGAGAGGATGGACTAAAGTAACATTTAAAAGAGACATTGTCACACATGCTCCAACATGGGTGAATCTTGAAGACATTATGCTAAGTGAAATAAGCCAGACACAAAAGGACAAATACTGTACAATTCCACTTACTTAGAGTAGTCAAATTCATAGAGAATGGAAGTAGAATGGTGATTACCAGGGGCTGTGGGGAAGGGGAATAAGGACTTATTGTTTTTTGGGTGTGGAGTTCTAGTTGCAAGATGAAAAGAGTTCTGGAGATGGTTGGTGGTCATGGTTGCACAATAATGAGAATGTATTCAATATCATTGAACCGTACAGTTAAAATGACTAAGATAGTAAATTATATGCTATGTGTATTTTACAACAATTTAAAAAATTTAAAAAATGTTGTTTGAGAATTTTCCAGAACCATGAAAGATACAAGTCAACAAATTCAGAAACCCTCGGGAATTCAAGCAGGATAAATGCTATAGACTGAACATTTGTATCCTCCCCAAAATTCATACGCTGAACCCAATTCCTGAATGATGGTATTAAGGACCTGTGGTCTTTGGGGTGATAAGGTCATGAGCGGGGAGACCTCATGAATAGGATTAGTGCCCTTATAAAAGAGACCCCAGAGAGCAAGAAAATAGCTGACTATGAACCGAAAGTGGGCTCTTGCCTGGCACAGAATTTGCTGGTGCTTTGATCTTGAATTTCCCAGGCTCCAGAACTGTGAGAAATAAATGTCGTTATTTAAGCCATCCAGTCTATATGGTATTTTGTTACCATATAGAATGGGCTAAGACAATAAATTAAAAGATACATTGTGATAAAACTGCAGAACCCCAGAACAACAGGAAAAAACTTTTTATTTTTTATATTTTTAAAAATTTATTTATTTTATTTATTTATTTTTTGCTGCTTTGGTTCTTTGTTGCTGTACAAGGCTTTCTCTAGTCGCAGCAAGCGGGGGCTACTCTTAGTTGCGGTGCGTGGGCTTCTCATTGTCATGGCTTCTCTTGTTGCGGAGCATGGGCTCTAGGTGTGCAGGCTTCAGTAGTTGTGGCATGCAGGCTCAGTAGTTGTGGCTCGTGGGCTCTAGAGCGCAGGCTCAGTAGTTGTGGCGCACGGGCTTAGTTGCTCTGCAGCATGTGGAATCTTCCCGGACCAGGGCTTGAACCCGTGTCCCCTGCATTGGCAGGTGGATTCTTAACCACTGAGCTATCAGGGAAGCCCAAAACAGATTATTTTTGAAGGAATAATGAGGAGATTGTCATCTGAAACCTCAGCAGTAACAACGGGAGCTGGAAGTCAGTGGTGGCATCCTCACAGCCCTGAGAGAGAACAATTGTCCCTCTAGTAAACCAGCCAAAATATCTTGCAAGAACAAAGGAAAAATAAAGTAATTTTCAGATGAACAAAAACTGATAGCATTTGCTCCAACAAACTCACTGAAATAGAGTTTAAAGGCTCTACTTCAGGCACGAGGAAAGTGATCCTGGTTTTAAGTTCTGAGATACAAGAAGAAAAGATGAGCAAAGAAACTGGTAACTGTGTGGTTGAGTCTAAACTAACATTGACTATATAAACAATTTAGTAATGACTCACTGGTGAAAAAGGAAAAGGTTAAACTTAAAATATACTATAATTAAGGCATATAATTTACGGGATGGGTGATTAAAGTATGCCTAAGTGCTTTTATTTTCAGGGAGCAAAGTAAAGAGTAATCACTAAAACAACATAAATAGAGTATATAAGAGGAAGAAAAGTGCAATGAGAAAAAAAGAATCAGCCTTAAAGAAGCAAAAGGAAAGGAAAAAGAAAAAACAGTCATGACAAATAGAAGGCACAAAATAAGACTGTAGAAATAAATCCATATATATCATAAATATAGTAAGTATAAATGGACCAAATGCTGTAGTTAAAAGACAAAGATTATCTTTAAAAAAACCTTTTTATTATGAAGAATTCCAAGCATACTGAGAAGTGGGAAAAATAGTACAAAGAATCCCCATATGCCTGCCATGTAGGGTCAGTGTTAGCTATTTGCTGTGTTTCGTCTATATCTGAAAAGGAGAATATTAATACATATTTTATGTAGTAAACATTACATAACGAAGTAAAATTTAAATGTCAATAATGAGGTAGAGTGCTCACTTTTGAGGCCAAGCAGATATGGGGTCTCACAAATTTTCTTTTTTTAAAAAACAATTTATTTATTTATTTATGGCTCTGTTGGGTCTTTGTTGCTTGCTGCGAGCAGGGGCTACTCTTCGTTGCAGTGCGTGGGCTTCTCACTGCAGTGGCTTCTCTTGTTGCAGAGCAGGGGCTCTAGGCACAAAGGGTCAGTAGTTGTGGTTTGTGGGCTCTAGAGCACTGGCTCAGTAGCTGTGGCTCACCAGCTTAGTTGCTCTGTGGCATGTGGGATCTTCCCGGACCAGGGCTCCAACCCATGTCCCCTGCATTGGTAGGCGAATTCTTAACCACTGTAGCACCAGGGAAGTCCAGGGGTCTCAGTAATTTTTAATCGTGTACTTTTTTTGTGCAGTTATTTATTCAAGGGTTGCCTCTCCTATGGGCTCTAGTGAGAGGGTAGGAACCAGGTCAATATTTCTGATCATTGTATTTCTAAATATTTGCTGCATTTAGTAGCACAGGATTCAGCACAGTGCTTGTTACATAGTAAACATTTAATGTAGAGTAGCTTTTATTTATTATAATTGATGCTGTTGTTATCCAAAGCGTTCAGCAGAGTGGCACAAAATAAGCAAGCAATAATTGGTAGCTTACTAAATTTATATTTATTGTTTACCATACATCATCGTGCCTAGCACACATCATTCACCCATAAACGTCATATTTATAATAAGAATAAATAGTACTTTCATTATTATTCAAAATCTCTAAATGCCTGGCACCACATTAGCAGGGGAAAGTGGAAGTTCATTCTTATTATTATTGAGTAAAGCACTTAACACAAAGCCTGGCCCCCACAGGCGCTGAAAAAATAATCTTCAGGGGGACGGTCCTCAATTCTGGGCGTCCCGCACCCGCCCCTCCCCCGGACCTGCGCAACGCCCCACCCCCTGCCGTCCGGCAGCCCCACCCCCGCGGCAAGCGCCGCGCCTGCGCACTGCCCGATAGGGGGCTCGGCGCGCTCAGCTCTCCACCGCCCGAGCGCGCGCCGGGCCGTGGCGGCCGGCCTGCTGCGTGCGTGCGTGCGTCGCTGCGTGCGTGCGTGCGTGCGTGCCGTGCGCTCGCTGGGCACCGCGGCCTCGCCCTCGCCCTCCGCCCCTGCGCCTGCACCGCGTAGGCCGGCCCCCCCCCCCCGCGCGCACCCCGTAGGCGACCCCCGCCCGCGCCCCGGCCGGCCCCCGCCCCTTTCCAAATTTAAAGTGGGCGCAGCATTCACGCCTGCCGCCTCAGGTGACCTCTCAGGGGTCTCCCCGCCCGAGGTGTCCCGCCGCCGAGGAACATGGCGAAGGTGGAGCAGGTCCTGAGCCTCGAGCCGCAGCACGAGCTCAAATTCCGAGGTAAGCCCGGAGGCCCGCCGCCCCGCGCCCCCGCTCCGGCCCGCGCTCCGGAGGGCCCGGCGGCGCGGTGGTGACGTCGGCCTCCCGGCCGCGGCGCCCGCCCGCCCGCGCGCCCGCGCTCCCCGGGCCCCGAGGGCCCGGCGTCCGGCGCGGGAGTCCAGGGCCTGCTCCTCCGCAGCCTCCCGCGCCTCGCCCTCGAGACAGTCGCCTCGTTGCCGCTGTGGCCGTTCCTGTCCCGTATGCGGCCTCCTCACTGAGTGTGGGCCCCGGCGGCCGCCTGTGCGGAGGAGGCTCAGGTCCCGGGTCAGAGGTCGCCTCTCGCTGACCGGCCGTCCCCTGTCGCGTAACTGCTCGTGGCAGCTCGGCACTTTACCACTCCTTGAAAGGACCACTTTACGCACTTATGTACCGTGTCTGTATGATAGAAGGGAAGCTCCATGAGGGCAGGACTTTGTCACGTCTCTGCTTTATGCCCCGCACGCCTTAGGAGCCTAACAAGTACCTGTTGAGCAAATGAACGAAAGGAACGTCCGCAGACGTTCCGACGGGACGTGTGGCCCAGCTTTCCTTCTCCTGCCTTCCTCGTGCCCGTTGCTCACGTCTCTGCAGTCGTGCGGGGCTGTCAGGGTGGCGAGATCTTTTTCCTCCCCGGAGCCGCCTGGGACTGGAGCCCGAGGAAGCCCAGGGGGCCACATGTGTTTGTGGCGAGCCAGAGCCTCTGGAAATGTGTACCTTTATTTTTAAACTTTTCCCCCTACTTTCTCCAGCAAAATATCAGCGCCGGGGGATTTCATCTGACTTGGCCATTCCTTCTTTCCAAAGGGACTGAGTAACTGTGTAGCAGACATCGCTTGGCCCTTGAGAGATAGGAATGGACAAGACAGACAAGACCCCTGCTCTTGTGAAGCTGACCTTGTAGGGAGGGGCGACAAGCCAGCACACGAGAGTGTTTCAGGTAGTGGTAATAAGTGCTGTGCAGGAAATAAGACAGGCTGGCATGGTGAGACTATGCTTGCGTTGGACGGCCAGGTCGCCACTGTGTCGCCAGCACTTGGCCCAGGGTAGCCGCTCGATGGATGTCTGTGGCATTGGAATGCCTGCTGGCCACAAGGCACCCCTCTTTAAATGTACCGGCAGGAGGTAGTGTCCGGTAACTGACCCAAAGTTACTCAGTTAGCAAATGGCACACTTGAACCCAGACTTCATAGTTGACGCTGTTTAACGGTTATGCTGTCCGACCCCTGGGAAATACTCCAGTGCTGTGGCTGTCACTTGGCGTCCCAGGTTAACAATCTCCAGTTTGTCACATTTGGAAGTGACTCCAAATGTGTAAACAACTGAAGGTTTCCCAGTTAAAACAAACACCCCAAAAACTTAACATGGATTATAATTCCACAACCGTGCTGTAGCTTATGTGATGTTCTCATGGCCTTCTAGAGCAGCCCGCCTGAGAAAGGAATCCAGGTAACTCAGGTGAACGTGGAGGGTGATGGTTTCCACTTGAGTTGTCTGAAGTTCTCTACCCTGGAAGCCTGGCTTAGCTACTCCTGGGGACTGGCACGTTCATTCCTTTAGTCCACAGGCATTTCAGTGCCTGCTGCATGTGTCAGGTACCAGGAGAAGACGAGTCACGTCACATGTAGGCCCCTGCTCTCCCTCAACCCCCCACCCCAGAACTTAGGTCTAGGGAAGAGAGCAGATGACAGAATCAGCCAGAACAGTGCAGTGATACAAGGTAATCCAGAGTACTCTGAGAGCTCTAAGGAGGTCAGCTCCTGAAGGAGGTGTCATTTGAGCAGGGTTTAAAGGTCGAATGGAAGCAGGTGAAAAGAAGAAATGGTTGGGGAGCATGTCAGGTGGAGGAAATTGCATGTACAGAGGCACGAAGACTGAGATGATTGGGCTCCTTTGGGATGCCAGTAGTATTTCGGAATGACAGTGACAAAGAGCATTTGTTGGGGTCCGAGGCAGAGGAGGAGATGAGGCTGGCTAGTAGACAGGAACCAGGTCTTCGAAGGCCTCTGTGCACAGACACAGCCAGTGTCCAAGCTCATATTGTGTCGTGTCTCCTCGGCTAGTTCTTCCTTGATGGATCCCCTGCAGCCTTAACCCCACCCCTAGTACATACACTCTCCTCTAATGTGATGTTATAGAAAGAGGCACTAATTGGAGAAAATTAAAGTTTTTGTCCCATTTCTTTTACTTGGTGATGTTTGACCTTGGGCTGGCCACTTTGCTCCCCAAAGCCTGGGATTACTCTTTACTCCATGGGAATGGCGCTCATATCTCCCTTGCCTCGTGTAGAAAGTTTTGTTGGTATTATGGCTGTTCAGCTGCTTTGTAAATATGTAATATTATGCAGAGATTGGTTGTATTTACACCACTGGTTTCATCATTTCAACTTCTTTACCTGAAAGGTATGGCAAAGAAGAGTGATCTGTCTCTGGCCCTGGGTTGACCAAAGTAATGATGGCCAAAGTCACTGGATATTTTTGCTAGGGAAGTGATCCAGGAAAGTTACGGTGTCAAATTGTTGAAGGCTGTTGGCTTGTGGCTTCAGAAGAGGCATCTGCAGGCATATGTAAACCACTTTATGATCTATTTGTTGGTTAGTTTTAAACTGAGGACTAAGATTGTGAAACCAGAATAGAGGCTCAATACCCTGTTTTGCTGTATAGACAGCCTTCGTTTCAGGATGAGAACTGGCACATTTAACTGGTGTCTTCCAGATTACTTGGGGTGATGATTCTGACTTCAGACGGTTCACTTAGGTGAATCAAACTTGTAAGCTGACCTTTCTTAAGAAGATAATAATTAACATGCCTGTCATCCAGAGGGAAAAAATTAGTCATCTTTTAAGTGCAGCCTAAAATGATATGGGGTTGTATATGTTGGATTCTTTTTCGTCTTGGGCATTTTGTGTGATTCTTTTGAAGTTAAGGATGTTGCAGAAGAAAAGAGGACAAAGACTTACAGGACCTCGTTCAGTCTTATAGAAAGTGCCATGCTGCGTTGTGTTAAGTGTCAAAAGGAGAAAGATTCCTGGCCTCCTGAAAGAAGCATGACACTGTGACATTTGCCTTGGTGAAACAGTAGGATCTCTTTGGATTGGGGACACCTTTCTGAAAGAGTTAAGGGCTTTAAAAACCTGTGAAGTGTGTGCTTTGCATTGTTGCCCTTTCTGTTGCTCTTACCTCTTCCAAGGCCAAATCATTTTCTTTTTCACTCTGAGGTCCCACTTGTTGCCCAGCTCAATGAGAGCTTTTTTTTTTTTTTTTTCCATTTTTATTTATTTATTTATTTATTTATGGCTGTGTTGGGTCTTCGTTTCTGTGCGAGGGCTTTCTCCAGTTGCGGAGAGCGGGGGCCACTCTTCATCGCGGTGTGCGGGCCTCTCACTATCGCGGCCTCTCCTGTTGCGGAGCACAGGCTCCAGACGCGCAGGCTCAGTAATTGTGGCGCACGGGCTTAGTTGCTCCGCGGCATGTGGGATCTTCCCAGAGCAGGGCTCGAACCCGTGTCCCCTGCATTGGCAGGCAGATTCTCAACCACTGCGCCACCAGGGAAGCCCCTCAATGAGAGCTTTTTGAATGAGTCACTCTCAGGGCATTTTGTATCTCTTTTCTTTCTCCTCCCCTCCCCCTTCCAGTGATTCCATCCATGGTAAGTAGTATGTCTTGTATTTTCTTGGTCATTGCCCAGGACTCTTAATCCTTCTTCACATCCTAGCATTCTCCCCCATCTCGTGATACTGTCACATGAGAATGGTCAGTTAACTGTCCTCATGAGCTGATTAGTTAAGATTTAAACCTGCTGTGGACCCATTACTTTTGCTTTGTTGTGTGACTAAACCAGTGGCCTTCTAGAAGTCTCAGGTAGTCCTGCTGTTGGTCAGTGTGGGTCACAGGTGGGGTAGCACCACTGGATTGGTGTGGTTGATTACCACTTTGGGGAGGAAATAGGAACTTGGGTAGATAGGTTAGGGACAGTCTCTTTTGTATAAGGAAAGTGTGCTTAGAATCATTAGTTCACCCTCTTAAGTTAACGTGAAGTTTAGTATTCAGGAAGCTAAAAAATATAACACCTTGTAGATATAGTCTGTTCAATGCAGTAATTATCTTTCAGATGCTAATTACAGCATTAATTCTCTAGTTTTAGCATAGCACTGATTTCCTTAACGTTTCATGATCACGTAGAGGAGACTGTGTTTTACAGCACAACAAAATGTCAGCAGTGTGCTTAAGATTCTTTATGGTAGTGGCTTAAATCCATCCTGAATAGATTATCTTCATTTATTTAATTATTAACCAGCTTGCTTATCAGAAGCAAGTGGCATTAAACTTACCAACCTTTAGTCAAACTTAAATCTTCATAGATTGTGTTATTTACTTCTGAGTTTTTGTTCCTGGGAGAAGAATGTGAAGTAGAAGTTAACTTACTTTTACCCACTTATTTACTTCTCTTCTTCACAGTTAACTCCTTAAGGAAGAAATGGATAGTTCTCGGCTATGTGCTTATATGATGATAGTTCCTTGTTGTTTGCGGTTGTAACGTGAACACAGTTTTCTTCATAATAAACCTGGTAGCTTTGCATCCAAGTGTGGATTTATTAAAATAATTAGTCTGAATTGATGCTTATTAAAGAGGTGAACTCTTAAACATTATTAACACTATCTTTTATTTATTAAAATTATATAGCATCTTTCCTTCCAGTGCTGAAGGCAAAATACTGAGAACTTTGACCCTGTAATATTACCACTAAGTAGCTGAAAATTAGGGGAGGAATCAAGGGAGTAAACTATATTGGTTATACTCAAATACTACCCTTAGCCTTGATTTTTAGAACCTGAAACTTGAATTTTGACATAAGGAATTATCTCCAAGATTGCATCATATATCTCCCACTTGTATTTGAAAAATTTGCCATCTGAAGGATGACCATGATTTGGAACAAATGAGCAAAGCTTTCAGCAAGATGACAAGAAAGACGAACACAAAGAGTGCTGAGTTCCATTAGTCAAGACAAGGTTGCCATTGAGTGTCTTTAATAAAATAAAAGCCTTCTGAGCAGTTATTTTGCACTGGGGATTGTGTTAAAAACAAAGTTGCATTATGGTTTCCAGGCTTGCTTCCTCCTTTTCTATCATTCTAGGCCCCTCTCAGGCTGTCATCAGCATAGCATATCCAGGATTGCTTTGGCCCTTGCTCGGTGGATGTGCACATTCTTTGAAGTTTTTACCTGACAGACCTAGGCTGCTAGCTTTACAAAAACAACAGTTGTTTAAAGAACTTCATTATGGGAACAAAATTACTGAACTTGACAGTCATTTTAAGACTATTTTTAAAAATACCAGTGTGGCAAAATAGTATCTCTAGAATATCTGTTTTTCAAAATGTTAAATATGTTGTCTTAACAAAAGCTGTTGATGTCTAGAAACAATGCCTTAATGTGTTTTTGGATTTTTTCCCCTTGCATGGAAAAAAAAAAAATCGTTGAGAAAATGCCATAGTCCCAAGGGAAAAATCTTGAAGTGCTTTCTTTTAATAATTTAGCATTAATGGCACAAAACTGTAAGGGTATAGAAATACCTTCCTAGAGTTTTCCTTCATCCTTTCAGAGGGGTTATTATCAGTTTTTGACTAGCAGGTTACTGTTTCTTTTCATCTGTGTCAAGTAGTGTCTTCAGTCAGGCTTTTGGCTGTGTTTGTGTGTGCACGCCCATGTGGGCACCTAAAATGTTGCTGGTGTGCACACATTCTCACAGGTACCCATGATGTGTTTGAATTAGTATCCAGTTGGCATTTCAGTAGGATCTTACAACCTTAGCCTATTTGGGAGGGGTGTTAGGGAAATAAATATTTTGGGGGAGAAAGAGATTGAGACTGTTTTGTCTTTTGGATTGTACCTGAAGACAATGTTATGGCCCCCTGGACCGTTTACCTAGATTTGAATTGCGTGTGATGTGGCTTGTAACCTTTATGACTGTAAGTTCCTTGGGCTGTCTTTAAAGGCTGGAGGGTCCTCAAGGATTGGAGAGGCACAGAACCCCGTGCCAAGGGAGCTGGGAGCAGAGGGCATATTTGTAAGGGGCTAAGTGGTGGAGGTGCACCACTTAGTAGACCCCGCAGTAGGGTGGGTCTGGAGTTAAAAGCAGTGGCCATAGTGGAGCTGACATTCATTTTGCAATATGAGAGGAAAGAAAAGGTAAGGGAAGAATGAACATTTCTAGAAGATAAATGCTTAATTTCCAGAAGGTAGACCACAAAGTCTAGGGACTGTGGTAGATGCTTTAGTTCTTCATCTTATTAGTTAATCTACAACACAGTCCTGTGATGTGAGTTACTCAGTGGTTAGGGAGCCGGCTCCTGGATGAGGCCACTGTGGTAAACAGTGGTGCAAGGATGCAACGCAGGTTTGTCTGGCGTCAAAGCCCATTTCTTTCACATCGACTCTAGAATGAACTCATAAAGGGCTTCGTTTTGGAGGGAGGGAGGCAGAGAATTTTTAACCATTAAGGAAGTGTTAGGAGCTGTCAGGATAATTTCTTAAGAACATTAATTAATTAAGAATTATTATTTGTGGAATGTTTAGGAGGGATTTCTCAGCATACTTTTTAAAAAGTTCATGCTGGTGACTCCAAAGCATTCTTTGATTTACCTTGTGAATATTCACTTTTTATAACAGATATTGTTGGTGTTTAATGATTCTGTATATTTAGAACACATTTAACTTTCGAGTAATTTGCAGATCTGCTCTGAAGTCTTTGGAAGGTAGGGTGAAACTTATAGGTAGAGATTTCACAGGTTTGCACATTTGTAAAGTGGGAATTTAGAGTTCAAAAGGGTGCTTATTAAGATAGGAAGGTCTGAAATAAGTGACCTTCATAGGTGCTACCTTAAACCTTACAAGTGGGACTACAAAGGCAGAGAAACAAATAAGTGTGAATTAACATATAACAGAGATTTCTCAGATGTTGAAAGAGAAAAACTCAAGGTGAATATCAGAAAGTGCTGTTTTATTCTGTAGGAGGTATGCTTTGGGAAGTCATCATTCCCCCAAATGATGACATCCATGCATATGAATCAGATTGGAGAGGGTTTAGAGACATGCATGGGTATGATGATTGTGTGTGTAATAGATGATTGTCCGATTGGGAGTATTTGGGGTTTCTTCCTTTTCCACAGCTCATCCTTTGAGGTTTACTTCATGAACAGATGACCCCCCTCTTGTCTGACGGAGTATAGCATACCTGTGACTCAGGGTTGGTTTGGTCACCGCATCCTGAAAGCTTCCTGTGGCCCAGGCACCGGAGTGGGGACTGGAGAGGAGTCCCGGCCCTTAGAGTTTCCAGCCTCCAGGTGGTGGGGGGATGGAGGAGAACGTGGAAAAGGGACACTTATGGGCTGTCCCTCCCTGGGAGCTTAGAAAAAACTGTTAATTCTGCTTTGGGGTTTGAGCCTCACAGGAAAGGTGGGGTTTGGGATCTGTGACGTGCGCTAGGCGTTTTTCTGTAAGTGCTCATTTATTCTTAAAACAGGTCTAGGAAGTAGATGGTTATGGTCCTCAGGTTCATAACCTGAACTAGAGGTAGAACTGGGGTTGGAACCAAGATCTGTCTGACTGCAAAGCCCATGTTGTTCATCATTACGTTGGCTGTATTGCTCCCTTTAAAAAGTTAGTGGGAGTGTGGCTCACTAGGAAGGCCCGGGATTTTCTTATTTATTATGTTGTTAGGAAGATGAAAGGAGGACTGGAAATAGGACAGTGGGAATTGAGAAGGAGGCGTGAAAGAGAAACGAGATATAAAAAGGAAGGAAAGGTGCTTAATTGTCATTGTAATCTAGTAATGGCTTCTTTGTCACTGCTTCCACAAAGTGCAGAGTTGTTCTGGAACGTTAAAGCGACTGATTAAAAAAATCTTTGTACTAATTCTGTTTTCCCCTAAGAACTTTTGTTCTAACTTGATCACTTCTGATTGTGTCATTCATGTATTAATGTTGAAAATTATGTGCTAATGTTATCACCACACCTTTCCTTCTACCACCCACTCCCCACTCCAAGTCCTTTATTACCTCAGTGTCTGTCATCACAAACAGTGCAGGTTGATTGGGTACTATTTTGCCTTTTAATTACATCACTCAGCAACATTTGCAGTATAGTAGAAAAAAGGGAAGGAAAGGAATGGTACCTAGGTCAGTGTTCTCTTCCTCTCCATTCTCGGAGCCCCCTCCAGCCTTTAGAGAACCCAAGGAACTAAGTGTTCCAAGCCACATCACAAGCAGTTCAAATCTAGGTAAACAGCCAGTATTATCATCATCTCCATTTTAAAAATGAGAGAAGCTGGGCCCAGCACTTGGTGGAATGCATAATTTGCACCTCAGGCTTTCAAGCCTCTACTGGCTTGTGTGCTTTGTATTACAAAGGGAGGCTTCCGTTCCTACTCTGGCCGTCACTTAGAGGCGCTCAGCTCACCTCCCTACCCAGCTTTGATTTCCTCTTCTGTTGGATGAGGAAGCTTGAACTCAGTGCCGCTTGGTGTTCCTGCCAGCGCTAGTCTTGAAAACATGTGATTAAAATTTATTTTCGCTGAAGAGGAAAGATGGAAAGCCCATGAGGGCAGAAACTGGAGTTTGTATTTCTCTTAGAACCTACCATTGCTTTGCACTAGTGGGCTCTCAAATCTTTAATTAATGAGCCCTCTTGTTCCTGTTGCAAAGCTCACTATATTCTAGTAACCTTTCTTGAGTATTCTTGGATATTCTTATCCAGTTCCAGTGTTTTCTGCATCACCTCAAACTGTACAAATTGTGTACCACTGCATGTTTTGTTTATGTTATCCTCTCCTTGTGCTTTATTTACTGATTACTTTGTCTTCCATGCTATAGAATGCAAGCTCCTATAGGTTTTGTTTCTTTAGTTTTCCCTAGTGGTAACTAATAGAATATATTCTTTTCTTAATTGTTTTCTTCTGCTAGTAACCCCAAAGAAGTTGGACTTGGTCATCTTTTCAGTGTTTGGTTTGACCATTTGAAATAGAAGCATACACATGAATAAAAAGAGGGATTTGCTGAAAAACCAAAAGTTTGTCCTTGTGGAGGCTTATTTGAATTCTCATTCTGTTGGTTGAATTGATTTGTTGGCATATAAGTGTATCCTGATGGACTGCTCTGAAAATCTAAATCCGTGCTTTTTGACCTTTTCTAAGTCAGACACTGCTTTACTAATTGGATGAAGAAAAACCATGAATCACTCCTTGGAAGATCTGCAGATACACTCATTCAGAACTTCTCATGTAACTTGGGGACAGGAGGATCACAGTTTACTGTGGGTGCCTAGTTGACCTCTAATCTTGCTGAGAAGGCGGAGGTGGAAGAAACATGAGAGGTCATCTGGAGAAATCCAGAGAAAACTTGGTCAGTTTATTTGGGTCTCTTATTCTTCCAAAAAATTTTTAAATGAACGCCTTTGTTGCCTTTGCCCTTCCTAGTAAGATTGCTTCTTTTTTTTTCTCTACGTGCCTAACTTTGAGCACAGCGCTTTGGCAATTAGTCCTCTTCAGTAAATGTCTGAGTGCTGTCCTGCCTGCCTTTAAAAAAGAATAACTGCTTTCTGTCTCATTTGCTCTCCCTAGCTGCTCCCTTCTGGAAGTAGCTTATCCTAGCAAGCTTCTGCAAATAGTCTTAATCACCGTTTTCTCACCACCCATTCACTCCCAAAGTCATTGCCTGGGAACTTTATTGCTTCATTACTGCATCTGTTGTTGTATTTTTATTCTTTACCTCCTGTGTACCCTCTGTAGCATTTGACACCTGTTGCCGTTGGGCTACTGGACACTCTTCCCTTCACCTCCTTAATCACCCTCTTTTGGCTTTCTTCCACCCATTTGGCCATTTTTACCCACTCCTTATGGAGTCCTGTGGATGAGGCTGAGGGGTACAGGTTTTCCTTCCCCCCCTCTTCTTGCTCCTCTTCTCTTTGTCTCTCAGTGTCCCCACCCGTCTTCCTTTTTCCCCGTCCGGGAGCTCTTCTGCCAGTACCCTTGGCTTCTAACAGCATTTACAAATGATCCTAGGCCTGACCCAAGCCCATATGTAGGGCTGCAGATACTTCAAATGCAGCATGCCCCAAAGTGTATTCTTCCCCACTCCCTTTTCCTTTTTTCTCCAAATCTCCTCTTCTTACACATACCTCCTTGAATGGTACCCACATCCACACAGTGGAGCGACTCACACTGAGAAAGCGCATGACTCAGCTCTGTCCCTTCTTCCTTGTCCCCTCTATGGCTGCCTCATTTTTCTCCTGGATGACTGTAATAGTTTCTTACCTGGTTTTCCTGTCTGAGTCCTCTTTCTTCTCTCCATATTGATGGCACTTTCAAATGTGCGAATCTCAGCTTACCTCTTGCTTTTTTTTTTTTTTTGAAGTTTTGAATTTTATTTTGTTTATTTTTTATACAGCAGGTTCTTGTTAGTTCTCTTGCTTTCTTAAAACTTTTAAATGTCTACCCATTGCCAAAAGAATAACTTTTAAATTCTTTAACAAGACCTGGAAAATCATTTGTGCCCTTGACCTCTTCAGCATCACCTTTCCTCATGCTTGTGCTCTGGCCTTTGGTCCTCCCTGGTTGTAGAGCTTTTGCATGTGTTGTTTCCATCACTCAAGGTGAGTTCATTCCTCCTCCTGTCGCACTGCTCCCCCCTGCACTTTGAGGTCATTTCCTGACATTCCACTCACATTGTGCCTGTCCCCTGTGCCCCTGCACTTACCGTGGTGAGTTGTGTTTGGTTACTTGCCTGCCTTCCCTGTTAATCAACAAGGCCTTTGCCTTTTCTGGACTATGTCTTTTATCCCTGATCCCAGTGCTTAGCGTAATGCGTGGCACGAGGCACGTTCTCAGGGAGTTAATGTCCAGGTTGAGAAATGTGAGAAGGGAAGAAGAAAAGAAAACTTTCTGTGGAAAGGAATGGTGAAACCCATCAACAAGGCCTGCTGTGTGCCGCTGATCGATGTGGACATAGTGCCTTTCACTCAGAAAATAAAGATATTCTACCAAGTATTGGTCACTTTTCTCTCTTCTGCAAACTTACGTTCTCACCATCCTCCCCTCCTGTTTCAGAGACTCAGCACCACCTCCACCACCTGTTCACCTAGTGTGCTTTACCCCATTCCTTTTCCATCACTTGTGGTATCTTGCTCCATTAGTCAGCCTCTCTATTTCTGGTGTCTCAACTTTCTGTTCTACTTGATGCTTTCCCGGTGCCTACAAACATGCTTAAGTTTCCCCTTCCTAAAAAGAAATCACCTTCCTCCAGATCTTCCCCCACTTAAGCAAATGCCTGGTCCGTACATCACAGGTACATTTTTGGAAGCAGTGAATCTCAGTGACTGGTTTACGTCTTCACTTTCCTTTCAATTCTCATTCCTTACCCCTCCACTGAAGCCCTTCTCAGTTCACCAGGTTTCTCTTTGTGACTTTTGTCTTTGACTTTTCTGGTGAACTGCCCAGCCGTTTATCATCTTTTACTGGACGTTGACATTCCCCAAACTTCTCTCCTCAGTTTTCTCCATTTAAGCGTTCTCTGTGTTGTCTCATTAATAATCCCTTCAGCTCTCACTTCTACGCAGAAAACTTCCAAATCTCCATCTCCAAGCAGATCTTTTGATCTCTAGGCTATCTGCCTACCCGTCATTCCTGCCTATCTGGTGGTCATGAAAACACCTCAGGACTTGCCATATTCCACGCTGCATTCATGGTTTATGCTCTCGTTCCCCGTTGATCGTGTCTGCCATATCTTGGGAATGGCCCTTGCACCCAGAGGGGTAAGCCAGAAATCCTCACCTCGTCTTTCCCTGCCCTTATCCCACGCTGCTCACATCTAGTCAGTCCATTTTCATCAACAGCGTCTCCTGCACCCCTTTGCTTCTGTTTCTGCCCACTGCCATAGCCTGAGTGTAGGCCCTCTCTCCTCAGTATTATTGCCCCATGTCCCAACTCCCTGTTTCTAATTTACTCCCTACTTCCCTCACCCTTCAAGCTATCCTGGATACACTTTTCAGAGTTATTTTCTAAAAATTGAAATTGATCATGTCATTTCTTTATTTTCGTTGGCTCCCTCAATCCTACAGGTTAGTGTTCAAAATTCTTAGGCCAGCATCACAGCCTTTCAAAACTGGGTCACACTTCTTTATTTTTAAAACAATCTCGGCTTTTATTCTCCATTTTAAACAACTAAAATATTTAAACACTCACACACACACAGATGTGTGAGTACATCTCCTCTTATATCTGGTTTCTCCTGAATGCTGGCAGAGGCGGTGAATACTTTTCAGAACCCATGAGGAGAAGGAAACCCATTTTCCTTCCTCATACCTGCCTTCCTAGAGTCATTTTTAATATTCTTCCTTTCATTTCCTTCCACAGAGCTCATTACCAGACTTGTGTAAGCTTACGGTTTTACAGCTTATTTTTACTTAAACTATAAGCTTTTAAAAAGCATAAGCAGACATGATTTCCCGCCCCCCCGCCCCGGGTTCTCAGTTCATTCCCTTCCCTCAAACCCCTTCTTCTGCAGCCATATGGTCTCCCTTACAAAGGCCTCTTGCACTTTGATCACACCACACTGTGCTTACACCAGGGCTTTTCCTCCGACTCAGAATGTACGTTCCTTCATCTTTTCAAACTCTGGGACTTCCCCTCAGTGTTCAACTCCCCACCCTCCTGTGTTTACACAAAACTTTATACATTATCTTTCACATGGTATTCAGTGCCATGAGAGGTAGTGTACAGCCCAGCAGTTAAGAGTGTGAACTCTGGGGCTAAAATGCTTGGATGTGAATCCTGGATCTACCAGCTAAAAGTTATATGACCTGGGATAAAGTATTTAACTTCTGTGCCTCAGATTCTTCACTTTGTGGTATGTTAGGAGGATTAGTGAATTAGCACATGTAAAGTGCTTAGAATAGACCTGTTAAGTATTAACTAATGTTACTATTGTTTGATAATTTTTTTTTCAAGATACATCATTCCAGAGCCTCAACCCTAGAGATTCTTATTCATTAGTTCTGGATGGGTCCTGGGATGGTTCTCCAAGTGTGTTTACTCTGTCTTTTCAGGGTTCTGGCCGGGAGCAGCAGTGCCATCTCTCTAGCTTGAGAGCCTAGCACAGTACCTGGACTCTGCAGTCGTCAGTTACTTACTGAATGCCTGCAATGTGCTAAATATTGTCCCGGCTACTTGAGGCACCGAGATGAAAAAACTGACAAAACCTTCTAGTGGGGAAGATGGGCATTACATAAAAGGATGGGAAATACATATAATATGGTAGCAGATAATGGTAGGTGCTGAATGGGGGGTCGGGGTGGACGCAGGATAAAGGGGTTTGGTTGGGAGTGGGTTCTGTTTTAAAGAGGGTAACTGGGGAAGGCTGAGTTTCCGAGAAGGTGATGTTTGAACTGAGACCTGTGTAAAATGAGTGTGCAAGCTGGGGGAAGAGCATTAGAGAGAGAGGGGACGGCAAGTGCATGGCCCTCGGATGGTGATGGGCTTGGTGTGTTCAAGGAGCAGCACAGTCACTTTGCCTGCGGTGGAATGATGGAGTGGTGCAGTAGGAGATGGGCTCAGAGAGGAAGGAGGAGCTCTTGGTAGACAGGCCACGGGAAGGACTTAGGATTTTGTTGTGATGTGGGAAGGCATGGAGGATTCTGACCAGGAGTCTTTTTAAAAGACCATGGCCGGTGTGGGGAAAGTAGGCTATGGGAGATGTGTGGATGGTGGTATGTGTGGAAGCCATGAGGCTGCTACAGTTACCTGTAACCCGTCCACCCATCCGTCATCCATACAGTTATCCGTCATCCATCCACCCATCCGTCATCCATCCACCCATCCATAATCCATCCACCCATCCGTCATCCATCCACCCATCCATCATCCATACAGTTATCCGTCATCCATCCACCCATCCATCATCCATACAGTTTTCCGTAATCCATCCACCCATCCGTCATCCATCCACCCATCCATCATCCATCCACCCATCCGTCATCCATCCACCCATCCATCATCCATACAGTTTTCCGTCATCCATCCACCCATCCATCATCCATACAGTTATCCGTAATCCATCCACCCATCCGTCGTGCATACAGTTATCCATCATCCATCCACCCATCCGTCATCCATACAGTTATCCGTAATCCATCCACCCATCCGTCATCCATACAGTTATCCATAATCCATCCACCCATCCGTCATCCATACAGTTATCCATAATCCATCCACCCATCCGTCATCCATCCACCCATCCGTCATCCATACAGTTATACGTAATCCATCCACCCATCCATCATCTATACAGTTATCTGTAATCCATCCACCCATCCGTCATCCATCCACCCATCCATCATCTATACAGTTATCCGTAACCCGTCCACCCATCCATTATCCATACAGTTACACGTAATCCATCCACCCATCCGTCATCTATACAGTTATCCGTAATCCGTCCACCCATCTGTCATCCATCCACCCAGCCGTCATCCATACAGTTATCCGTAATCCATCCACCCATCCATAATCCATCCACCCATCCGTCATCCATCCACCCATCCATAATCCATACAGTTATACATAATCCATCCACCCATCCATCATCTATACAGTTATCCGTAACCCATCCACCCATCCATAATCCACACAGTTGTCCATAACCCGTCCACCCATCCGTCATCCATACAGTTATACGTAATCCATCCACCCATCCGTCATCTATACAGTTATCCGTAATCCATCCACCCATCTGTCATCCATCCACCCATCCGTCATCCATACAGTTATCCGTAGTCCATCCACCCATCCATAATCCACACAGTTGTCCATAATCCATCTATCCATCCATAATCCATACAGTTATCCATAACCCAGGCCAAGAGACTGTGGCTTGGACCAGGGTGGTGGCAGTGGAGAGAATGGGATGAGAAGTGCTCAGATTCCAAATCTCTTTTGAAGGTAGAGCTGGCTGAAAGGTTAAATATGGAGCAGGAGTGGAAGAGAAGAAACCAGGGTAACTGCTTTTGGCTCAAGCATTTTGGTGAATGGTGGTTTCTTTTCCTGAGATGGGAAGCAGTGGGTTTGGGGGTGGGGAATGGGAGTCTGCTCTTTGGCCATGATAAACTTGAGATGCTTAGTACAGCTGTAAGTGGACATCAGGGGAGAGGGTCAGGCTGTGGATATAAATTTGGCAATTCTCAGCTTATCGTTAGAACACAGTATAGGGAGGAATAATTTTTTCCAACTGAGAGATGAGGTAAGCCTTTCCAAAAGAGAGGACATGTGAGCAAAACTTTGAAGAATGAGTATGATTTCCAAAGTCAGAGAAAGGGGAAAATAGAAGATATTTTACATCCAAGTGTCACAGCCTTTTTCCCTGGCCTCTTGTTGAATTTGTTTAAGAAGCTGCTGACCTGGTTGATAATCTCTTTTCACTTGTGTAGCCACTTAGGTTCCCTATTGAAAAGGAAACCAGAGCAGATTACATACTAACTGATAAACCACATTCTGCTATTTCTCATTGTTCACAAATTGAAAATTCGACTTGGACCATAGAGGTGCAGAATGCTAAGTGTGTTTTTGCTTCACTCCTCTGTGTCTGCTGTGAATTGGGACGTGTTGATTTTGGTGTGGAGGTTTTTCATGTGTTGTCATCTCCACTGAAGGTTGAACACTTTGGGGAAGTTTTTACTTCTGCTGATACTGACTCTAGGCACTTGACTTGAACTGTTAATTTATAGCTCAGTCAAGTTCCAGCCACAACCATGACCATGAGAAATTGGGGCCCCTTGCTCTCTAATCATGCATATAACTCATTTGGGCATAATATCTGTCTTGATTCTTCCTGCTTTGTGTGAAAAAAAATGTCATGTTTTGCCACTCTCCTTTACAGGTAGAATTTTAATGGAAGTAGAATATTGCTTATCTTTTTGTTTAATTTCATGATCACCCTAATCACAAATTTGGTCTCCTAAATAAAGAAAAATTACTAGATGTTTGTTAGTCAGTGGGTCAAAGATTATGCATTGGAAAAAAACTGAGTCTAAGATACTTTTAGAACTGATATAAAATTCACACTAGACAGGTGTCCCATTACCTAAAATAATCTGTTTTAGTGCTGGATATAGGTAGAATGTACGAAACTTCAGCTCTTATATAATACTTTTAGCCATTTTTCTATTTAGAAAAGAAATGTTGCATTAACGAAAGTAGTCATAGAATTTATCTCTAGGGCTTCCCTGGTGGCACAGTGGTTGAGAATCCGCCTGCCAACGCAGGGGACACGAGTTCGAGCCCTGGTCCGGGAAGATCCCACATGCCGCGGAGCAGCTAAGCCCGTGCGCCACAACTACTGAGCCTGTGCTCTAGAGCCCGTGAGTCACAACTACTGAGCCCACGTGCCGCAACTACTGAAGCCCACGCGCCTAGAGCCTGTGCTCTGCACCGAGAGATGCCACTGCAATGAGACGCCTGCGCACTACAATGAAGAGTAGCCCCGCTCACCGCAACTAGAGAAAGCCCACGCGCAGCAACGAAGACCCAACACAGCCAAAAATAAATAAATAAAATAAATAAATTTCAGGAAAAAAAAAAAAAGAATTTATCTCTAGATGGGTAAAGGCTTCTAGTCTTCAAAGTTTTTACAATAGATTTTGTCAGAATTTTGGGTTTGGGTCTTTGTCTTGAATTAATGAGACCACTTCAACTCTAAACGTGTTTTAAATAATAACCTTGATTTTTATAAAAATTACACAAGAATGGCTATTGATGTATGTGTATTGGTTTTCAACAACTCCACAATTCAGGATTCTAGTATTTTTATGTATACAAAGCATTCTGGACAAGAAGAAAATTCTCTCAGAACATTGTCTGGATCTTAAACTATTGCTTTTTTCCTGTGGAAAAAAAATGTAAGTACACAAAAATACATATAATTTAATAAACACCCAAATACAGAATAATTAAATGTTAATAATTTGTTAGACTTGTTGTAAAGTTTTTCTTTAATAAATAAACCTTCACCAAGAATTTGAAGACATGTCTGTCCTCCACATCTGCCCATTCATGCTCCAGATCTCTTCTTCACTTTCCAGAGGAATTTAGTGTGAACTATTTCCATTTTTTTTCTGTATCACCTAATGTGGTATTGTGGTGTATGTATCACTTAACATGTTTTTTGAGACCCATCTATTGTTGAAATACAGATCTAGTTCATTTTAATTGCTGTATAGTATTCCTTCATAAGAATTTAGCACGTTTGTTTTATATATATATATACATATATATATATTTTTTTGGTCTGTGTTGGGTCTTCATTGCTGTGTGCAGGCTTTCTCTAGTTGCAACGAGCAGGGGCTACTCTTTGTTGCGGTGCATAGGCTCTAGGCCCGCGGGCTTCAGTAGTTGCGGCACACGGGCTCTAGAGCACAGGCTCAGTAGTTGTGGCACACAGGCTTAGTTGCTCCGCGGTATGTGGGATCTTCCCAGGCCAGGGATCATAACTCGTGTTGCCTGCATTGACAGGCAGATTCTTAACCACTGTGTCACCAGGGAAGTCCCAACACATTTGTTCTTAATAAGAGTTTTTTGTATATTCTAATAGTAATTGCTTATCTGTTAACATAAGCTCCAAATATCCTTCAGTTTCCTAAGGTGTTCCTTGCTGTCCAGCTTTATGTCTTTTGCAGGTAGCTTTCCTCAGTTTGATCTTACACTTCCATAGTACTTTATCCATTAGATTCTTACACTACAGTAGGGTGCCTTTTGGTCTAGTTTTTCCCACCCATGGAGTTGATGGGAGACTGAGTTTTATTTCTTTTTGCTCCAAAGGAGCTAGGAAACTAGTGAGTTGAATAAGCAGCCTTAAAGGTTGGTATAGTCTATCTCAGTCAAGCTGGCGTCTAGTGTGCCTTTGATGGCGTCATTAGTGGGTATTCTTGGGTTTTGATTTTTCTTGCTATAATAATGAGTGTGATGTTTCTTAGTAGCTGGCCTTCTCCGAGGATATCAGGTAGGTTACTTTATTAATTTAGAACACTTTGCATTCTGAGATTTCTTTGGGAAAGTTATGTGTATGTGTAGGGTTCTTTATGTGTGGTTCTTTCAAAATAAGAGATACATAATTAGGCTTTCTGCTGAAATATTGGAATCCACTGTCTGCCATTAAAGGCACACTGGTTGCAAAGCTTTATTTTTGTTTCTAAAGCTTTGAATTAATGTGTGAGCTAAGAATTAAATCAAGAAAATAGATTTAAAAAAATTATCTCCCAGTGTCCTTACTCTTGAATTCATGGTTATTTAAGAGCTTACCGTCTTTGAATAGCTGTTACTATGAAATCTGCTTTTCATTTTTTTAGAGGGGGCAACTTTAAACAAAATTATCATAGAATAATAATGACGAAGGCATTATTGACACAAGTGAACATTTTTAGTACCTTCAACCTGTGTATGAACAAAAATATATCATGATTTCAGATCAGAGTTATGGACTAGGCGTTCGTTTATAGGAAACGTGTCAGAATCAGAGTTGAATCGCCTCTGAGGAAGTCTGGTGTTCGTTTGTGCTGCACACACTTACTGAGCCCTTTAATGCAACAGTGTGTTGCGCTGTTCTAGGCTCAGACCTTCCAGTGCTGAATCATGTGGAGGTTCACTCCAGGCGGGAAACAGGCAGGAGAGGAACCCATGAGCTGTCCGTCAGTGGTGAGTCTTATGTAGAAGGCGGAAAGGGGGATGATGCTGTGGAGGGAGCCGTAGCCAGCTCGGCTCGCGTTCCCCCGGAGCCGGCGGTGCTTCCAGGAGGGAGGGCGCGGGAAGACCGGAAGCATTGTTGAGAGTAGGTAGAAGTGTGGCATGGCCGTTTTACCCATTTGTTCAGCATAGTTGTTGCGCATGTGCGCTGTGTCTGGAAACTGATGATCAGTGGTGAGCAGGAGGGACAGGAAAGTCTCTGTGTTTTTGGAGTTTACATTCTGAAAGTGGAAGCCTTACATAAACAAAAATAATGTGAGGATTGGTGCATTGCAGATGGTTAGGGAAAGTAGGAAGCAATAGGATACCTTTAATGAAAATAGACTGTCAAAGGATAAATTTTAAAGACGTCTATAAAGATATCCAACAGATTTTCACTTTACAGTGTCCATTTCTCCCATCATAATATACTTTTACAATAGACTCTGTGTATCAGAGTCTATTGTATTGAAACCTCAAGCATAATTTCATTGTCTTAACAAAATCCATCATCAGTCCTGGGCTTCTGGAGACAGATTATTACCTTCCCAGAAGGTAATCTTTTCAGAGTTGAAATGAAATATGGTAACTTGTTTTTTGGAAGTGTTGAAGAAAAGAGAGATATTGTACCTAAATTGTGTTTATAAAAGAGTATAAAATAATATAGCTCTTTTTATGCAGAGTGGAAAAAACTGTTATGGAGCTAATAACTTTAAATTTATACCTGGAAAGCTGAGAGCTGATAGATTATATATCAAATTGGCATATAACTTGCTTGGTAACACATAGTTTGAGTTCCAAAGTATTGTGGCTACATCAGGACACATATTACAAAGGAAGGATATGTACTTGCAACACCAGAATTTCATGAACTCCAGAAAATGGAAGAAAAGCAAAACAAAGCATCTTTATTCATTTATTTATTTATTCAATTATACATACACAATATATTAAAATCAGTAATATTTACTATCTGAAACTTCGGGGGTGCCACCAAAAGTGAATTAATATAAAGACCAAATACTTTTTTTTTTCCTTCTTTTTTTGGGGGAAAAGAAAAAGCTTTATTTTTTTTAGAGCGGTTTTAGGTTCACAGCAAAATTGAGCAGAAAGTACAGAGAGTTGCCCCGGCCGCACAAATGCACAGTTTCCTCCACTGTCAACGTCCAGCACTAGAGTAGTACGTGCGTTACAGTTGATAAAGCTGCATTGACACGTCATTGTCACCCAAAGTCCGTAGTCTGCATCAGGGTTCAGTCTTGGTATAGTACATCCTGTGGGTTTTGATAAGTGTATAATAACATGTATCCACCATTATAGTATCATACAGAATAGTTTCACTGCCCTAATAATCCTCTGTACTCAGTCTCTTTATCCCTCCCTTCCCTCGTAACCCCTGGCAACCACTCTCTTCATAGTTTTGCCTTTTTCTTAATGTTATATAGTTGGAATTATACAGGTTATAGACTTTTTAGATTGGCTTCTTTAACTTAGTAATATGCGTTTAAGATTCGTCTGTGTCTGAATTTTCATGGTGTGATAGCTCATCTTAGTGTGGAATGATACTCCATTGTCTATATTTACCACAGTTTATTTATCTACTAAAGGACATCTTGGTTGCTTTCAAGTTTTGGCAGTATTAATAAAGTTGCTATAAACATCTGTGTGCACATTTTTGTGTGGACGTGAGTTTCCAGCTCCTTTGGGTAAATACCAGGGAGTGTGATTGCTGGATTGTGGCAAGAGAGTATGTTGGGTTTGTTAAGAAACAGCCACACTGTCCGCCAAAGTTCCATACCATTTTGAATTCGCAGCAGTGAGGAATGAGAACTGTTGCTCCACATCCTTGCCAGCCTTTTTATACTGTCAGTGTTTTAAATTTTGGCCATTCTAATACGTGTGTATTGGTATCTCATTTGTTGTTTTAATTTGCAATTTCCTAATGACATATGTTGAACATCTTTTCACTTGTATATTTTTTCCATCTGTATATCTTCTTTACTGAGGTGTCTGTTCAGATCTTTCGCCCATTTTTTTTTAAGTTCGGTTGTTCATTTTCTTATTGTTGAGTTTTAAGAGTTCTTTATGTATTTTGGGTGACAGCCCTTTATTAAATACTTTTAATATTTTGCACATATTTTCTCCCAGTCTGTGACTTACTTGGCTTCTCATTCTCCTTAACAGTATCCATTGCAGAACAAACATCTTTAATTTTAATGAAGTCTAGCTTATCGATTATTTCTTTCATGGTTTGTGCCTTCCATATTGTATCTGAAAAGTCATTGCCAAACCCAAGGTTATCTGGATTTTCTTATGTTATCATCTAGGCGTTTTATAGTTGTGTGTGTGTGTGTGTGTGTGTGTGTATATCTATCTTTGTTTTCTAGTTGAATTGCAAAGTAAAAATAATACCCCTTAAATTCTGCCCTGCGCTTTACATATGGGGTGATACGATATGCTTAAGGTTACACAGAGAAGTAAGGTCAAGATTGAGTTTTGAGTTCACTTGGAGTTTCACTGTCATCTTTTACAGTCATTGGGACCTGAATGCTTAAGTTATTCTTTTGTGAAAATGGTTATTTGCATTTTCTGAAAGGAAGAGTTTTGTTATAGTCTTCTTCCATGGATCTTGGAATGAACGATTACAAGAAGGAAGTACTCTTGAACCGTGCATAGATTGCTAAAATGTTTAAAAATTTAATGGAATACTTTTTCCACAGAATGCTCTTGTGTTTCTTGACTGATAAGTTTATCTAGCCATTTTTGATGAAATTGTCCATACCTGCAACCTGAGGTCTTACTGTTGAGAATCTCGTTTGCTGGATTATGACCTTCTTTCTTTGACCTTTAAAACCAGCGCTTTATAATTCTGAGACTCCATTTTTGTAAGTAAGACTGAAAAATTAACTGTTCCTGCTTTTACTTTTAATGCTATGCATATTTCTGCTGACATTGTATTATTTACTTTCTAAGGCCAATTCTAGATCTTCTTACTGTCTTAAAATACACACTTTAAAATGACAATAAGCCAAACCTGGGTGGAGGAAATAGTTTATACTGTGCTTAGTTTTATCTTAGTATGTTTTAGAGCATGTCACGGAATTCATATTCACGTTAGTTAATGCTATTCATGAGCAGCTATCAAACTCACAAGAATTTTCACAGATGAATATGCATAATACAGGGCATGAAGAACATTATTCAAATTGTTAGAAAGAAGAAAAATTAAATCTTTAAGGAATATTCCTAATTTCTCCCAAATTCATGTTGCTTCATTTTTTTGGATCTCCTTTTTCACATTAGATGTTAATTCTTAAATATCTGTATAACTATCTGAAATAAGGACTAGAAGATTAGAAGAAAAATGCTTAAAAGGAGGTGCTGCAGTACTAGAGATCCCAAATCATTTTTTTATCTTTTAAAAGAAAAAAGTCTAATTTTTGAAGATTTCATTTGTAAATTGAGTCTGTACTGTATAAGCAATGTTTAAGTTCATTGGTGATAAATATGCATGTTGGTATAGTAAAATCCCATTTTTTACATAATGCTTTAATGGAAATGGCAGTTTTATGAAATGAAAATGACTAGTAAAAATATGAATGATTCTCATAAGCCCTTATTACATCATTTTTATTGAGATTTTTGTGTATTGTAATTCATTAATACAGGGGAAAGGAGAACACTAACATGGTTTATTTCCTATAATTACTCAAATCGAATAGAATTTGTTTTCAATAAAATTCTTAGAGTAAATTGCCCAGGGTGAGGAGAGAAGGGTTGGCCTGTTTTTACAAAATGTCGTGATTTTTACACATGAGACTTTGCTATGTTATCAGTGATGTTGTTCACTTGCATATATTTTTAGTATAGTTTCCTCCAGATTTTTAAAAATAAAACCTACTTAAGCCCAAGAAATCTCTAGCACTTAATGGCTCAGGATTGAGTGTTGAGGGAGAGATCTGGGATATTTATTTTATTCTGCTTATTACACAAATATCGTTTGTCTTTCAATAAATTAGACTACTTTTTAGGAGAATCTTATAGGCTGAAATATTATTTAGATTGCTGTGTAATGGGTTAACTGGTGGAATTTCCAAAAGCAGATTAGTGTTTACAGTTAAATTTGCTTTATTTTTGTGGAATACCTAGAAGGAAAGGTCATTGTAAAGGATAAACACACTTAAACTCCCCCCTCTGATGCGGCAGGGTGAGGAGGAAGAGACAGGAGAAACTGGGCTGGAAACAAGTAAGCACTCTTAATTTCATCACAGTGAAATCTTGCCAACATCCCTATTTTCTGCTTAGTATACTTCAAACCACCTTAGAAAATCCTCTATCTTTTTGGATGTGTTTGTGGGCCCTTATGAATTCTTGGCATTCTGATCTGATGATGTTTCCATGTTCTTGAGGCAGAATTTTGTTGAAACAAATAACTTTAAGCTTATATCTGGAAAGCTTTAAGGCCTGTTGGTTTATGAAGCGCCTTCAGATTGTCAGTGAGAGTGCTGTTTTCCCCCGTAGGCCTTATATTTGAAAGCACACCCCTTTTCAGGTGTCTCACGGTTTTTGTCTGTTTCCTTCTCCTTTCCCCCCAGCACTGTGGGGTCATTTGAGCTGGAGCTCTGCCTGTATGATTGGCATGTAAGTCCTTGTGATTGGCACCTTTTACGTGAGGGCCAAGGAATATATGTACATCGTGACTGTGCCCGTGTAGGTCTGTCTGAGCTTGTGTTTGTGTGTTTGTTTAATTGCTTTCTTTGACTCCAGAAAACTGGAGTTGTGTTTAGTTGTTCTTTTTTTCTTTTACCATTGCTGAAGTGATACCCACTTCAAGCAAAGAGACTTAATGGGAGATCAGACTTTCTCCATCTTCATTCTGAGCCAGACTGCATGTGTTGGAGAGTGGAGAAGGGTAGAGTCATGGAGAGCTGCTGCCTCCATAATCCCGAAAAGACTGCCTCAGCACCAAGTGTCTTTTTCCTCCCTGGAGGCCAAAAATTTGATACAAGGATAGAGCGTGGTCAGCATCTGGCTGTCCATCTCTGTGGCTGAAAATCCTCTTGGGCCACAGGGTGCCCACCCTCCTGCGTGAGCTTTTAGTTCTCAGTAAGGAGATGACTTAGCATTTCAAGAGAGGCTTATGTGTGATGGAGTCAGTAGGCGGGACGAGACAGCAGAGGCCTTGCCTTTCCCCATGCCTGGCCACAGTTGGACCTACAATGTGCCTCCCTCTTGTGGCGTCCAGCTTGACTGCCACGGGGCCAAAGGCAGGGCTTATTGGAAAGGTAAGCAAATGGAGAAATTCTGTCTAGGCGTTTCATTCTTTTTTTTGGGGGGGGCGGGGAGGGGGGGGGCTCTGCCACGTGGCTTGTGGGTCCTCAGTTCCCCAACCTGGGATTGAACCCTTGCCCTTGGCAGTGAAAGCGTGGGGTCCTAACCGCTGGACCACCGGGGAGTTCCCTAGGCATTTCATTCTTGAAGGTGTCATTGCTCAAAGAATGGGAATAGCTTTTAGTATAAGAAACTACAAAACAATAGATAATCTAGTAGTATAATCAGTCCTGCTGTAATGCAGCATATGCGTTCCTAAAAATCGCCATCCTATACAAAATAGCACAGTAAAAACCATAGGACTTAAGAGGAGGAAATGAGATTAGGTGCATAACACTCAAAAACTTTGTTGGTCATGCACACACAAAGACAGGAACCTAATACAAGCAGAAGCATAGTTTTGCACACGTTAAATGGCTCGGAAATACATACATACTGTAATAAATATGGCACTTTACCTTGAAAAAGACCTGAAGTTTGCCTGTGGAAGTGGGCGTTGGAAGACTTGCAGTTTGTGAGGTACTGAGATGGAGGAAGGAGGGTCACCTGAAATCACAGGGAAGGTGACACCAGGTGAGGATGGGTGTGGCCCCTGTCCCACACGGTGAACGGAGGTGCTGGTGGGTGATTGAGGTGTGTGTAGTTGTGTATTTTGTGTATTTCTGTGCCACTCGGTGCAGGTGGGTGCAGTTTTCTGTGATCACTTAGCGTTTCTTGCAGACAAAATCACACATAAGCAAATGTGAAATTCATTTTATGCTCAGATTGTCCCCATAATATGCACATCAATCACATTGAAACAGATTCACGTTTTCAAAATAAGCTTTCTAGCAGAACTGGCTGTAGTTTATTTTATTGGAATTGAGTCCCTTTTCCTTTCTTTCTTTTCACCGTTATTGATTTCTTAATTTATATTTGTTAAGCCCATATCAGATTGATTTTTCATGCCCAGAGCGCCTCCAGAGGCGAGAAAGCAGCCTGAGATTTTAATTTTGCTAGTGGTAATCCACGAGGTACTTTCCTCCTTGGTGAGTGACTCTCAGTCAGTCTCTCTCTCTGTCTCTGTCTCTGTCTCTCTCCCCGCTCCCTCTCTCCACACACACCCCTTTACCACATGCCAGGCACAGTGCTGGAGACATAGAAACTGGTAAGGTATCATTCTTGTCCTCAGGAGCTTAGAGTCTCATTGAAAAATTTTCAAGGCGCAGATTTAAACGTCTTGGTTGTGGATCTTCTTAGGGAGCACATGAACCAACTTCGTGTGTGCCTTAGTTTGTGAACACAGGCGCACACACACCTCCCTACCCCACCTCTTACTTCCTTGTGAATGTAGAGATGGGGTAAAGAGCTTGCCTGGAGGAAACACGAAGACATCATTGATTTACATAGTGAAAAGATGTGAATTTGAAAAGGGGTTGAAGAGGACCTAAGAGACCTTGTAGTTCACCACCCCCCCCCCCCCGACTTCTTGATAAACCCTAGTGGTCAGGTGTTGGAGAAGTTTCAGAGTAATGTAAATGGTATGATCCCATTTTTGTTAATCCCCCTCCTCACTCATGTATGTGTGTACTGCTTGTGTAAGCATACATGATGTGGAAAGATCTCCCATATTGTGAATATTAGTTACCTCAGGGGACAAGGGAAAGCTTATTAACTTCCTCTTTATACATCTTTTATTATTTGGCTTGTTTTAAGAAGCATGTTTTACTTTTTTAATTAAAAAATCTAATAAAGTAGAAAATGAATAAATAATAATCATAAAAAATACCCTCAGGGCACTTTGTTTCAATCTTCCTGGTACCCTGGGTAGTTAAAACTGAACGTGATGTTTCAGGTGTGGGCTGCCCAGCAGGACGCTGAGCTTGCTGTAACCGAAGATGATGTTAGCTTTTCCGCAGCGACACTGTATTGCTGTGGGGGCAGTTTGTGTGGATAGACCATTAACACCTCAACATGTTTCTTGCATCTCTACCACTATTGGCACACTCTGCCTTTGATAATCGTTTTGGACCCAGGTCTAGTCCTTTACATTCTCCCTGTTAGATTTCATCTTGTTATTGCGGAAATCAGTGTTCAGCATAGGTTAAGAACTGGCCTTGGATTCAGGCTGCCTGGTTACAGATCCGAGCTACCACTGACTAGCATGAAAACTTTAGACAAGTAGTGTGTCCTCCCGAGCCTCAGTTTTCTCCTCTGGCAGTAATCATGAAGTTGGGAGGTGTCACGGAGATACTGTATGCTAGAACACGCACTAGGCCAGGTGCCTGGTGGCGTGGCGAGAACCTGGTGAATGTTAGCTCTTACTGTCGGTGCGTCAGCCTCAGCCGGTCTCTCCTATCCATCATCATGAGATGGTTTTGGATTAACCATATTCCACATCCCTCCCGACCCCAGACCATAAATCAGTCTTTCTTCTAAACGATCCTCCTGAGATCCCCAATCAGTCTCTTGTCTCATTCCACAGGTCCCTTCACCGACGTTGTCACCACCAACCTAAAGCTTGGCAACCCGACAGACCGGAATGTGTGTTTTAAAGTGAAGACCACGGCACCACGTAGGTACTGCGTGAGGCCCAACAGTGGGATCATTGATGCAGGGGCCTCTATTAACGTATCTGGTAAGTTCTGAGAATGAAGGCCAACAGGGTGGGCTAAAAAGGCCCCCTAGAAGTAGTGGGATCTCTTAAAGCTTGTATGTGCAGTATAGCAAAATAATATGGTCGTTTTCTCCCCCACAAGCCCCCGCCCTCTGATTAAAAAGCTCTGTGGGTCCCACTCACCTGTTGTTCTTCCATAATTACAGTCTCTTTAGTTTAATGCTTACGGCCTTCGTGCCTCAATAGAGCAAAATTAAAGGGGTAACTTCAGACTTTGCTTCAGAATAAGTTTGGTTTTCACTCCCTTGAGATTAAATCTGCCCTTTGGCAGTAAATAAAAAAGGGCTAAACAAACTTAATTTTACTTTGTGGGAGAAAGCTAAATGGAGTTATTTTCTTATTTAAGCTAAATGATTTCTGACATTAAGCTCATGTCATTTCCAGTGATTGGTAGCTGCACTTTACTGATTGTGAAAGGGTAAGGGAGATGAAGGCTGAGGAAATTGGAATATATTCAAGGGTGCAAGTTTTGTGCATGTCTGATGGGTTTTTTCCCCTTCTGTCTGAGAGGGCATATATTTTCCAAAGTCCAAATTTTGAAAAGATGCTGGTAGAGTGCCCAAATTGAGAATTGGATTTCAGAATTAAGGAGATGTAAGTGATGGGTTTGAGTTTAAATGTATTTTAGAAATGGAATAAACTTTTAGCTCATTAGAACTTCTGGATCCAGCAGTGCTTTTTTTGTATTTGTGGAGGAGCTCTGGGGGAGTGTGTGTTAATCCTTTAAGTATCAGGAGACTGTCACAGAAGGTTCTGCATCGTTAGAAGCTACTACTCATTTGAAATGGGTACCTGGCTGGCTTTTTTCATGACAGATTTTGATTGTGATACATTTGGCTATTCATTTGACACCTGAAAGAAAATGACTCACCTCTTTGGAAAGAGATATGAGGTGTTTCATTATCTGATCATTTCTGCAAACTCTTGTTCCCTGCATCCATTGGTCTCTCTCATTATGGTGCGCCCACACCAGCTGTCCCCTTGTGTGTTTGTCTCTGAGGCTGCAAGACCTGATTTGGACTCTCGCATCGGGTTATTGTCCAGGAGAAATCAGGAGGGTGGCAGCCAGCATTTACTGAGGGTCTCCTCTGTGCTGGGCCTGCACACATGTTATCTCATGTAATTTCTGTTATCTGCCCTGTGCAGAATGCACTGTTACCCCATTGTACTAAGAAGGAGGCCGGTGGCCACAGGCTCACAAAGCTGGCCAGTGATAGAGGCAAGATGTGGACCATCCTGTTTGGCTCTGATGCCCAGACTCTCTGAACTGCAGCATGCTGGTAAAGGAAGGGGCCCAGGATGTTGGCATTTCGGTGTTCCTTGGATCCATATGGTTTCAGTTTTTCCGCTGAAATCAAGGGCAGCTGGTATCTTTTATTCCCTTTTTTAAATTGACTTCTTTTGTACCTCTTGATTTCCTTGCCCATGTCAAATTTGAGTAAGGTTGTCAGTAGATGAGACGTAGAAGTTTTCACAGTGAACATGGGGCAGCCACATCGTTTTCTGAATAGTCTCAACAGGCAGTTGTACAGTGTAGGTGTGCTTTCCAATATGAAGTATAAACGTGTGTGAGTATATGTGTATCTCTTTCAGAAAGATTCACCCCTCCCCCATCAGAGGAATGTTTTTTTAAAGTAATAACTAACCCTGGGCATTTGTCTCGATTTATGTTTGCCTCCTTAAGGAAGACCAAGATTTTGTGGTTGTGGCCTTCCTTTTGCAGATAAGAAGGTAAGGTTCAGAGAGTGGGCGTGAACACCTACAGGCACATGGGTGATTAGTGGCCGAGCTAGTATTTGAAGCCAGGTGTCTGTCCTGATCCAGTGGCTCTTTGGTGACACTAAACCGCCTCAGCAGTGTTAGGGGATGGCCCCACTTACAAATGAATGTAGAACAAAATACCTTGGCTCTCAAAATGTCACGTACTTGGGGAAAGAAGCCACTGAATAACAAAATGTCCATACGTCTGCAGGCCTTCCTCCTAACGAGACAAGATTATGTTTACGCGTGAGAAAGGGCTCCTTTGTTTTTATTTGCTGTGTACGGGTCTCAGTGCTTGGGGCGCACCTGGGTAGAGCCGGGTTGTACTGCGTTTTCGGGACAGCCTCATCAGTCGGCAGAGGAGGCCAGCCTCCACTGGCTGTCGTTTTCTGTGCTCAGGGGCCACTGTATCATTAGACACTCATGTCTTGGGGTAAGAGCACTGCACTTTTCCAAGGGTCCTGCTAAAATGCAGCCACGTGATGGCATCTAGGTGAGGACGTGGAGTTCCCGGGTTCCTGCGGGTGAGAGAGAGACTGTCCTCAGGGGAGGGAGGAGCCCAGCAGACGCGCAGTGCAGAGGGCTCAGAGGCCAGCCTTCCCTTCTCCCGCCTGCGAGAGTGGCCGAGCTTGGTTGCACCCACTCTACTCAGATCATTAGATCTGGGGTTCGGAAACCCGAACAGGAAGCCCAACCCTGCTGTTTCACCTGTCGGCTGATCTTTGCCAATACTCTGACCACTCTAGGTTCTAGTTTTCTCATTTGTAAGGTGGAGAGAATGGTATCCGCCTCACAGAGTATTTACCAGTGCTGAAGAATTTTAACGGGAAGTGTGGTACAAGAGTGGGATTGCATTTTTCTTCCACTAGCTTTGACAAAAACTGGCTAGTTTCTGTTGAAGGTGGATCGTACATATTTGAATTGCCTTTTTAGAAATAAATCAGTTCTATACATTTTACTAACTTATGAAATTTTTCTAATTCTAATTTAAGGAGGGATTTTTGTTTTTCTTCTTTCTATAATACGCATTTGTTTTATAGTGAAAAGTCACTAGTAAATTTTCAAATACAATCTATAAAAAGGAGGTCATCAAATCAACTGAAACTACTACCAGCATTGCCCTGCCTACCACACAGAATGTCACAGCATACCTGAAAAGGACATGACTAGTACATTATTTTTTTCCCATTTCTGAAAACCCTTGGGATGTGCTAGCTGATAGGAAAGGTTATAAATCATTCTTTGAGAGAGGGGGGCAAGGAGGAAGGGAAGGAGGAGGAGGAGGAGGATGGTATCTACCCATGGAGCTGGCAAGAGAGACTGAGGTTTGAAGGCACACAAATCATGGTTTTGATGAGGGATTGACACTTTGTAGCTGTCAGATGTCGTTCAGACACACCCTGTGAAACTCTTCTCAGCTGTCAGCTTAATCTGATATTCACAGGACCTTACATTATGCATCAAAAGTCCAGACGCTGACCTGTCATGTATTTTCTTCAGAAGATGGCACATCACTCATTGGGTCCTTAAAAAAAAACACAACAACTCTTTTATAAACTCAGGTGGTAAAGTTACAGTTGGAAACAGGTATAACCTAAACTTCTTGTGTCGGTAGGTGAAAACATGTGGACTTCGCAGAGGGGTGTTTTGGGATCCGGTCGCTCGGGTCTCTGATTGACTCCTTTTCTTTGTCCTTTAGGTAGGTGCTCCTTGCATTTCTTTCTGACAGCCCCTTCTGGGATCTGTGCCTATTGGATGAGGCAGGCAGTAGGTGGGAGGGTGCTGGCTGCTTTGTGTTTGCATTAATTGGCCCAGAATGCCATGGTTTTGGCCCCTTGCCCCTTGATACACACCATCTGCTAGAGACGGTTTTGAATTATTCAAATCTGGACCTCAGCAAAATAGGCACACTTAAATGGAGATTGGAGAAGAGGAGATTGGATTTTTTCCTCTAGAGATTTTAGATGCAAGGAAAATAGAACTTTTTGAATTAATGAATTGTTTGAAGCAGCGGGGGGTCTCTCCATTTGTTCTAGCTTTACAAAATTAAATCTGTTTTCTGAACTGTCTGGTGGGAAAATACTTTGAAGGTAGATAATTTCTGAAAATGTCTTTGTGGTAAGCTGTTAGTGGTTGTGGATTTTTTTTTTTAATACTGCAGTTTAATAATGAGGGAGTTTTCCATTAATATTCCAAACCATGTTTGCCAGCGGATACAGCAGGTGAAGTGGTAAAATTATGGGCCTATCAAAAATACTTACGCTTCCTGTAATATGATATTAAGTTTAATATTTTTATAACCTTCACTGAATTCTAATTTCACTAAAGTAGCAAGCACGCTTCCATTTGCAGTTCAGTTATGCATATTGGTTGCCTTTGTACCAAGGAAATTAGAAATGCAAAATATCTGTTTGGGGGGGGGGCATTGGAAAGAGTCATTAAAGATACCAGTATTTAGGTACAGATACACTTTACTACGTGTACCCTGGGAATTGAAAATGGATTAACGACAAACAAACACAAATCTTCTAGTGTCTGAATCTGTGTTTTAAATGAAAATTCAGAGAATTAAGGAGCAGTGTTTATTCCTGACATATAGCCCTTTTCAGCACTTATTTCAATCACATTTAAAGCATAAAGTTCTTCCAGTAAAATCCCGAGGACAGAGAATGAATATCAGCAACTCTTCTTGGATGGAAACATTGGTCAATTAATGTAATTGGGTAGTACTGCAGTTGATAATTAATCCCTTTAAGATTTTGCTGACTGAGTTTAAAGGAGCTGCTTGCTTGCCCTGGACCAGCCAGCCTTGGGTTGCAGCTTTTAGGTGATTAGCGTCCGAGTATAAGTGCACCGCCCTTAGAGAAGGAAGTCGGGGATTCATCCGCCAAGTGCTGATAGTGGGAGCTAAATTTGGAGGTTTGGGCATCTTAACAGCCACATTCTTCTTCGTTTGATCGTTTGCTTTGGAAGTCTCTGATAAACAGAACCTTTTTATAAGTGGTTTTCGTGAACCAGCTTTATGACTCTCAGATAAGAACAACTCACATTCATACTTAAAAGATGTCTTTAATCTTTTTCACCAGATGAGATTCTGGTTTTAAAAAAAAGGGGGAAATTCCCAACAGTAATTAAGCTTAATCGTGCTTTTAAAGATTTTTTTTAAAGTTTACTGTAATATTTAAGTTTCTTAAGGAGAACCCTATGTTTCACTTTTTATGAGTGTAACACAATTTCCTTATTCTTTACATTTTTCAAAGATCATGAGCAAGAGGACTTATCCAAGAACATTCAGTACCCCTCACTCAGCTGAAGGTAGCTTCAGCTCCTGCAGCGTGGCTGAGGAGCAAAAACCAAGCGTGACTTCGGAGCAGCCAGAAGTCACGTTCCTTTCCCTGGTTACGGCACCTTGCACATTTATACACTTAGGCTCCCTAGTCTTGACTCTCCTGTTTATACTCTTACCTTAGACTCTCTGTTAACCCTGTCCTGATGTCCAGCCCGTCACAGACCAGAGTGAAGGGCGAGGGCCGCGAGCGGTGGCCACAGTGAAGGCCTGGACAGGAACACCTCAAAGAACAAGGACGGGAGAGAGAACAGTAGGGATCTGGAATTGCCTAAGCCTCAGGGCAGACCATTCTCCCTGTGCAGTGGATCAGTCCCAAGAGACCTCGCTTGTGGGTCATATTAAGGTAGCGTGTAATGGATGTTGATAATCACGAGCGTACTCAGGAAAGGCTGTGTAGTATTCCAGTATAAAGAGTTAATGGAGATAGGAAAGTGTGTTGGAGCTTTGAAAAAAGATGTGCATTTTAAAAGATATTTACAAAAAAGAGTGAGTCAGCCATGTTCTTTGGCCAGTGCTTGTATATGGCACACCTCATTTTCCAGTGATACTGGGGTACATTTGTACTGTAAACTCTGCACAAATAAATTAATGAGACTCTGAGGAGTTTGTTATCTAAGATGGGCTATACTGAACTGGAACATCCTGTAGAGAACACGAAGACAATTCAATGTCAACTAATTTATAAATAGATACAATTAATTATTTACCCTCTAGACTCTTAGTTCCATCCATGGGTCCCTGAATAGGCAGAGGTCCAGGAAAGTAGTCATGTTTTCAACATTTTGAGCATCCTAAAGGAAATAATAAATTTACTCATGATAAGGGCACCCAGTCTAACTAAAATGTCCGCTTTGCTTTAGGCTAGAATTCTGTCACCTCACTGTGGAATACTGGTTATCATAAGCTGATGGCAGAGCTCTGGTTTCTCTCTGATTAGTTTCAAAAAAGTGGAGCAGTGGCATTGTAAATGCAGTTTAGTAGAGAACAGTCTTCTGACAGAGGCATGAAAGCAAAGACAGAGAGTTGAGAGAGTGCAGTGGTGATGAGAGGATTGGAAACCACTGTCTTAAACCACGAGATGAAGAGTGAGTGGCTCTGGGAAGTGGGGCGGAAGAGAAGACAGCTGGTTGAGGATTAAAGAGGGTTTCCTCTCTCTGTGCTGCTCAGGGAGATTTCTGGAGGGAGCGTGATTCTGGAGGGCTTTGAATGTTGGAAGGGAAGAAGGGGCATACTCTTCAACCAGTGGAAAGCTGCAGGTTAGTTCCCAGAATGTGAGGTAGCAAAGCATGAAGTCCTGGTCTCAGCTTAATTGGGTAGAAGAGGCGAACATGTGGGGAGAGCTCTGTATCAGTAGTGTCCGCTGATAGAATACGATCCCCAGGAAGAATGAGAGAGTGAAATAGCATTCCAGCAGGAGCTGTGGCGTGAGGAGGCGTCACGCAGCACGTGTTCTCCAGGTAGGGCGCCTGGCCCAGCCGCAGCAGCTGGGAACAGGTTAGAAATACGTGTTCTCAGCCCCACCTGTTGAATCAGAAACTGGAGGTGGGACCCTGCCACCTGTGTTTTAACAAGCACTCCAGGTGGGTCTGATGCACGCTGAAGCTGGAGACCCCCTCATGACAGAGTCGGACTAGTGGCAGGTTCAGAGTCAGAGGAAGCCGGGGAGGTGTGACATACTGAGATGTGAGTAGGGCAGGGGGACCGAGAGGGATGTGCCAGCCTCCTAGGCCCAACATGACAAGAGGAGACTTGGGTAACGACAGGAGAATACCTGCGTGCGGGGGTGTGGCCAGCACCATGTGCACACCTGTTGGACCAGCAGGGAAGCCTATTGTTGGATCATATCAGTAAACTGAGAGAACCAGGCTGTGGACTTGAATTGATTGTTTTTCACTTGGGAAATAGGCTTTTTTGTAGCGGGTTTTTGGTCAGAGGAATATCGTGATGGTGAGTAGGGTGTTTAGGGGGAGATTAAATTTGTAGCGTTACAGGGCTATGCAGGGCAGCTTGTCTGAGAGAGAGACCGGGAGGAGGCGTGGACATCTAGCTGGAGAAACTTAGATGTTGGGGGTGGGACTGAGCTGAGATCGCGGTCATGTGAACAAGGAGAGGGACATTTTAAAGATAGAATTCTGAGATTAAAAAAATAATAAAGCGTGTGTCGAGGTGCTTGTTAGACTTTTATTCATTTGCTCTGTTGCCATTATGCTGCAGATGAAAATGATCTGTGACTTGCTCGGGTTCTCATAAGCTTTTATGCCGCATTTAATCAAGTCATTTCTCTGAGAGAGAGAGAGAGAGAGAGAGAGAGAGAGAGAGTGTGTGTGTGTGTGTGTGTGTGTGTGTGTGTGTGTGTGTGTGTTAAGCAGCATATATTATGCATTTCTTCTGAAGAAAGTCTGATCTTATTGATCCAGTGTTTTATGACCATGAACACCCTTTCCTAACAGGATCCCACTTTCGCAGTCTGCAGTATAGCAGACATTGTATCACAAAGCGTTAATGCTGGTGAGTGGTGACCTGGTCTCCAGGCCGTCTCCTGGTAACAGGCTTCTTTTTAGTGTAGTATCAGCAATACATTTTAAAAGTAGGATAGATGGTTCAATTAAGAGGGTTTTATCATCAGTGTCTCTGGTATTCAAGTGAAATAAATTAAGTTAATGGGACACTCTTTTATAGCCTGTCATGGAAAAAAGTACATAATTTCTGTCACAATTTGCATGTATGCAGCTGAAAGAACAAACGTTTAACAACATTTATTCTGTCATGTTCTCGTAAAGTTCCAGCTAATAGGGTATAACAAATTGAATTCGACACGAGATGATCGTAGCTGAGAAATACAAACTTTTGGACATGAGTTGGGGGCTGTGTTAGTTCAGCAGGGTGCAGCTGCTGAGGCCCAGCGAGGGTTTATGAAATTTCACAAAGTCTCGGTGCCACTTGACCTCCTCCCTCTTGCACGCTGATTGGGGAGCCCACAGGGAAGGAGCGATGGTGGGTGGCAAACGCCTTCTTTCCACCTACTGCTCTAGGTGGAAGGAGAGTTGCTGCAGAGGGGAGGGGCCGAGCACCCGTCTCACACCCCGCGCTTCCTGAAGTTCACCAGCGGCCACCATTTTCACTCAGCCTAAAGATTTCACCTTGCCAGTCTCACCAGTGCATCGGGCATCTGTGTTTCTATTTCATGAGTCCCTGCCTTTGCAGAAGGGGTGTTTGACCTGCCACCTCTGCTGTGTCCAGTGCTCCTGTAAGGTGATTAGTTACCACCAGTACCCACTTCTTTGTGTGCTTACGTTCTTGTTGAGCTCGGAGGTCTAAATGTCAGTTACATCCTCTTGAGGGTCTTCTAGCTCTGCACTCTGGCAACTCGGCAGGCAGCGTGCTCTAGGCCTGGAGTTGGGCTGATGCCACCTGCAAGGTCCGAGGGTGGCAGGGGGTCTCAGACAGCGCCCTTCTCCAGAGGTGGAGCAAGAGGTTGCAGGGTGGTTTGGTTAGCGGAGCCCAGGGAACCCCAGTCCCCTCCCTGTAAGGGACACGTGCACGTGCGCGTGTGCTTCTGTCTCCACCCGAGGCCTGGGTACATACGGGACTCAAGACTTGGTTTGTGTGAGGCTGCTTTCTCTTTCAAACTGCACGTTCTCGCAAGAAGGGGACTACACAAAGCCACCAGTGCCTTCACTTGAATGAGTAACCAGAGCATTTTCCTCCTCGAGAGGCCTGCGAGACAGCTTGATGTAGAATAACGGTGGTCAGACCTTTTGGTCTCAGGGCCACTTTACACTCTTAGAAATAAATGACCAAAAGAGCTTTTTTTGATTTGTGGGTTATATCAATATTTATTGTATTGCAAATTAAACTGAGAAATTTAAAAAGTATTCTTTAGTAACAACTTTAATAAATACAGTTATGCAAACAGTAACATTTTTAGTGGAAAATAACTTTTCAAAAAAATTATGGCTTTCTTCAGTATGTTTTGCAAATCTCCTTGATTTCTGGCCAAATAGAAGACAGGCTGGATTCTCTCAATTGGCGTTTGCATTTCAGTCTGTTATAATGTGTTGTTTTGGTGAATATATATGAAGTAAAACCACCTTTACCACAGATATGTATTGGAAAAGGAAAGAGTATTTTTAATAGCCTTTTCAGGTAATTATAGACATTATTCTTTGATACTATACCGAAACTTGACAAATGATACTTTCTTAAAGTTTAGTACAGTGTAGAATCTGACACCCTGTCAGTGAACCGTTTGAACTTTGTTTCACTAAAATGTATTGGTTTCTCTTGCACTTGATGGCTTTGGTAATATTATGCTAGCTGAGTTATACAGATCTTCCAACTGTTGACATTTCACTATACAGTATCAAAAAAGTACATTCGTTACTATTCCCACTGATCTCATTGGAAAAGTCCTTAAATCTTTAGGAAACTGTGAAGCTCTTGGTGGCAGAGAGAGGTTTTCCAGTATTCTAACTTTTGTTTGAATGCCTGGTTTTTATCACTGGCAACAACTATAAGTTGTTTTCCTTAAAGTGACAGGCTCACTTCATTCATTTCTCAGGAAAATATCTGCCATATACCCAGGTGTGAATAACCATAGTTTTTCTGTCGGTTGTTCTTTCAAGTAAATGGTTCCATGAGAAAGCGTCCAGTTGAGCTCACAACCTGAACAGTTGCACAGGTGCTTTTCCCAAGGCAGCAGAAATGCTTGATGTGTACTTGTCATTTCATTGTACAGAGTGCTAAGATGCATTGTCAAGGGTTGGAATTTAGTAAAGTCTGCGCTCAGGCACTAGCAGTTTCACCCACCGTTGCTTTTGTGCCGATCATCACTTCGAATGTCAATGCAGTGGAAAAGGCATGTAATATGTAACGTCTTGGTATTATTATGAGCAGTTTTGACTTTATGGACCACCTGAGGGGTGGGTCTCGAGGTCTGCGAGTAACGCTTCGAGAACCTGTGGTGTGGAAGTTGGACTGTGGACGCAAAGCCAGTGCGGAGCTCTGGTTCCATCAGTTAATACGCTGTCCGTGGGGCCCGAGGGAGGCCACTTAGCCTTTCCAAGCCCTGTCTTCTCATCTAGAACATAAAGACATGGCCATCTTTATGACTGTTGTGAGGACTGATGGGAGAACTAAGGAACATATTCCTTCTTTGGTGCCTAGTCTGTACTAGGCCCTAGTAAAAGTTATTTTCCTTTCTCGGGACATTGATGGCATTGGGGATGGGAGCTTGGGGCGAGGTAGAGAGAGAAAAAGGAAGGGTCAGTTTGCTTTAGGACGTGCCTGCAACCCAAGCCCTTCTTTTTGGCTTGTACCTCCTGGAGGAAGGGGGAGAAGAGTGGAAAGGGAACAGCAGGTCTTCCTGGGGCTCTTTATGTGGGGTTGTCTTAGGGTCTCTGGACCCATCCATTCTCTGTGTGTGATCCAGTGTCATTGGAGCTAAAGAGCCAACTTCTCTGAAAATTAGCAGTGTCTCTGATTGCTCTCATCTGCTGGGCATTGGGCTCTTTACAGAGAATCCTCGTTCAGCCTCAGAGCCCTCCATGCTTCACAGCTGGGAAAGCAGAGCCTCAAGGATGAGGCAGTTTTTTTTTTGTTTTTTTTGTTTTTTTTAAATTTACTTTTATTTATTTATGGCTGTGTTAGGTCTTCGTTTCTGTGCGAGGGCTTTCTCTAGTTGTGGCAAGCGGGGGCCACTCACTATCGCGGCCTCTCCCGTTGAGGAGCACAGGCTCCAGACGCGCAGGCTCAGTAGTTGCGGCTCACGGGCCCAGTTGCTCCGCGGCATGTGGGATCTTCCCAGACCAGGGCACGAACCCGTGTCCCCTGCATTGGCAGGCAGATTCTCAACCACTGCACCACCAGGGAAGCCCGAGGCAGTTTTTCTACTAGAGCTGTGCCCTACTGAAAATCTAAGTGTAGTCTAGGACAAAGTTCTTTTCTTTCCAATTCTAAAAAATCCTAGAGCGTGATTTTGTCACAGCCAGGTGAGATCTGAAATCCTTAAAACCTAATTCACTTTAATTTTTTAAAATCAATATTAATCTGATAGTAGTTTGAAGACTGTGACCAACTCCAAAAAAAGGTGACAGTTCCTGTCCGGGGAGGACACAGTGCATGTGGGACACTGGCTTCTTTCTTATCACATGCCTCTTCCTTACTGCAGTCTTGCAGGTGGAAAAAACGCAATGGGAATTTAGCTTCAGAATAAGAGTCCATGGTTTTGGCCTGCTCATCTGGTCATTTGTCCCTGAGGTTAAATGTCAAGCCCAGGTGTGTAGTGATGTTCCAGGCCTGTCCACAGGAGAGCTCCTGCTAGCTCAGTGATGCCAGAGGCAGAGTTGTCTCCGTGCCAGGTCCCAGGCCACCAGCAAGGACTGCTTTTCCAGGATGGAACTGTGCCTTTACATCTGCAAGAATAAAATTTCAAGTGGAGTGGTCCTGTGTTTTAAGCAACCTTTTGTTCTCTCTGCTTGTGGTCACACTTTGGCTTTGGGGTCCTCAGACCTGAACATATTGATAGACTTTCTCTGTCCCCAGGAGAGAAAGGACCCATGCATCTCTGAGACGGAGGGGGATGTTTGTATTTCTCTTCCTCATCATGTGTGGTTCTGTGAGATATGTGGTGGTGGGTCTGGGGTGCGGGATGTGACCCCGTCTCGAATTGGAGTGTCCATGGTGGCTGAAGGGGTGCTGACGGCACGTGGCTGCTTGTGGAAGTTTTGCTGCTTCCCAGCACAGTGACCTTGAGCAGGTCCCTTCACTTTGTCGAGTCCCAGATTCCTTTATAAGCTAGGGCTTAGGGTAGGTGCCCTTCCTCTGCTGCAGGGGGTGGTTGATTGTGAGGCTTTAAGCACCTGGGAAGTTCCAAGTGGTGTTCAAGGGCAAGAGAACACTGCTGAGTGCCCAGCAGCAGAGGTGCTGGTGGAGAAGGACAGGACTTGCACTGTCAGAGGACAGAGGGCCAGCCCCTCGTGGTGCCCACGAGCACTGGCTTTCCAGTCAGACCACCTGCGTCGGAGTGTCCACTCCTCCACGGTGTGACCTTGGGCAGGTTAGCTAACCTTTCTGTGCTTCAGTTTTTTCGTCTGAAAAACAGCCATCAAAATAACTTCCACAACATTACCTGCCTTTGAGGTAATGATAAAGCTGAAGTGCAGAGCTGAGCTTCTGGCCCAAGGGAGACGGTCAGTCCCGGGGAGCTCTTTTATCAAGGTCAGGGCTACAGCGGGCTTTTCCTGTGTATGAAAAAGTTAGTTTTCAGGGAACTTAACGAGATGTGTGGTTTCGTCAGAGGCTTGTAGCAAAACCTGTATTTTAAAGCAGCTGTCATTTAATGGGGTAGGGCGGTAGGTCCTAGGGCAGCCGGTCGGAACAGGACGGCACCTCCCTCAGCGCAGTGGGTGTGCTCAGTCAAGGGGGCCCTTAGGTGAGACTCCCCTAGGTTCGTAGGGAGAAAAAGGGCGTAAGCTGGTGGTGTCTTCTCCATGCTCTGAGGGTGCTGGTTGTGAAAATTCTCAGACATTCTTGGCAAAATTGCATTTGAAGCGTTACTTTGATGACCTTGACGTGGGAAATGGGACAGAGAGAAGCTAAAACAGTTCCGTAGATGTCTTGGATTACTCTGTTTTAGTTCCTGAAGAGACCATTTGCATGTGTCTTCTTGAGCGAAACAGGCACAGGTGTTTCTACCTGGTTGACCTGGATGTAAGGCCCGTAGCAGATGTCTGGTCAGGTGTGCCCTAGCGGCAGATGAGTGGACTGGGGATCAGAAGACCTGGGTCCTAAGCCCCAGTCCTAGCTCTGCCACGACCTGCTGTCGGACCTGGGGCAAGTCCCTTCACGTTCCTGGACCTCGGGTTTGAGACCTGCAAAGTGGGGGAAGAGGCTGGTCATCTTGACCTGCTCGCTTCACCTGGGGCTTCTTAAGGCTCAGATGAGAGGATCCTGGTAAACTGCTTTACAGCCAAACTACAAGTAATTAACGTAACAAATGGGTGCTGGTAACCAAGCTCTGACCCTCCTAATGAAATATTTTCTTTCTTAGTGATGTTACAGCCTTTCGATTATGATCCCAATGAGAAAAGTAAACACAAGTTTATGGTTCAGTCTATGTTTGCTCCAACTGACACTTCTGATATGGAAGCAGTAGTAAGTACTGAATGCTTCTTACTTTTTTCAGTAATTAAAAGAAATGATTAGGTGCAGAATTGTGGGTGCATGCATTTCAAAATGTGTCAAAATTGATTTTAAAGGGGAATGGTGCCTTCAAGGTTTGTGCTTTGACTGCCTTTATGGTTTTTCTAAAACTTTGATTTTAACATTTCATGTAACTTTTTAGAACACTTCTTTTCTGACTTTTGTATCTGGTTTCCTTCAGCAGTTCCTTGTTCTGGTGGATTGTGTCTTGAATGGTCTGAGGATTCTCTCCCTTCAGCCCCCTCCCATCCCCCCACAGAAAAGGACAGTTTTCATTATAGAGAACCTTCCTACCACATCTTCCCCATCCTCCAGAACCCAGAGGGATGGGAGAGAGTTGAATACTAAATATCCTTCAACCCTTTAGGCATTTTTTTTTCATGCTTGGTTCTGGTAAGCATGATTCTGGGTTTTTTGTTGTTGTTGTTTTCCGCAAGATTCCTTCATTTTTTTCCGCCCCCCCCCCCCCCCCCCCCCGCTTAAATACATGTTTAACTCCGTCTCTTAATTTTGGTAAAAATAAGATGGCTTCATTTTCGTAAAATAAATAATTGATATATTACAGTTGGCCCTTCATTTCTGTGGGTTCTGCATCTGTGGATATGGAGGGCCAACGGTCCTAGCATTTTATGTGAGGGTCTTGAGATTTTGGTAGCCATGGGGGCGGGGCCCTGCAATCAATCCCTCGTACTGATTTTTCTAGAAGAAGATTATAATGGTAGTTCTTCCCCAAGGTTTCACTTGAATAAATCAGCAGGCATCCTGGTGCTGTGAGTGTGAATCACAATATACTGATAAACCTTAAAATCCACAGCACCAGTGAGAACAGACTGTCTAGCCCTCACAGTTTGGAAAAGAAGGGCAGGACTGCCTCAACATTTTCACCACTTTGCAGTTTGCCAACTGAAACTAAGAGACTGAAGTCATCCGAGGAATGCCTGCAAATTTGAGTTAGCTAGGAGTCACACTGTACTGCTTCTTTTCTTTCAAAGTTTTATACTAAGCGCTGTTTCATGCACAGCCTACCTTCATGTCCCCGTGCCACCACACAGCTGCTGCTTTTCATCTTGGAAAAGCATAACTGACCACCTTCATGCATGTTTAACTTCTGGGTAGGAAATGAAGGGTAAGCTAGCTATTTGGGGGTTTCAGAGAGATCAGTGAGAGTAGTCTTCCTTTAAGATTCCTTTGAATAGGAATGACTGTTGAGACATTCACTACTTTTATTTCCTGGAACATGATGTGTCACTTCATGTTACTTTGTGCGATCAAGGAAATGTATGGCAAATGCAAAATATGGGATATCCAAGAATATATTCTGTTTGGCTTTTGCTGCATGGCTTGGTGAAAAGAGCATGGGCTTGGGTGCCTTGGGTGTGAAGCTGAGTTCTGCCTTTCACTAACATTGTGGCCTTGGGCGATGTCCATTAACTCTCTTGAGGGTTTGGTCACGTGTAAAATGGGGATGAAAACCTAGTTCACATGGCTGTTGTGGGATTAAATGTGCTGTGTATGTAGAACACTTGGCATAGTGTCTGGCATCTGGCAGCTGTTTTATCTGGGCACTGTTATAGGCCAGGCACTCTATATACAATAAAGGCGAATTTTACTTCCATGATAACTTTTATAACAGTTAAAATTTTTTTGTATGAAATGTACATTGTTGGAAATTTTGGAAATATACAAATGAACAAAAATAAAACTAAGTGACCTGTAATTTGTTTATACTAAACCCGACCACTGTTAATGAGAGCCTTGTGCTTTTTCTTTACTTTAAAATATTTTTCTTTATATTTTGATATACAGAAAGTTGAAAAAATAGTAGTGCCTACTCACCTAACCTTTACTAAGATGCACCGTTTAACATTTTGCCACGTTTGCTTCGTTGCTGTCATAAACTTCCTTTTTCGCTGAACTACTTGACTGTAAGACACAGACTTCATGACACTTCACCACCTAACTGCTTCAGGCAAGGACAGTCTCTTACATAGCCACAGTCCTATTATCACAGCTAAGAAGCTTAACGTTAACTCAGTAATGTTTAACAGAGAAACCCATACCCATGTTCACCATTTTCCAGTTGTTCCAGAAACGGCCTTTAGTTTTTCTTCTCCTAGAGCACCCTCAGCCTTCTTACAGTCCAGGCCAGCTGACGTGTAGAATGTCCCACATTCTGGGTTTGTCCAGTTATTTCCTCATGATTAAATTCAGGTTAAATGGTTTTGTTTTCTTTTTTTTTTTGGCAAGAATATTCCCTAGGTGGTGTCATGTATGATGCATCATATCAGAAGGCATTTAATGCTGTGTTGTCCCTCCTTTGGTGACACTAAGTTTGATTACTTGGTTAAGATGGTGAATGCCAACTCTCCCCAGTATCAAAGCACATTTTCCCCTTGTGGTTAATAGGTAATCTGTGATACCCAGAGGAATCAGGTACTTGGAGACCACATGAACATCCTGCTTGCCGGCAAGCAGTCTTTCACGTGGTGATTTTTGGCGCCCAGAGATGATCCTTGCCCGATGTTCTTTTGACACACGCACGCAGGCACACGTACACTCTGTGTGTGTGTGCGCGCGTGCGCGCGCAGAGGAACAGACTTAAAATATTGCTTGTAGTTTCTCCACTTAATATCCTGCGAATTTTCCCCATGTAATTAAACCCTCCTCAGTATCCCTTGAATGGCATGCTATTGCATTGACTGTACCTGCCATGGTTTATTTGGTGGTTCCCTATTGTTCGACATAAAGACTGTTTCCCATTTTTGGCTCTTGGTACTGTGTTGCTCTCGCTGCCTCCTGCATGGTTCTGGGGTGAGGGTGGGGGAGTTCGTTCCTTTTTCTGTATTGCAGCCTCCCTGCTCTGCTGGTCTATAATTATCAGAACACCTGGAATTCCTGTCCTCCCCTGCCAAGGGGAGGAGGAGTAAGCCGGAAGTGCCTCATCCCAGAACATGGATTTAGTCAGAAAGATGTTACTACCAGCAGGCTGGGGCAGTGGGGGTCAGCCCAGACAGCGGTGATCACAGAGAGTGGCCTGCCAGGTCTTGTGCCCTGTTGGTAGTTGGCAGTGTTCTAAAAACACTCCCAGATAGCGCGTGCTTACTGTCTCTTAAGAAGGACGTGCCCCTGCGAAGTAAGTTGTGTTTTCTTAAGGAGAGCCCAGATGTCCTTAGGCCATCCAGTTGCAGTTTAGAAGACTCCTCTTGGTTCAGCGGTGGTCTTCTCTGTCCCGCGTGCTTTCCGTAGGCGGGCGACAGGAGGAGCCCTGGTGGACTTTGCGGAGTCAGGAGGCAGGACTGGGGTTTGTGAAGAGTGATAAGTATTCGGGAGAGCTAGTGTATTTAATCTTGTCATGTTAAAGATACTGAAATCTCAGCAGACTTAAATTCTTTATTTGATATACACCAGGGCTTTCTCATTAAGAGTATTTTTCTGGAATTGTCAGTTATAGGAAGAAAATTATTCTTCCAGCAGCTTTATAATATCCTGATTATTAAATTTAAATTGTTTTAGTGGAAGGAGGCAAAACCGGAAGACCTTATGGATTCAAAACTTAGATGTGTGTTTGAATTGCCAGCAGAAAATGATAAACCAGTAAGTATGTTTATAGTTAACAGTAATTGAATGTTGCAAGCTGATGCTTATTTGCATACCATCTCCCGCAAAACCAAGATTTAAGTTGGCAAATTATTTTCCTTCTTCTGATGTATGAAGAAAAAAATAAGCTGAAGTTAACAAATAAGTGGGCCTTCATGAAATCTGCCTTTGAGAGACTTGGAGAAAGACAGCTAATTGAAACATTTTTTCCCTTTGAAAAGTGCAACCTGTTGGCTGTTGAAATGTCATAATTTCCAAAGAGCTTCTTTGACTTGGCAAAGTTATAGGTTGCTATTTAACAGTGGGTAAGACCAAAACGGAATAATTTGCCGTTTATCAGGGTGCTTGGTGGGCAGGTGGTGGTGAGCTCTGAGGTTCTGTTGTTTCACAAAGTGCCGCCTGTAGGCTTCCCCATCTACACTTTCCCTCAGCACCACCTCTCTACCCCTTGAACCCCACCCACCTCTTCAGTCAAAATATGCTTTTAGATTAGGATTTCTCAACCTCAGCACTGTTAACACTTGGGCGGGATAATTCTTTGCCGTTGGGGCAGTCCTGTGCCATGTAGGATGTGTAGCGGTATCCTTGACCTCTGCCCACTAGGTACCAGTAGCACCCCCTAGTTGTGACAACCAAAAATGTCTCCGGATATTGCCGAATGTGCCCTTGCTGGGGCAAAATCATCCCCTGTTGAGAATCACCCCCTTTGCTTTCCGAGCTGGTGAGGGCAAGGAGCGACTTCCTCCAAGCTGTCAGCTCACTTTTCTCTGTGTGAAACCCAAGGGATAAGCCTGTCGTGGCCCTGGCTTGTGACCAGTTGGAGAGAGAAGACTGTATCGGTAATGCTACTGTGGACCTCCCTTCAACCTAGTCAAAAAACTTACAATAAATTGTATTAAAAACACAGTTTAAAACACATGCAGAACATTCAACCACCCTGGCTGTTAACAGCTGGAGGTGGGAAATAGAAATGCTCACCTTCTCGACATTATCCATAGCCATCTCCAGGAATGCTGATGCTTTGTGTCAAAACCACGTAGCATTTTCTTTCTACTCAGTAATTGACCACTATCATTATCCTGTTGGTTTGAATGGCACTGGTCTTTTTTTCTTTTTTTCCTTCCCCCTTCCCGTCACACGTTCTGTCCTGGGAAGGTCAGTTGTGGACGCTGTGAGCTCTGTATTCTGGCCCTAGCTCTGTGCTAGGTGATTAGCTCTGTATGTTGGGGCCTTGCCTTTCAGGGCCTCGCTCTTCTCACTTGGGAGACGAAGGGTAGAGCTCCTAGTTTTCAGTTTGCTGCATGGAACCCCCAGGGCAACGATCCCCAGTTATTTTATTTTCCCGACACACCTGAGTGCTTCCATGCCCTCCCCCCACTTACTGATTCATCCCCAGCCGGTCTCCAGAGTGTGTCACAGCAGAGTCTTGGCCGAGGAAATGGAGGAATGTGGTGCTTCCCCAGACTGAAATATTGTAGACACTGAGCTTACTGCACCTTCATTCCATCTTCAAAGTTTTCTAAGTTCATGAAATAAATCGCCCTCTGGCCTTCTTCCACCCCCGCTCAGCCAGTCCTGGGGGTGTTCAGATCTTCGTGGTGACAGTAATTTGTGGCTGATAGTTCCTGAGCTTGCACAGTTACAGTATGCTAATTTTTGCATGGCGGGAATTTGATAGTGCAGTATGCACGGCCCCTTCTCTCTTTCTTTGAAGTGTTAGTGTCAGCTGAACTTCATTATTTGCCCTAATCCATAATTTCTGGAGCGCAGTTGCTTTAGATTATTAAGATACTAGATAAAGTGATCCATTTTAAAAGTAAATGTCACATTTTACAGTGTGGATGAAACGCTGCCACGTGTGGTGTTTGCTGAGAACTACTTTACTTTGCATAAAAAAGTCCTTTATTACATAGTTGGTGACACTTGGGCTTTCATTTATTTCTGAACAGCATGATGTAGAAATAAATAAAATTATATCCACAACTGCATCAAAGACAGAAACACCAACAGTGTCTAAAGCTCTGAGTTCTTCTTTGGATGACACTGAAGTTAAGAAGGTGATGGAAGAATGTAAGCGGCTGCAGAGTGAAGTTCAGAGGCTGCGGGAAGAGAACAGGCAGTTCAAGGTAACAGCGTTTTATTTCTGATCATCTGCAGGGAACAGGGGCTTTTTCACTGGGATCTTGGGTGGGGAAGTTGATGGACCCCTGAATTTGTAGAGCTGTTTTATATTTGCACAATATAAACTCTTGTCACCTCGTAAACAAAAAAAACAACAAACAAACAATCCATTCGTGTAAATTGAAATTCAGTTCTGAGACTAAAAATAGAACAGCAGTAGTTATCTTGAATTCACATGTTCAAACCCCACTCCATCCCCACTGGATGGGAATCTTTTTTAAGTGGGTAAATACTGACCTGTACTGTGTTTTAACACAGGCGTAATTCTGATTCATGAGGATCCTAAATAGGTCTAGGCAGTAGGGTCTCATCCTGCTGTTAACACGGTGAGGAGACTGGAGATGGGAAGCTGTCGCCGTACATGGGTGGAAATTGCCGGGAACCAGAGTCTCCAGCTTGTGGCCATTGACCCGGTGGTTGGCATTGGCATTGGAGAGAGGCAGGTGCACTTCTCTTGGCCTTGGAGGCCTGCGGTGTTGTGGAAACGACCAGCCAAACTTGGACTCGCTGTGAATCTTTGTTAGTCACGGTGGCTCCCAGGCCTCTGTTCATAAAACCCCTTTAAGGCCCCTTCCAGTGTTAAAAGTCTGTCTGTTTCATACACAGTATTAAAGAGAGCATTTCTGAACGTCTGATCATAGGGTCTTTTGTTGCAGCTTAAATCTCGAGGCCGATCTGTTCTCTTCTTCGTGATCATGTCCCCCAACCACATGATAGGCTTTTTCACTCTTTCACTGCATAGCACCAGGTACACGTCATAAATTCGTGGCAGTTGACTTTTCCTTCTCTTAATTCTGACAAGGTAGTAGATACAGGAGGGCTGACAGAGTTTGGGAAATGGCATCATCTTCTTTCTTTGCAGTAATCTTGATTTGCCTCATTCAGTGACTTCTTTTAGTAAGGAGTAAATTATGAAGCTGACACACTACTAAAAATCTAAGATAAAAATCTAAGATACGCCTAAAGCTAATCTAAGATACGCCTAAAGCTTCTCCTTGAATGTATTGCTCTTCAGAAACAGACTTCTGTGCCATTTAAAGTGATAAATAGGTAGAAATAGCTTGTATATAAACCCAATAAAATAAATGCTGTACTGCTGTGCCCATTTTTTTTTTGAAGTTAATCGAATAGCACCAGTCATTTATCACCGTGCAGTCGTAGTGGCCACGCCCCATGAGCAGAGTGTCTTTAAAATATTATCAGACCAATCTTGACATTAGAAGATTCTTTATCTTGTCAAACGCTGATTTCTTGTTTTGTGTTGTTTCATCCTTCCGTTTGGCCAGCACATTTCCTGAGGCCCTACCGCGTACCCCGCTCTGTGGCTACAGACACGGGCAGTCCCTGCCCTTAAGATAAGCTTCCTGTTAACCAGGGTAGCCGGGGAGGCCCTGACACGAGTACTGATAACCAGTGTGATGAGTGGTGCCACCGAGATGGCCATGAGTGTCACGGAAAGTCTGCTCGATGGGTGGGATGCCTGTTGTCTTCAAGACCTGCTAGGCACTTGGTGAATGTTAACGAACTGAAGGAGAAGAAGAGAAAGTGCAGCTGCTGTGTGGGCGTCAGGGATGAGTCGAGGGGTGACTAGCCTTGGTGTGCGCCCCGTTTGGGGACGTGGAGAAGGAGAAAGTTTCTGTTCTTACAGGTCTGTGTGTGCGGGGGAAAATGGCCACGTTATCTTCATGTGTATGAGAAAGAGCGTCACTTCTTTGGTGGGAATTCCGTGCGTTAAGTAGAAAATATTTGAGATGCACGTATCAAGCTCAGTTACATCTTGATATTAACACACGTCACCGTTTTGATCAGCAGTCTACCTGTAACTCATCAGATTTCAGCTATATACAGAGCTCTATCTTCGAAAGCTTCCAGGTCCCCCACTTGGTCGTTTCTTGTGATTCTTTTCTCTTAAGGGTTTTTTTCTGTAAATCATGGGGAACCAGGGAGTCCCCTGCTTAGATGTGTGGTATAAAAAGGTACCCAGCAGCATTGTGTAGGATGGATGGGAGAAAAGGAGGGGCTCCTGGCAGTATTTTCCTGGTGGCCTCAAGCCAGTCTCTTCTTCTCTGTAGGCTTGTTTCTCCATTTGCAAAATGAGGAGGTTGGACCTTATCACGTGATCGAGTCTGGGCATCACTGCCCCCCTCCCCCCCGCGTCCCCCAAGCTGTACAGCTGACTGCTGCTCTGGTGCCTTGGACGGTCTTTGAAACGTGTGTTTGCTCCCGCAGGAAGAAGATGGACTTCGGATGAGAAAGGCAGCTCAGAGCAACAGCCCCGTTCCTGCGTTAGCCGCGGCTGGGAAGGAGGAGGGCCTCAGCACCCGGCTACTCGCGCTGGTGGTTTTGTTCTTTATCGTTGGTGTAATCATAGGGAAGATCGCCTTGTAGAGGCAGCAGGCAAAGGATGGTAAATTGGATTGATGGCTCCGCCATATCATGGGATTTAAATGTATCATAACCGTGTGTAAAAAGAAGTTAATGTATGATGACATCTCACAGGTCTTGCCTTTAAATTACCCCTCCCTGCGCGTGTGTGCTGCCGCACGCGTGCACACACACACACATAGAACATAAAATAACAATCTTGTAGAAAGTTTAACACGTATAGTAAATGATTGGGGGAAAAGAATGATCCTTATTAATGACAAGGGAAACCGTGATTAAACGAGACTGGCATGTTGTACGTGTCATTTTAAACACTTGTAGCCTTGGTCCACGTTGCCGATCACCTCTCTTCCAACACGACACTCTTCCTTGCCTGTTGGTGCTGGCCCTCGGGGAGCTGGAGCCCAGCGCGGTGGGGAGCGCGTCCCCCCCCCAAGGCGTCCTCCCCACGCGGCTCACTCCCTCCGGGCTGCCCCTCCGTGTCCGCCCCGGCCGTCAGTTCCCTGGGACTGATGGACAGAGTCTGAGGCCGAGAAGAACGGCGCCATGGCAGCATCGGCTTTGCTCGTCACGTGTGGGAGGTGTACGTTGCCTGAGTGACCCAATACTCTGGAAATAAAAGTCAATGAAGGCTTTGTTCTCTTAAAGGGACCAAGCTAGATAGCCATTGGTTCATGTCGTGAGATTGAATTGTTATTCAGAGATGTTTAATGCATATTTAACTTATTTAATGTATCTCATCTCATGTTTTCTTGTCACAAGATCATGATTAACTCTGTGGCCTAAAATCACCTGTGCTACCTAACACTGCTGGGTGAAGCTGGCATTGCTGCTGGAGCTTCTGGGCTGTACACACATACGGAGGTGCGGCTCATCGGAATGTTGGAGAACAGCTGCCAGGAAGTGGTTTTCTGTGCAAATAAATAACAGCTCTCATAGGGAGGGACGTGCTTCGTAGTGGCAGTCAACTCTAGGTTACGCTTTCTGTGGGGAAGGGTAGCCGGTCTCTGTGCTGTTCTTCCTTCTCTGCTCCCCAGCCACCACTCACGCTTCCGCACACGTGCCCCAGTGTGGCCCTGACCTTCCCCGTGTGGCCTTAGCTGGGGACCAGGGCAGGTGAGTCAGGTGGCGGAGGGGTGAGGAGACAGGGAACCGGCTCGGGGGCGGGGGGGGGGGGGGTTGGGAGGGGCTGGGAGAGAAACGTCAGATAATCCATCAAGTAGTGATTGAGAGTTTGTGAATTAATTTTATGCCATAAAAGACCAATCCAATTCTGTTTGACTATGTAGCATCTTAAAAAGAAAAAAAAAATTAAAATAAAGCCCCCAAATTAAGAGTTCTTTTGTCATTTTGTCACTTTTGCTAAATGGCGGGGGGAGGGAGACATTATTTTTATCATTATTATTTTGTCATTGGAAGGTTGATTTAAAAATGAACCCTATCGAAGAGAAATAACATGTTTACTGTACATCCTGAGAACTCACGGTGAATGTTGAACAGACCTAGTTCTCGACCACACACCCATGGCGTGAAGCTGTGGAAGGCTGGCTGCCCGGTTGTAAATTAGTCTCCAGCCTCTGTTCCGTGTGGACCCAGGTACTTAGGAAAGGGAGTTGAGAAGACTGAGCTGGGAAGCATGTGCTTTCTGCTGTTTTCTCTAAGTGGAGTAAAATCTATCTGAGTGTAGGAGTTGCAACAGATTACTCTTCATGTAGCTTCTAATACCTCATGATCTTGAAAGGAGAGTGATTGGGGGTGGGGGGCGCCTCAAATAGTGCCTGGGGGTGCAGTACACTCCCATTCCTCTAGAGCAGGAGTTGGTAAACATTTTCTTAAAGGATGTTGCTGTGTGTGCCATTAAAACTTCATTCACAAGAACAGCTGCTGGGATTTGCCCGTGAGACTGGAGTTTGCTGGCGCCTGTAGTCGAGTGACTAAGTTCTCAAAAAGAGTACCTGGGACACTTGTGTTTTAGGTCTTTGGAAGTGACTTAGTGTTTCGTGTACATCTAGAAGGAATTCAGCTTCTCCGAGGATGGTGGCATTTTGTGTGTAGCTAAAAATCAAAATCTAAAATCCAAAGTTGTCTCTTAAAACTAATCATCCTGTGAAACCTCTTTCTGTTTTAGGGGCTAGGACTTGGTGAGCGCCTGTTGAACTTTTTGACTGAGTGGAAGAAGGGAACATCTCCCCCCTGCCCCAGGGAGAGGAGGAGGGTGGTGATGGGAAGACCGGACACCATGCCAGTGACCCTGGTCAGTGAAGAGTGTGCCAGGAGAGGAGAATGTGTGTGGAGCAGGGGCCGCTCTGGTTCAGGGACCATTTTAAGAGCCATAAACACTCAAGATCTCGAACCTGGAGAAGCATGCACGTTTTTTTTTTTTTTTTTTTAATTTTATTTATTTTATTTATTGATTTTTGAATGTTTTGGGTCTTCGTTGCTACGCGCAGGCTTTTTTTAGTTGCGGCGAGTGGGGGCTACTCTTCGTTGCGGTGCGTGTGCTGCTTCTCATTGCGGTGGCTTCTCTAGTTGCAGAGCACGGGCTCTAGGCGTGTGGGCCTCAATAGTTAACGGCTTGTGGGCTCAGTAGTTGTGGCGCAGGGGTTTAGTTGCTCCGCGGCATGTGGGATCTTCCTGGACCAGGGCTCGAACCCGTGTCCCCTGCATTGGCAGGCGGATCCTTAACCACTGCGCCACCAGGGAAGTCCCAAGCATGCACATTTTGGGTGTCTCTTCTGGAAAATGAGAGTAAGGCAGGTAGATGGATGTGCGGTCCTGCCCCGTGGTCTGTTCTGTCCTGAGAGGGTGAGAGTCAAGTCACTGGAATAAACTGGCTTAGAGCGAGCCAGGCTGAAGCTGGTTAGGGTGCTGGCCGGGAAGGGAGCCTGGGCGGGCGCAGTCAGGCTGCCCCGGTGCCTGCTGCCCTGGTTACTGGCTCACGGCACCTCGGAGAATGGTGCCCTTGTTTTAGAAATACCCGCCACCGGGCTCGCAGATACGGGAGAGATGCAAGCAGTAACAGAGTCCTGTAAATGTTTATTGATTGAATTTAAAAATTGATAATTTAAGCTCCCTCGGCAGCTTACAAAATACCTGAAAGACCAGCAGACTATGTTATTTGTAGGTATGAGGACCCGGCTTTAATTTTTTTTCTCCTCCTAGTTTGCATGTTTTCCTTCTCTAGTCTTCTAAACTGCTGGCTGGCACCAGGGCTAATAAATACTGATAAAATCAAAATTGATTTTTACCAGTGGACAGTTTATGCCTAGAGAGACGGCTTATACCTACATAACACAGAAGGGGGAAAAAAATGAAGAACCTCCAGTGATCCGTGAAAACCTAAAAGCTTTCAAACAAATCCCAGGAACAGAATTGCTATCGGAAGATATCAGTACTGGACTTGCAGGCTGTGTTGAGTCAGATATAACTGAATGAGGTGATAGCTCTGAGCTAAATAGCCGTTCAGATTAATTTGAGAACAAGCGGTGTGTGTGTGTATATATATAGCATATGTACCATATGTAAGTAGCTTAACATTTTTCAAATGGTGCCTATATTTTTTGCACACAAAAATCTTTATATTTGCAAACTCAGAATCCATGCCAAAATAGAATGCCTTTTGTCATTTTCAGTTCCTTCTCCAAAGAACTGGCCCAATTACAAGTTTCTGGTTGTGGGTTGTTTGTGAAATTCTTGATTAAAAGAAAAAAAAAAAAAAAACGAGCGAGGTGGGACTTGGGCTCGGAAGCCACCTTGAACACTTGAGTGACATTTAACCTCCGAGACCTTGGCGGGTGGAGAGGCCGCTGCTCCCCTGCTGGCGATGGCAGTTCGCTGACTCGCGTCTCGCTGGGGCCCTGGGGCGGGAGCGGCCTCTTCCTGTTGAGACGGTCGGGCTAGAGGAGGAGGAGCTTTAAATAATACATGGGATTATCAGAGTTCCCACTCTTGAGGAGGCCTGGCTCCGTGAAGCTTGGGCCGAGGTTGCTGCTGCCGAGAGATGAGCGGGAATGGGGTTGTATTTAGAAGGTCCCCTGCGCGGTAGACGGAGGACTCCAGCTCAGGACACGTGGATCCGATGAGACCCGAAAGGGCAGCCAGGGACCACGTGTGCCCCACGAGAAGCGGGGTCCCTCAGGGTTCCTGGCCCGATTGGGTTCGGAGAAAACTTACTAGTCTTTTTGAAAGCCTTCCTCAGCCAGAGCTGCTTTGACAGTAACCTCTCAGAGAAAGTCGCTGTTGTTAGGACGCCCTCCCACCCCGCGCAGAGCGTCCGATAGGTTCACTCACTGACTTAATGCTCACGACGACTGTGATGGGGGTGGGGGCATGAGGGCTCTGGTTTTGCACATGAGGAAATGAAGCCTCCAGGAGGTTAAACTGGGCAGCTTTTTAGAACCTCTCATTTGGAATGAAGTCAGTCTCTGGGAAGCCTGCTGCGAGGGCCTAAATCGCCAAGACGCTGTTTCAACCGCAAAAACCACTCAGAGGAGCAGCGAGAAAGGCCTCGGTGAATTAACGGGGGCTGATCTCAGCAGCGCTGACCTTCGTACACCTTTTCAGGTGTTTGCCTTCGTCCCTTCTGCGGTTATTTTAAAGATAAAGTAGACAGAATCAGGACTCTCCTTCAAATGCTTTTTATTTTGCATTTTGAAACTGAACACACTTCAGACAGTGAAGCAATGTGTGTTTTCCATTTTCTCACTGCCTGAAGATCTCTGCATGATGCTCCTGGGCAATGAATTTGGGAGCTTGAGAAAGAAAATTACTAGCTTGTCTCAGCGAGGTGATGATGAGAAGGCTTTCTAGGGAGGCTTTACAAAACTTGTATATTAAATGGGAAGCGAAGGCAGTTCATTAAAATTGGTATCACAGAAGTGGCCTGCTGAGGTTTACAGCAGCTGAGCCGCTGGTCTCAGACCTCTCCCCGAGTTAGCGCTGTGCTTCTCCGGGAAATCGCCGGAGGGAGCCAGTAATAGCGGACCCCGGTGAGGAGCCATCAGCGGACAGGCAGGCTGGGCATGCTGTGAAAATGGATCTCCAGCGAGGTTCACGGACCCTTTTCCTCCCGCGCCCGAATCTCGCCAGCCGCGTACCTAGCACACGAGGCTTGGCCTCCAGGAACAGGAGTTGGGGTGCACAAGGCCCTACACCCCCGTGCCGACGGACACGGACCCCACCCTGTTAGCTACGGCCCCTCCACTGAAAAGCGAGGTGTCCTTTTTATTGTCATTACAGAGGTATTCTGAAAAATTTAGAAGGCATGAGCACACACAAACAGTTGTGTGTAAGAGTTAAAAGTGAAACCAGTAGAGGTGGATGAGAGGTTGTCTCCATATAATTACTTCAGGTTTTCTTCTTAGTGGAAATAATTCACTAGAAAATGTCTGCATCCGATCAGTAGGAAAGGAAGAAAGAACTAGCAACGAAAACATAGCTGTTATCTAACGTGCCATATACATTTTGCAATTACGATACCTTGGAATGTTGCCACAATATGGATCGCTTTGATTAAAAGATGTCAGTTGAATAAAACAGTACCGTGGGATAATAGTTTTCTGCTAAGTAAACTCTCATGTTTGTTTTTAAACCAGGAAACGTTGATCCTGTGACAATACCCTATTAGAGTTACTGTCTTACACCGCAGGGTTGATGTGTATTTAACCATCTGGCTCAGGGAGGGTGGGTGCAGGACTGATGCTCGCTCCCTGTCCTGCTCACTTCTGCGTCCTGAGCGGCAGGAGATCCGCCCGGCTCCCTCCGGGAGGTGCAGCTGCCGTCCCGCAGGGTTTCCTTTCGCTGATACCCAGTGCCCAGTCTGGCCGAAACAGAACAGGTTACTTTTTGTTTGTTTGTTTCCTTCAGCAACTGCCAACTAGGGGAGACAAATCAGATATCTTAACCCGATTTCGTGAAGGCTTAGTGCTAACAAGAATGCATAGCTTTTTGTGATTTAGGATGATAAATTAGCGTGCATGTTTCTCACATCGACTCGACGGTTTTCCATGGAATACGAAGAGGTCTGGTTCTTTTTATGAACTGGCTGCCTGCATTCCCATCTGTCTTTTGTATTTTAGAAGTAACTTAAATTCAGCTGTTAACCTCTAGTGCAGCATTCATTTAAAAATACTTTTTTCCCCTTGACAATTTTCTTTGGATTCTAAAGGTCAGAGTTTACTGTCTGTCCTACTGAGACCACGTGTACAAGAACTGCTTCTTGCTTTTCACCACTCCCTCAGTCAGCAAACGTTGATCGATTTACCTTCTCTGTGTCTGATCCTGAATGAGATGCTGAGAAATTACTCAGTGGGAAAGATTGTGTTTTTGTGTTTTTCATTCGTAAGCAGCCTCAGTAAGGTGACTCACGCTGCTACATAGAAAAACGCAAAATACATTTGGTTCTCTTTCTTTTGCTAGTGTTTCGTTTTTTTTAAAGACAATTTATAAACTGCTGCCATTTGGAACTTCTTATAGAGACTCAAAATGATCTATTTTTATTTAAATGTTCCCTTCACCTCCTCTCAACTTTTTTGAGTAAAGAAGTAGTTTCAGTCACACGTGCTGTTCTTTCCATGCTCTGTATCTCACTCCCTGTCCTGAGAAAAGATCTCTGTGGCTTGTGATCGGGGATTTTATTCTGACTTCAGTATATGTTAACATTTTGGGAATTGAGTATTTTAAGAGATGTCTTAGAATGCTTTCGTTTTCATAATTTTTCTTTTATATATTTTAAGTTGTATGCCCTGTTTTGACATGGAATTCATTTAAAAAGTTGGTGTAGGAAAGGACTCTTCACCATCGTACGTGTTGGTTATCTGATATGTAATAAATTCACGGTTTTATGGCTAATTTTCTGTTTCCCGGAGGGAAGGAGGTGTATTTCTGCAGTGTCCAGCTCGAAGGAGCCGTTCACAGCATGTTCTCACGTGTTCCGTGTCAGCCTGACGAAACCTGCCCTGCTGAGGCATGAACTTTTGTACTAGCCATCTCCATATTATGTTCAATAAATTCTGTGCTCTGAATATGTTTAAAGGATGCTTCAGTGTACAATTATTTTGAATGGATGGCCTATGAGCAATTTAGCTGTGCTTTAGAGAAGACAGTACAGGCCTCTCTCACCACTTCTTAGGAACATGAAATTGGTTTACGTGAACAATCAGATATTTTGTGCCCAAAAACAGACTTATGGGATGACTTAGGTCAAGCTTCTCATTTTACTGATGAGGAAACTTTTGCCCAGAGAGCTTCAGCATGGGGGCCACGCCTGCATCCCCGTGTTTTCCTGTTGAGGGAGGCGTTTGTCATGGATTTACTGATTGCTCACTGGTGTTAAGTTGCCTCCAAGCCTGCAAGGTGGGGTGGTGGTGCTGGTCTTTCAGCCGTGGCTGATAGGCTCCATCTTCTGATGTTATCTTGTTAAAACATTACTGAAAACATTTTAACCTCTTTGGGGAAAGTTACACGTGTAAACAGTAAGACTTCGTACAAGACCAAAGGATAGACAGCTCCAAGTCAGTGCCCCCCAGGCCCAAGCCCGCTCCCCTCTCCAGGGGCTCCTGTGCCCCCTTCTTGTTGGACTTTCTCCAGAGAGCCTCTCCCTGTGTGCCTGTGTACACAGAGCCCTCGTGTTTTCTTGCACACACGCGGCAGCACACACGCCCTGCCCCATTCTGAGTGCTGCTTGTGGACTTTGTGATGCATCTTGGAGATCATTTCACGGCCACATGTTACACATCTGAATGGTTCTGTAGTTCTCCTCTGGGTGATGTGCCCATCATTTCCTTAACCAGCCCTCTATGAGGTGCACTCAGGTCGTTTCTAGTCTCGCTGCTGCAAACACAGCTACAGCAGACTCCCCTGTAAATGAGACAGTTCCTGGAAGAGAAACAGGAAAGGGCGCCTGCACGTAACATTGGCCATGTGACTCCACCTCGTCTTCCAGAGGACGTGGCAGCACGTGGTCCCAGCACCGCCTCCTTCCCTGTCCCTTCACCAGCGCGTTGCATCGTCCACCTTGTTGACCTTTGCTCATCTGAAAAGCGCACTTGGTTTCCCAGCTTTAATTTGTGGTTTCTTTACGTGAGGCTGAGCAGCTTCTCATACGGTAAAGGATCTGCAGGGACATTAAAAGGCCACACAAAGGGCTGATGACAGAACAGCAGAAATGAAGATTCTGAGGACACACATTTATGAATGTGCAAACAGGAATCTATACATGATTTTACTAATAGGAAAATCACGTGCAGCAAAGGGTATAGAAGTGGATTGGGCAGGGGGAGGAGATCACCCTTTGTGGCCAACAAGTTGAGCTTGGACTGTTGACCTGCATTAGCAGCCTCACTACTGCACCAGTCCAGACATCTCATGTCACCTTCCTGGGGTCCTTTGACTATGGAGTCCACAGAGGATGCGAATGAGGTGGGATGTTTCAGCCTCCCAGTCCCTAGGGAGCTTCTGTAAGAGGGACTGAAAATGGTGGTAATCCTTAAAGGGTTAAAATCCAAGCTGTGAAATAGAGGCCTTTTTAACCACAAAAGGTGCCATTCTGAGGAAATAACCACACCAGTTTGCCATGAGCTTTCGTTAGTGCATTAGAAGACAAATCTCCCTGAGAATCTGCCAGGGTCCTGTAACGGGAGTGGCATGCCCCGTCAGAAACTGAGAATACCCTCGGAAATTGTACTCGGAGTCTAGACTTCCTTTTTTTTTCAAGTAGAACTTCTGTTTCTTAGCAACGTTTAACTGCTAAGGTCACGTCAAAGAAGCAGAGAAATAGCAAAACTTTGGAGAAATACAAAATTAGTGTTACGGACTTTTGGAAAAATGTACTTTTATGCTATTTAAGAAAATGTTAGGAAAATGTGTATGCAAGGCAGGACTCTTTAAAGTCAAACCAAGACCTACTGTTATATTTTAAGCCCCTCCTTGCAGTCACGTTGCCAGTCCTAAACGTGATTCCAAAACATAGGAGTATCGTCCATTAGTAAAGATAAAACCATCAAAGAATAGCTATCCAGTCCCTGTGGCCCTGTCATACTTTGGGTATTTCCCTTCAGTATCAGACATTGAGGATAAGCCCACTTTGCAGACTGAAGATGTTATCTTCTCTCATCATCTGGCACTGCCTGCTCTACGGCACCCTCCGTACCCCACCACCCCTGCCCCCGCAACTCTCTGTCCCTTCACTGGATTAAGAGCAATTTGAAGGGATGTTCTAGGTTTTGTCATTGGATTTGGTCGTGTGGTATTTTTAATTTTGTTTTTTAACCGAAGCATTTTGTGTACATGGTGTAAAAAGCCAAATAGTTGTAATAGGCTCATAATGAACACCAGCACACCCCCATCACTCCCAGCTTCCATCGCCTAGAGGCAGCCGTTTTAGCACTAATTTCTTCTGGGTATCAACCTCTATATTTCTGAATAGTGTGCCTGTATTACTTTTTCTTGATTTTTCATGTCTAGATACTATCTATTGATTTCCTTCTCAGGAAGATAAGGATTTAGCTCCATTAACCTTTCTCTCCATCCCTGTCTGAAGCAGAGCCTCCTTCCCTGTCCCTCTCAGAGTGTTACGTCATCATTTCTGGCTGTGCCGGTATCCTTTTGCATGATTAAGACTACTTAAAGTATTGTTCACAGCTCTGCCTTGTATGTTCTATGATTATATTTCCCTTTTATCCACAGTCCTTTTCCCCCTGGAGTAACTAAATCTCGGTGCTTTGTTTGCTTAGTTTCTATGATAAATTCAGCCCCAGACTCTGGCAGAAGTATAACTCTCTTTAGTACATTTGCACATCGGGTAGTCTGTGATGTTTTTCTTAGAAAGGTCCCTCCTTGGAGCTCTGCATTCTCTTGCTACTCTCTGGGCTGACGGCTTCCTAGGCTTGCTGCACAGCTCTCATCCCAGGAGGGCTCTTCCCTCTCTTTCATCTTGGGAACTCCCTTTGTTCTCTTCTGGGTTGGATTTCTTGTTTTCTGGATCTCTAGCTTTCTCTTCTTTTACTACCTCCTTTTGGTGGAGCACATCCTTTAGCAGGTTTCTGACGGAGGAGTACGTGGGAGATCATTTTTCTGAGAACTTTGCATTTCTGGAAGTGTTCCATTCTGCCCTCCCACTTGGTTGATAGCTGTACTGGGTATAAAAATCAAGGTTGGCAATCATGCAGAGGATTTTGAAGCATTGTTCACTGATTGCCAGTTTCCAGTGTTGCCCATAAGAAGTCTAAGGCCATTTTAATTCCTGATCCTTTTTCTATTTCTGGGGAAATTCTTCAACTTTAATTTCCAACTTTCTTTTGATTTTTTTTTTTTTTTCTGCTAACGTATTTATCATTTTCAAGAATTCTTTCTTTTCCACTTACTATTATTTGTTTATAGCACCCTGCTCTTGCTAGATACATATATAATTTTCTTTTCACTGCGGATATTATCATTCTTTTGTTGTTCTAGAAGCTTTCATTTTGATGTTCTATATGAGGGACTAAAAAATGGTTGTGGTCTTTAAAAGGTTAACATTCTTTTCACCGAGGAAAGTATAGTTTTTGTTGTTCTATCTCCTGCATTATCTACTACTTACTACTCACTTTGGACTAGGTTTGTGTCTCTGTCATTTTGGAGGTTTTCTCAAATGCCTGGTTATCCTTGACCATCCTTAGGTATTTATTAGTGAAGCACTAAAAAGCTGACGGGAAGCTGCATGGGGGAAGGTGGGATTTGTTGAATGGTGGGTTTCTATGAAAGCTAACTGGGTAGGGACCTAACAGACACCTTTTTGGGGAATGTCTAGCTGTCAGTATCTGTAGTTGGTTTACCTTGGGCTCATTTCTCTAAAGAGGAATCTTACAGTCTCCTTCCTGGCAGCACTAGTCCGGCCGTCATCTCTTAAGAAGGAAGAGACTGTACAACCTCACTGTTTCATGTGTAGAGTTGTCTTTACTACCTCTATTTTCAGCTTCATACCTGACCTTGCCCTGGGTGGTCTCCACGTACCAAGATCCCCTGATTAAACTGCTGGTTGTTAGAGGGGTTAGGGAGAGAATCTGGGGGCAAAACTCCTTTTACAGACTTGCAAGTGGTCCTCCTGTTTTCAGCCCCACTGCTCTCCCGCCTCTGAGGTGCCTTGGGCCACCAATTCCTAAGCCTTCAGAGCATGAGTAGACATGCTTCTGAGCTCTACCCCTCTGACCAACCTGCCAGCCCTTTTCTTTTGCTTTCTGTAGCCTGCTGTCCATGATAAGTGGCCCATCAGCTTTCCAGATGCCAGAATTTTGCTGACATCTCTTGTTGGCTGTTTTGTCTTTTCCTTTTTTTGTTTATCTGCGTGATTTTGTGACTTTTAATTCTTTTCCTGTAATTTATTGGGACTTCAGAAGGAATTGGAGGGAAAAGCATGTGTTCTACCTGACCACTTTAGCCAGAAGTTTGGAAGACCGTCCTTCCAAGGCACCCAGTGTAGTCTTTGGCTCATGGTAGGTGCTAAGTCAATATATGTAGGTCTTATTAAACTGACATGGCTGATTTTAACAGAAGCAATAACCACCTGAGTTGTGTGTTAACTTTTTTTCTCCTGAAGGATTAAAAAAATACCAAATGTAAGCGGAAGAGTAGTAAGTTGTTAATTAATAGCCCTTAGGAAATAAATATGACATCACTGAGAAAAGACCCATCCTCACTGAGAGTTTCCTGGTTTAAAGCCATTTCTCCTAGAATATATATCATTGATTCCTCTGGATTCACTTGCCAGCTATGGGCTTTCTGGGTGTTGAGGCTGGGTGGCTCCAGGAATTACCAGGTTTCAACTCATTTTGCTGGTGGGGAAACTGAAGCAGCGAGAAGGAGAGTCTTAGGTGTGTCTGTGAGGCTGAGGGGCCCCAGTCTCCCTGACCTCTGTTAAGTGCGAGAAACCTGAGGTGGACTCTCGGGGGACCCCGTGTCAGGCCGTGTTTCCCCCTATGCTGGGACAGCAGTCCCTAATGTCCTTCCTAGAGAGAGCCTGGCTAGCAGAAAACAGGTATCCTCAAGATCACAGAGGTGTGCTCTGTCCATCTTATTAAAAAAAAAAAAAAAAAATCAAAATTCCAAGCTGCTATTTAAAGTATGTGGCTATCATCTTGATGCTTGAATTCAGAGTACTTCCAGCCAGGTCTCAGAGCATTCCTTCAAGTAATCGGTGTTTATTGAGCCCCTACTCTGTGCCAGGCTCCGTTCCACACACGGGGGGCACACCGGGGATCCAGGCAGACAAGGGCTGGCTGTCGAGGAACTCGTGCTGTAGATGAGGGAGGCTGACCGGAAAGAAGGAAACCAACAAATAGGGTACTAGAGACCCTGAAAATTGCTGTGGTGGAATTAAAAGGGTGCCCTGGTGGGCAGAGCACTCCAGGGAGAGGGGGGAGCCGAGGCAACGAGCCTGAGGGGGACCGAGTTCCAGAGAGCAGGGAGGCCACCTGGTTGGGGCTGAGGGAGGATGGAGGTGGCAAAAGGGGGATCCGGGGAATCCGGGGGTCGCAGGAGGGTTGGCCTGGAAGCTGAGAAGGTTGAGTCCTCAGGAGTATTGGCAGGTAATTGACTCCATGCTCACATCCGTCTGATGGGGGTTATGGGTGACAAGGAACTGGCTGGCTGTCACTTAAGGCCATCAGGGGCAGACTGGGGGTCACATGCTGCTGCCCAGGTCCACCCCCTCCCCCCCTGGGCCACGGCCCCTCCTGCAGCAGGAAGCGCCGCCCCTCCCGGCTCCCGCCTGAGTCACCGGCCCCAGGGACCAGGGCAGTGTGGCATAGCCCGCGTCACCGTGAGCCGTCGATCGGGCCAGCAGCACCACTGGGAGGTGAAACACATTCGCTTACAGAAAGCAAAGAAATAACTTCTTTTGATAACCAGCATCTGTTAATGGGCCTCTGAGAGCTGTATACAATTTAAACTTTTTATTAAAAACAAACAAAAACCAAAAAAAATACTCATTTACCCTCCTGGGAGCCTGTGCTATGAAATTACAAACGGCATGGCTTTGTTTCTGTGTTTGTTTTTGTTTTCCTTTTAAACGTGACTGAACATACAATGGAGAACATTTGTTTTGTTTTGAACTAGAACTGTGGGTTTTACTTTCCCCTCTTCTGCTTAAAGCTATCTTGGGTTCTATGTGGAGGGTCCAGACTTAACAGTAAGGTGGGTCCCCATCCCTGGGAGAGTCCCCTCAGCCCTCGGACCCCAAACCCACCCCTCCCTGGAGCCTAGAGTCTGGGAAGCATGGCTTCTTGCCCAGGAGAAAAGAGCCTGGGATTTTCTGTCAGCACCAAATGCTCCAGAACCGAGAAGCCGGGGATGGGAGGGTGCCTCAGTCCAGTCAGTGGGGCCAGGAGCATTCTCTCTTCCTGAGCACGGGCCTCCTAATTAGGGGAGGCTCAGCCAGTCCCACAAAGCAGCTCTGGACTGCTTTCCCCAAATACAGTCACGAATCCCACCCCTGCCAGGGACCAGAGCCCCAGAGGGACACCCCGAGATGGAGGCTCAGCTCTCAGGCTCTGGGGCCTGGCTTCGGAGGCCTCGGGCTGGTCCCTGTCTGCTCCGAGCCTGCATTCTCTCTGCAAGTTGCAGAGTCACACCCTGCACTGGGGGGCATCCTGTGAGGGAGGCATGCCGGGCACGTGGCAGTGACTTCTTCGCTGGCAAGGGTTAACCAGGATCACCAACGACCTGGTTTAGCCAACTGTATTCACTGAAGTTCTGCCGTGGGCCAGGTACAGCTGAAGCTGCTGGAAAAGATCCCAGTGACTGACTCAGTCCTTCCCTTGAGGCAGAGAATAAGCATGAATAAATCAGACAGTGATCAGTAAGCATTATAAAGAACATAAAGCAGAGTGATGGGATGGATAGATAGGACAGCCGGCAAAAGGAGGCTGCTTTTCGGGGTGGGGGTGCGGGGATGCTCATGGTGGCTTCCCTGAGGAGGTGACATGTGGTCTGAGACTTGAATGAGAGGAGCTGAGCCTCTGCAGATCCGGGGGGAGAGGTGCTGGGCAGCGGCCGTGGCACATGCAAAGGTCCTGAGGCAGGAAACAGCTTGGTGTGATCAAGAAACAGAAGGAACCCCAGTGCAGCCAGGGCAAGGGGAGGTTATCGCCAGACCTGGGATTTTATTCTGTGTGCACTGGAAGCCCCCAGAGAGCTTTAATTAGGACAGGGCAGTGGCGTGAAGTGAAGGTGCATAACAGAGAGAGCTGGGGTTTACCTCCACTTGTTTTATTCTCTTTCACACGTTCTCTCAAGACACTTCACTTCCTTTCTTTAGAACCATAATCCCCTTGGTTGACTTTAATAACCAGCAGGAACATTTTTCAGGCTGTTTAATTTTATTAAAAGATTCAAATTTGATGATAAATGGTGGTATGGCTGCCTCAAGCCTTGGATACAAGACTTGCTCAGCCGTGGACGTGTTCCCGCCACCCACCCTCATCCCCACCAGGAACACTGCCACACCGCCCACCCCGATGCAGTCTGAGACTGTAAATAATCTAATTATTTCTTGTACTTTGGTAAATATGCCACGAACACTCATAGCTCTCGGAGACCTACAGAGAATATTAACTCGGTGGGTTTTTTGTTTTGTTTTGTTTTGTTTTAAGAAGGCTGTGTAGATAAGTTAGGGCAATTTCAGCGGGCTGATTGAACCCCACACAGCCGAACAGAGGACAAGGGCTTCCCTCTGAAAGCACCATTAGCTTCACAGGCAACTGTTGTTCAACATCGGTGATAAGAGCCAGAGACAGGGTTCGGGCAGAGGAAGGAGGGCGTGAATCGTCGGCACAGCATCCCAGAAACCCTTGAGCCCACCAGGATGCCAGGTAATTTCACAGTGTACAGACGAGGCCCTGGGAACACAGGCAGGGTCCCTGGAGAGGCACAGCCTGTCCCCACCTCGGGGACAGCCCCCCCCTGAGCAGGGAACGTCAGCACATCAGCACTGCAGCGAGCCGGCTGGGTGAGGTGTGGCCCTCTTCTCCCTCCTCCTCCACATGTGGCCGGGTAGCCCGCTGACCCTAGGATGGTCCCAAAGACGTGTCGGAGGTTTCTCTCCCTCCTTGTCAGCCAAGCACAGGGAATCTTGAAAACAGAGGACGCCTGTGCAGGGCTAATTACAGAGCACATTAGTGTCACCGCTGTCATTAGCATTAATTACTTTCCGAAGGCTGGAAACGCTGCTTCCCTCCAAAGACCTGACCCCGGCCGCCAGCCCCACACGCTGGGGTTTGGTGTGGATGGGGCCGCCTTTATTTGCTTGCTGGCCCCGGGAGGGCTGGATTTAGCCGCTCGCGGTGTTGACAGCTCGAGGCCTGACTCGCAGGAGCATAGGCAGGCGCAGACAGAACGCCAGCAGTCACGACTCAAGAAAGCCGAGCTGCCCCCACAGAGACGAGCCCCCCGCCAGCGAGCTGAGACGTGCTGAGAGCCCGAAGCAGCATCTGTAATTCATGGCTCGGGTTTCAGTTTGTATGGCTAAATCCGACTTAATAATCCTTAAACAACAACCCACAGACTCAGCAGAGCAGTGGCAGCCCGCGCGTGCAGAACCGTGTTTCCATTTCACTGAATCTCAGGGGCTCAGGGAGGGAACTGGGGTGCCGTCGGGCAGGGAGACGGGTGAGGTCCACTCCCCGGCGCCGGCCCGCGCGCTGCCCAGGAGAGTCGGGAGCGAGCACTTAGGAACTCGGAGCCGTTGACGTTGCTGCGATGCCCGAGTTTGTGGTCGTGATTCGAGTTGCTGGCCACGGTGTAGACTCTGCAGGTGCTGTCGAAACTCAGGTGCTGAGCCACTTAGGACGCAGGCCGGGCTGTGTAACTGTCCAGGGCAGTCACGGGTGGAGGGGTCTGTGCCAGCAGGGAGTCCACGGGGTCGGACGAGTGTCCTGAGGCACCGTCTGGAAGTCAGAGACCAATTTCATAGCCACTGGAGGAAGGCCAGCCCGACAACCAGGAGCAGGAAGGGGAGCGGGGCCGCTGGGGGACCCAGCCCCCCACCGCCGACGGGCGTCTGCAGCAGAGGCCTGGAGGAGCCCCAGGCCACCCTGTCACAGAGCACCAGGGGTGCTTGGTAGGACGTGGGCCTCTTCTCCGGGGTGTCGGGACTGGAGCCGTCAGTGGGCCTCTGTCCGATGAAGAGCAGGCTTTGCCCGAGGGGGTTCTGCTCCATCCTGAAGAGCTCGTACTCCACGTGGGGCAGCCTGATGCCCAGCGGCAGGCACCCGTTGGTGGCCGTGACGTCCCGCTCGGCTCCCAGGTACCAGGCCCCCGGGCCGCCACAGCTGCTCGGCTCGGAGAAGTTGAGCATGGCCGTGGTGACCCGGTCCATGGGGGTGACGCGGGCTCGCGTGACCTGGAACGCCAGCTCGGTGCCGCCACGAACCTTGGCCGACGGCGTGCCCTTGGTGTAGCGGCCGGCGGCGTAAACGGTGAAGGTGGGCTGCCGGCAGGTGGGGTCCGAGAAGTGGTGGTAATACCCTTCCCAGGAGCGGTTGTGCGCGTGGAAGGTGAAGAACCTGGTGAGGAAGAGCACGGCGGGGCGCACCTCGCACCCGGGGCTGACCCAGCGGCCGCCCAGGCGCAGGGGCAGGGCCGCCTGGCGGGGCAGCACGGGCGGGTGGTGCTCGTCGGAGCGGGCGATGAGGCTGCAGGCCGGGCAGGGGCGGGCGTGGTGCTGGCAGAGACAAAGGGAAGGCGGTGACGTCCGAGGCGGGGAAGCCAGGGTGCACCTGCGGCGGGCTGGCTCGGGGTCCCGCCCCCGGCCGCCCGTCACCCCTTCACTCCCCCCCCCCCCTCCAGCCCGGACGGCCACTTCACTCTTCGTGGACCTCAGGCGGCTCCTCCATCCTCTGGGCCTTTGCACCTGCTGCTGCTTCTACCTGGAACTCCCCCCCCCCCCCCCCCCCCCCCCCCCGGCACGTAGCCTGGCTGCCTCCTTCCCGACCTCTCAGTCTCAGCTCAGAGGCCTTAGAGCGACCTTTTCCGACCACCCCTTGTGCGGTGGGCCTCAGCCCCTTCTAGTGCTCAGGGACGTGTCATTCCCCATTTCCTCTGCGCTCCACTCCTCCCCCTTCATTGGAGAGTAAGCTCCAGGAAGCCCAGGCTGTCTCTCTGTGGCTGCTCCATCCCCAGGGCCTAGCACAGTACCTGCTCGCAGCAGGTGTATTGGGCAAACGAAGGAAGGAGAGATGGAACTTGTGTCCTGGGATTTGAAAGAAGTTGTCCTTTCCCACACCCGGCCTGCTTGGTCCCAAAATTCGACCGTTAATGTTCACTGTCTTTCTCCTGCCTGTTGTTACTTCCCCCACCCCCAACTCATTCTTTTTTAGGTGCTTCGTAAGGACCAGGAGCCGCGCTGAGCACTTTTCATGCACTGTTGCCTTACAGCCACTAAAATTCTCATGCCCTTGGCACCCCCTTGCTGAGCGTCTGTGCTGAGGCGTGGCTGAAAAGTTGCAAAGAGATTCGGCACAAAGATGTTCATGCTTGTGTTATTTATAATCGGAAACCCAGCCCCCTCTGCACTGTCAGGTGCGGGCACAGTCCTCAGTTGCCCGAGGCTGTTTTCCTCTCGCTTTGGCCTTATTTACAGTTGCCCCTGTCTTATAAATTCTCATGAGCTGGGTTTACAGTAAAACACGTCAACAGGAAGCAGATGCTAAACCAAACTGCGTGGGAGTAGTCAGTCTGCATTTTGGAGTGAAAAAGCTCAGTCCAGGCCAAAAAGAAACCAGATACAGACTTTTTTTTTTTTTTTTTAAGGGAGCTGCTGCCCAGAATTTAGTTCAGAGCATCATTCTGAGAGGTAAATGTCCTGGAACAGCCACTTGTCAAAGCAGGCATCCCCAGCGTTTGCGGTTCCAGAAGGACACCCAGGGCCACGGGTGCACACAGGACAGGGAAGGGGAAAGGCATCTTGAAGCCCCAGCTGGGAAAACAGCTCCAACTTTTTTTTGTTCAAAAAACAAAAGATTTCCACAGATTGCTGCTGGATGAGTTTCTTGCCAAACAAGGGGGCATTTGGGAGTTCTAGTTTAGAAAGAAAATATTGGACGATTGAGAACAGACTTTTTTTTTTTTTTTTTCTATTTTGGATTGCTACATTATAAGCTCTTCTTATTTATTTCTATGATGAACCTAAAGTGGCCTTTTTTTCCATAATACAGAAAACGATATTATTTTTGGTTGGGGGATTTTGACCCAGAGGACTAGAAGGCACTTGGAAATGCTAATAAATGGCTACAGAAAGGTTTGTGACGGAAAGAAGCAAGAAAGCTGGGTAGTTAGCTGGAGTGCAGGTAATTAATTGGAATGTTGGCTGGTAAGAGTCTCCTCTAATTTAGGCATTTTAACCCACATTCCAACTGTTGTTACACTAATGTGTATTGACAGGACATAGTGCATTACATCACAGTAATCTCAGGGCTGCCTTTCTCCCTCAAAAGAGATATCTTTTGCAGACAGGACATCTGGGGATGCTGGTTGGTAATTTGGGGCGAGCAGTTTTCTGCATGGCAGAAACAAACGGAGAACTAGCAAGACTTGAAGGTGAGAGAGGGAGAGAGAAAGCGTTTCCTTCTCTGACGCTCTGGAAGGGGATGGAAGAAAGCACCTGTCTCTATCAAAAACCTTCCGGGCATCGTTGTGCACAGGTCCGGAGTTGCACGTGTCAATAAACAAGGCCCCAGCCAGCAGAATTCACACTTGTGTGCAAGCCAAACTCTTACTGGTTTAAACCTGTTATATAAAGTTATACCAACAGCACATACAGTTTCTAATGAACCCCCAGAGGTGACACCAGGCTTCGATGATTTTGGTCGAGCGTTAGCTGATTGATTAGGATTCTATATCCAGGCAATGAATCTGGGGATCAAATTGATTTTAAATTAATTAACTTCTAAAAATGTTCACGTTTACCATCTGGTTTTGGGTTGTGGGCAAGGCTTGGGCTCCGGAGAGCATAAGGTAATGACTAATTCGTTACTTGGGGGGTTTATCTGCACCGTATCCTTCTGTGAAATTATCTTCCTTTTTCTTTTTTTCATGCGGAGGCGGGCAGTTGGTGAGTGAACATGTAATTTAACATCCGTACATCTGGCCCTGCTGGTCCTGTATGTTCTGCTTGGCAATTGCACTGCAGGTTGCATGGGCCACCCTGGCTGGTCAGGCAGCGGGAGGGCAGGAGTCTGCAGCCCCAGAGCCTGGCCTGGGGACACGTGACATTGTCATCCTCTGTGCCCTGGGGTCCGTTCTCTCTGCATTCAGAGCAGTTTGCCCTCCTAATGAGGTGGTGGGTGCCGGTAATCACCCCACCACCAGTGCCTTCTCCGCTCCAAGAAGGATGGACGTCAGACCAGCCTAGACCCAGAGTCCTAACCTCGACTTCATTTTTACAAACCTCATCCTAAAATCAAAAGTTTCTTCTCATTGTGAATGTGGGCAACAAACCCCTGTAGCTTCGGTGGAACCTTCTGCTTTGTGGCCGGTCTCATATTAACAGTGTTGCAGATACTAGGAACACTCTTTACACTCATTGCTACGTTGCAATAGGGAGAATAAAGAATTCCCATTCATAGTATTCCCACCTCAGAGTGTTTTAAGACTTGGGTAACTCTTTTAATAGAATTGGTTTCTGTTTAAATCCCATGTCTTTTATTTTATGCTTTTACAAATATTTTTCTGAGGAGGGGTCCTGGGGTTTCACCAGACTCACTGGAGTGGTCACGAGGCCCTAGTCTTGCCCACCAGGCTCTGTGCTATGTGCCAGGAGAACTTTACACACATGAGGTTTAGTTTCTTTTTGCCTGTGTGCTCATCGGACAAAACAGGGCTATTAGATCTTCCCCAAATCAGGACAGCATGTTTGTGATGTCTTTAAGTTAAAGTCTAGGTTAATTGACTTCCGTGAAATTCACTCTGGGGTGGGCACATCTCAAAGAGAGGGCATCTCCCTTTAGACTGCAGCCTCCTGCCCAGAGGGTGGTCCATGGACCACCTGGGAGCTTGTTAGAAATGCAAAATCCCAGGCCAGACCGCGAACGTGACTGTGCTTTCTAAGAAGATGCCCAGGTGCCGGCATCTTGAGAACAATCAGAGTCTGAGAAAGCGCTGCTCCGCCTGATGTTAGTATGACGGGGAGCACCCAGTGCCGCCGGCTCCAGGGTAACAGTGGGTCCACATGGAGCTTTCGAGAGGGGCCTTCCGAGGGCTGTGCGGCCGCCTGGCAGAGCTCTGGAGGAGCTGCCCGCCTAGTTCATTCACCAACATTTACTGGCCCAGCCCGTGTGCCAGCCCCTGGGCCAGGTGTGGGGACACGGAGGGGCACAGGGCCTCCCCCCACCACGGGTGCTATTGGGAGAAGGCAGTCAGCCAGTAAACAGACAGTGCAGCCCAGAGTGTGCCGAGTGCTGGGAACCGTGCAGAGTGGGGATGGGAGGGAACATCTGAGCCGGGGACTGAGGGAGGGGGGACCTGCCCGTGCATAGCAGGGGCAGGAAGGGACCCTGCCGGGTGCACGAGGAGGATGTCAGGAGGACCACACTCCAGAAGACTCCCCAGGAGTTCCTTCTGCCCAGACCTGAGAAAAGATGTTTCGAGCGGAGGGAAGAGCATGTGCAAAGGTCCTGAGGCAAGCAGACCAGTGCGGGTCGCGGTGGTGGGGGGGGTGGAGGGGGGTTGTGCAGAGAGGGCCCTAGGCAGGGACAGATCCCACAGGCTCTCAGAGCTCACCCTCCCGGTGCCCCAGACTCACCAGGGCGCTCTGCAGCGGGCGCTGGTAGCCGGTGGGCCGGTAGTGCCGCCGCTCGGCCCGGTCGGTGTGGATGTCCCCCAGGTAGAGCTCCTCCACCAGCCGGGGCGCGGCCCGGGGCTCGGGCTGCAGGCGGCGCTGCACGCGGACCAGGCTGAGCTCGTGCATGGTGAAGCCCAGGGCGGCCGCGCAGTCCCGCTCAGCCCCGGCGCCCAGCAGCTCGTACAGGGCCCCCGGCAGCCAGGCCCGGGCGGCGGGCAGGCGGCGCGCGCAGGCCCGGCCGGCCGGGCTCTGGTCCAGGCGCCCGGCCACGTCGAGCAGGGCGCGGCGGCTGTGGAAGACGACGCCCACCTTGTGCAGGTAGTAGTCGGCCTCGGTGGCGCCCCGGGTGACCCAGGAGGCGCGGCGCAGGCGCACCTTGCCCTTGATGAGCAGTGAGTGGGCGGGCTCCCGGCACGAGGGGTCCCTGTAGTAGAAGTGGTAGGCGCGGAAGAGGCGGTTGGGGTAGAAGGTGTAGGAGCGGGTGAGGAACTCGGGTCCTGGGCGCACCTCGCAGCTGCGGGGGCAGAGGGGAGTTGGGCAGAGCAGTGAGTCCCCCAGCCTTGCCCCGGGATCCCCCTCCTACAGCCTCTGTTTCAGGCCTCAGCTCAGGGCTGGGAGCCTGCAGCCTCAGTTTCCCCAACTGATCTCAGCCCCACTTTGGGGGCTGGGGGCCTTCCACACTTGCCTTGTGGCCTCAGCAGAAGCTTTCCTTCCACGCCATCCCAAATGCCTTTTTCAGCGGACATCCCCCCTCCTGGCCCGGCTCCCCGTGGGTCCCATGGATCCCCCTTGGCCCAAGAAACACACAGGCTTTGCAGCCAGAAGACCCGGGTTCAAATCCCATTTCCGTCCCTCCTGAGGAATGTGAGCCTGGATAACGCCTGGCTCCTTCCTCTGGGACTCGGAGGCCCAGGATCCACAGTCAGGGTTTCCGGGAAGCAGCCAGCACAGTGGTGGCACCTGGGAGGAGCTTAAGAGACGGGGGCTCCTTCGCACCATTTGGGGGGCCCTGTGCTCTGAGCTCCCGGGGGAAGGGTCCTGCCTGTTCTCTCCCCGTTGGATTCCTGGCACCTGGTCCAGGGCCTGGCACACACTGGACCCCCCAACCCTGGTCCTCGCTGAGTGAATCGTGAATGATGGGTGCTTACATTGTCTCCCCCCTGGCTAAGCGGATGGGCCCCCTGCCACCACATTTCACCCACATCTGTGACGGGCTTGTTGATCTAAACCAGCGAACTTTTCCAGTGAAGGGTCAGATAATGAGTGTTTCTGTCTTTGTGGCAGTTACTCAAGATCGTGGTTCTGGAGCTAAAGTAGCCAGAGACAGTATGTACCTGGTGGGCGTGGTTGTGTGCCAATAAAACTTTATCTGCAAAGCCAGGAGTCAGGCTGGCCCTGACCCCCCAGGCCCTATTCTGCTGGTGATGAAACCGTGACTCCTAGACCCCCAGTCACACCCTGGGCTGGGGGGCAGGAAGCCTCTGGGACTCTCCCATCGGGGCTCCGCTGGGGTGGATGGTGGACAAGCTCCCGGGGAAGAAGAGCAGGCAGGCACCCCCTGCACAGTGTTACGCTAACCAGGGAAATGTTTCATACCAGCGCTGCAGGAGCAGGAGAAATATGTTCTCGCTCACCCTTTTCTTTCAGTCTTTCTGGTTATATTAAGGAGAGAGTCTCGGTTGGAGTTCATGTGTCTTTAACACCAATCTCCCTTTTCTCCCAAAGTGAACAGACTCAGGGCCTTAGGCAGGCAGCGAATCAGGTGAAAATTTAATGATGTTGTTTTGCTTTCATTGACTTTCTTTTTATGGTTACCTCCTATTTATGGCAAGTGGCTCAGCTCCCCATAGCCATAGTGATGTTACACTTCCTTTAAAAATAATCATAGTGCTGTAAATGTGTACAGTATGCCAATTATCCCCCAATAAAGCTGTAAAAAATGCATGAATATATTTACACCAACAAAAGCAAGTTGGTTTAAAGAAAAATCGTAAGGAAATACCAGTACAGGCAGTAGTTACAAATGGAGAGAGGTGACTCACATGCCCGAGGGTGGGAAGATTTGCCTAGAGGAATGCAGCAGGTCACACCAGACAGCTCGGTGGTTCCCAGACTCTGGGTCTTTCCCTGCACTACTCCCAGAAAACAGCAAAGCCTGTCTGAAGGGTACAATGGGGGACTTTCTGGGAAGAAAATGTTGGAAGTTTCTAGAACTATCTGGAATGCTGTTGTCTTGGGGCAGGAACAGCCTGCAGCCAGTCCCCATCCTCCCCATGTCTCAGTTCTGTCTCAGAGTGACCCCGGCCAGTGGTGCATGAATCCCACCTGGCCTGTGGAGTCAAGGAGGGGGCAGAGCCTGGGAATGCATCCAGAGCATCTTTGCAGAACTCAAGTCCCCTTCCTCCCCCAGTGCGCTAGCAGATGTTTGGCAGTTGGATTTCTCCCTGACCTCGGGAGGTGCGTGGAGGACATGGAAAGTCCAGCCCCTGACCCCAGAATGGGACTGGCCCAAGGGGCTGGCCGGGGAGGAGGGGATGTACTGGGTGTGGAGGAGGACACTGCCTTCCTTCTCCCTGACCCTGGGAGTGAGGACCCAGCTGGCTGCCCCACAGATGAGGGCAGAGCACGCCTATCGCCCCAGAGCAGCACTGGGGCCTCTGAAAGGTCAGGTGAGCCTGTCAGGTTAGAAGGAGAATTCGATGGGCAGGCAGGACCCCTGGGCCCTCTCTGGCCTACTCCTTCCGGCCTCAGGACCTTTGTACCAGCTGCTGCCTCTGCCTGGCTCTGCCCCTGGCTCCCTGGATGGCTGACTCCTTCCTCCTTTCAGATCTCGACCGAATGTCACCACCTCCGAGAAGCCTTCGGTGACCACCCTCGAAAGAGCCCTCCCAGGCCACTCATTCTCACATCCTCCATTTTATGTCTGTCACCATCTCAAAAGTTTATGTCACTTATTTCTGTGTTTAGGGCTTGTCTCCACCGCAGCTCCCCCTGCACCCAGCTCATAGTAGCTCCTCAGTAAGTGTTTGCACAGCAGGTGCTCAACGTGTGGAACAAGTGCATTTCATCCACTTGCTGTCTGTGGCTGGGGCAGGATGCCCGACACAGTCCCGACCCGCCAGGCTCACTCTGGGGAGGGCGACAAGCAAGCACGTGCTTGGCAGGCCTCTGGACAGTTGGACGAATTGTGCCCATTTCACAGATATGGGACACTGAGGCTCAGGGTGGGTGAAGCCTCCAAGCCCAGGGGCCTGTGGTCAGCGTGACCTCAGCAGGGTCTTACCCAGTGGAGATCCAGGGTCCGTCCAGGCGTGGGGGCAGTAGTGCGGTGACGGGCGCTCTGTTGGGCAGGAGCTGCTGGCAGTGTGGTCCCCAGCGCAGGCGGCTACCCCCTGCCATCCCGGCTGCCTCTGCAGAGTGGGCTGCAAAGCAGACGGACCCGGGTCAGCGATCCCAGCACACCCTGGTTCTTCACCTGCCCGGCCAGTAACGGGCTCCCCAGATCGGGGCGCCTCGAGTCAGCCTCGGGACTCATCTGCCTTCTGCGCGCCTGCCTGCCGTGGCCGAGTGCCGCCGGGCCCTGCACCCGGGACGGGAGGCAGCCTGGACTCAGAGGAGCCGGACGGTGGGACTTGCACCCCCTCCCAGCAGGAGCCCAGGCTCTGCTTGACCTCTGCCCCTGGAGCAGCCAGACCTGCACCCGCCGCTCGTGGCCACTCCCTTCATGGTCCCCCCCTGGTGCCAGGCCCGGGTGTCGTCCATCCCCACGAGTGGGACCTGGCCGGCGCCGGCTCACCGTGGTGCTCGCTCGGGAAGCGTGTGGTGGGGTCAGGCAGAGGCGTGAGGCCAGCAGCGGGGCCGGGGAGGGCTCGGAGGCCTCGGGGAGGAGGCTGTGAGCGGTGGGGCAGGCCCGGGGTCCCCGCCCCCTCCAGATGGGCTCGTCTCGTGGAGACAAGCCAGGCCTGGCCGTGGGATCTTCACTTCTAGGAGCGGCTCAGAGGTGAGACCACCAGGGCCTTCAGCTGCTAAAGAGCAGCGGTTCCCCTAGAAACTGTCATCCGCGCTCAGCGAGTCGGGCTTGACGCAGCCCAGATGGCGGGACGTATGGGAAGCTCGGTGAACACGGGCAGCATCCAAATGTTACGGCAACAGGCTGCGCCCAGGGGCGGCCGCCTCGACCCGCCGGCCCCGCTCCTGCAGCAGGCCTTCCCAGGGCGCTTCTTCCCACCACGCCTGTGGCTGACGTGGGTCGGGGGGCACGGGGGCCTGGCGGAGATGGCGGGCAGCTGGAGAGGCCGGCTGGGCCGGGCCAGGAGGCCCAGGAGGGCGTGTGGGCTGAGTGAGGAGTGAACGAATGATGCCCCCTGCCGCCCACCCCCCAGCACACAGTCACGTGGTCCCGTCCGGGTCAGGAAGGGCAGTTCGGCCAGGGAGGCTGGGGTCCCCGCCCTGCCCCTTGGAAGCCGTCTGATGGGGCCCGTGGCCCCCAAACTCTCTGCCCGCCTCGGCCTCTCACAGTGGATTCCTCACTTTCCTGGAGGTCTGGGGTCTCACCGGGAGACTCTCGGGGTCCCCAGGGACCAGCTGCGAAAACTGGAGTGACACCGACGGGGACCACGATGCGGCATCAGTGGCTCCTGTTCACTCAGGACCGGCTCCGTGCATTTTTATTATATTATCTGAGATTTGTATACGTTAGCTCACCGTTGCAGTGACCCCAGGAGATGGTGTTAGCATCCGCTGCCTCTGATGGGTAGAGCCACGGGCTGGGCGAGCCGGGCTTAGCTGGCCTGGGGCCCAGGCTGCCCCAGGTGACAGAGCCGGGCTTCGAGCCAGGCCATCGGCTCTGGCCCGACGGCTTAGCCATGGCTCCTTTTGCATTGCAGGCAGGGGAAGGGGCTGAATGAAGGAATGAGTAAAAATCCTGTGTAGCACTGGGTCCCTGTATATTCCTGCTGTATCCTACACCTGATTTATAGGCTTTAAACAGCCAAATAAGAGAGATGAAAATAAACAACCAATGTACCAGGGCTGTGGTGTCCCCACGGACATTGGGCACTTGGGCTGCCCCAAGGGCTCTCAGGGCCATTCTGCAGTGAGACCACGCCAAGGGGAGGCTTGAAAGAGTGGTTCTGTGTTAACTCGGGCTCATCTAGCCTTTTGGGGACCAGAGCCAGGATGTTGGGGTGGACAAGTGGGCATCCACGTTGGGCCAAACGCCCAGCATGGCCCCGTCGGGAATCCTGAGCTGGGACATACATGCATCCGCGCCCACGGCTCCCGCCTTCTTGTGCTCCTGAAATAAACGTCACCCAGACCGTCTGGGTCCCCTGGATCCAATTCTGCGGGTTAATTTGAACATCACTGGTTGTCAGTGAAGCTTGACAATAAAACAGTGTCGATTTGGGGAATGGATGGGAGCAAAGGGAAGAAAAAGGTCAAAAGGGGGTGTGTGTTATTTGCCTGGTAGGAAAATCAAGCTTATGTCTCAGAGCAAAACCGTGAACAGGCCCCGAATATGACATTGGCGCTGTTTCCACAAAGCTTGGTTTCTTGAGGAAATGTTTTCTGTTCAAAAGGAAACGAGCCTTTCCCCCCGGTACTCCCTCTGAAGGCACCTCGAAGAGATGTCGCCTTCACGACGTTAGCTTTTGACACGAATCCTGAGATAGTATGTTCCCGCTAAGTGTGTTTTAGTTTGTCTTGCTTTTCTGCGAGAAATTGGGATTTAATTAAGTCAGGAGACAAAGAGATACGGTGAAATCTCACCATATTCAGAACATGTACATGCAAAACACAAAACACAACTGGAGCCCTTCTTTGTAAAAACCCGAGCGGAGCGTGACACTGCCTCTCGGCTGAAGCTTCAACTTCAAGGTTGCAAAAATGAAGCCAACCGATTAGAAATGAACACATGAAATGTTTCCAGTCCCAGCTTTGGAGGTACCTTACAGATTTTCTTTCCTTTCTCTCCCTCTTTTCTCCCCTAGAAAAGTCGGAGCTCAGGGAGCCACAGCTGAAAGCAGATGATGCCGTGGGCCGGCTTGCACAACTTTTCCTGGGGACCTGATAGACTGAGTTTAATGCGTGGGCCAAATTGATTTTTATCAACCATGGATTTTTAATTAACAGTGGTGTCCACTTACCGCCATCCATTATTTACTGTTTACCCACTAATTAAAAATTATGCTGCTTTGGCACTCATAAGAGCAGGACATTTGAAATTAGATCGCATCGTTCAAATTACCTGCAGAATTAAATCCAGAGCGTCGAATTGCTCAGACCAGGCTACTGGGGTTTAAAATATGATCTGCTCCAGCCTGTTGTATGATCATGAGTTAGAATGCCAGGAGCAGGCTACATGGCAAACATCGTGTGGAACCTGCCTGGGGTCTTAGGGGGGAGGGAGACCTTGGAGTCTGTCTTGAGCGGAGGTTGTCTCACCCAGGAATCCCAGGGAAGGCAGCCTGTCAGTGCACTGATGGAGTGCCTCCAGGTGCCGGCCATACCTATGGACCAGCAGGTGTCATCTGCACAACTGTCCATGGTCCAGGTTCAGTCAATGCCCCCATTTTGCAGATGAAGAAACTGAGGTTCAGAGGGTGGAGAGACTTGGCCACCCTACCCCAGGCAGATGCTTCTTATCCAATTAACAAATAAAATATGGTAAAATACACCTAACATAAAAGTCACCATTTTAACCATCTTAAAGCATACAATTAAAATTCGGTGGCATTTAAGATGTTCACCAGGCTATGCACACATCAGCTCTGTCTAGTTCCAGAATTTTTCATCACCCCAAAAGGAAACTCCATACCCATTAGCAGTCACTCTCTACGCCTCTCTCCTCTCAAACCCTAGCAGCCAGTAATCTGCTTTCTGTCTCTATGGATTTGCCTATCCTGGATATTTTGTATAAGTGGAATAAAAAATATCTGCCCTTTTCTTATCTACTTCCCTTTTCTTATCTACTTTTCTTATCTGCTGTTCACAACACTTCTATTAGATGGACGTGATTATCTTCATTTTCCAGGTGAAAAATGGAGCCTTGGGAGAAGATTTACACCCAGGTCCACCATCCGTGTTTTCTTCAAAGAACATGAAAAGCGTAGGTCTGAATCAATGGCAGTGGGGTGGGAGGGGTGGAGAAAGGACATGGGGTTTGTAGCCAGAGCAGATGGAGAAATAATCAGGTCTTCAGATACCTTTCTTTTAGGGGCAAAAAGCAAAAGAAAAGCACTGTTTTTTGGGGGTTTTCCCCCCCCTATCCTAATTGGCTTGTTCTGAGGTTCTGGGAGGTGTGCCAGGTGATTTTAGGTGCAGTGGTGAGCGTTTCTTATTCCAGTGGTTATGCATCGATTTTAGAGGGTGTTAAAAAGCAGCTGCAGTTACCGTAGCAAAATTGTGCTCTCACAGCCCACATTGCCAAGGACAAGACTGAGTTTTAAAAGGGGCTTGGTCTGAACTGGATTTTTAAAAATTAAGTAATACTTTAAGTAAATAATATTTAATAAGTAACTATTTAATAAGTAAATGTGGTCAATAGCCTGAGGGGGGTGCACAGAACGAAGAGGGAGAGACAGAGGTTAACTCCTCACTTCCCCTCATGGCTGTGCGTTCTGGAGCCACCACCACAAAGGACAGCAAACTGGGGGACCGAAAACAGCAGGACATTATTCTCTCACAGTCTGGAGACCAGAAGTCTGAAATCAAGGGGTGGGCAGGGCCGCGTTCTGTCCTGAGACCCTGGGGGAGGGTCCTTCCTGCCTCTTCCAGGTTCTGGGGGCTCCAAGCATCCTTGGCTTATAGCTGCATCCCTTCAATCTCTGCCTCTGTTGTCACAGGGCCATCTTTCTTCTCTGTGTGTCTGCAGCTCTGTATCCAAACCTCCCTCTCTTTCCCTTATACAGATACCAGTCACTGGATTCAGGTCCACCCTGATCCAATATGACTGCATCTACATCTGTTAAAGACCTTATTTCCAAATACGGTCACATTCACAGGTACCAGGGGTTAGGATTTGAACATATCTTTTTGGGGACGCAATTCAATTCACAACCAGTACCAAGGGCCACCCAGGTCTCCCAGCACCCTAACCTTTGTCCGTCTACTCCTCCCCCACATGAACCTTGCATGGCTGTCACATGCCTTTGTAAAGCGGCACATGATGGCTGGAGTTCCTGTTCTCTCGGAGAGGCTGGCATTAATCAAATAGTCCCACTATGGATTATAATTTCAAAGAATCGTGTAAGTGTCTCAAAGGAAATTTACACAATGGCCAAAAACTTCCTAACACACTTGGAGTAACATTCCATGCTTTTCCTTATGCTCTCCAGGGCCCTTCAACATCGGTTGTCTTCCTGTCTTTCCAGGGCCATACATCAGATCCCCCCATAATTCTCTATTGTGTGTTCCTAGGGATGAATAGCAAACTCTTTCCTGCCTCAGGGCCGTTGCAGTGCTGTTCCTCGGCCAGAGCACCTCTCCCTCTGCTTTGAGCTGGGTGCTTCCCACTCACTGGGGTCTCAGCATAATCGGTGTTTCCTGGCAGGCTGACATCAAACATTCCCTTCTGCTATTTTCCCCTTCCCATCTCGCCTGTGCGGCACTCATCACCTCTCTCACTTACCTGCTTGCTGTTTTTTATTTACTTTTATTTTTTGACTTTTCAAGTTGATATCATTTCAGACCTACAGAAATTTTGCCAAAGCAGTAGAAAGAGCTCTAGTATACCTGGTTTCCCCAAAGGTTAACATCTTGCAAAGATATATAGTACAATGATCAAAACCAGGAAATTAACACTGATCCCATGTTAGAATTAGTCTACAAATCCTATGCAGATTTCACCAGTTGTCCCAGTAACGTCTCCTTGCTGGTCCAGGATCCAATCCAGAATCACACATCACACTTAGTTGTCACGTCTCTTTAGCATCCTTCAATCAGAGATGCTTCTTTGGTTTATGTCTTGCACAACCTTGACACTTTTGAAGAGTACTGGCCAATTATTTTGAAGTGTGTTCTTCGGTTTGGGGGTTTCCGATGTTTATTCATGATTAAATTCAGCTTGGGCAGTTTTGGCAGGAACCCCAAGGAAGCAATGTTTTGCCCCTCTCAGTCATTGCTTCAGGAGGTACCGAGATGTCAATTTGTCCCAACGCTGGTGATGTTAACTTCGACCACTTGCTTAAGGAGGTGTCTGCCAGGTTTCTCCACTGTTAAATTACTCCTTTCCTCTTTGTAATTAATAATTATCTTATGGGGATATACTTAGAGCTCATGCAAATATCTTGTTTTCCATTATACTCCCCCCACTAATTTTAGCATCTATTGACGAACATTGACGATTCTTACTTACAACAGTTATTACTGTGGTGTTTTCCAAATGGTCATTTTCTAGTTCCATCATTCTTTCTGGATTTATTTATTTTTTATTGTTTTATCTATAACTTTCTCGATTTATTGATTGGAATTTTGCTGTAAGGAAGCACTGTCCCTTCTCCCTGTTTATCTCTTTATTCAATTATTATTTGTCTTAGTATGAACTCAGGGATATTTATTTTATAGCCTACAATCCATTGCTGTCATTATTTACTTTGTGGCTCAAATTGTCCCTGATTTGGCCATTGGGAGCTCCATCGACTTAGCTCCTGGGTCCTTTTTACGTGCACTTGTCATTTTGGTTTTTTTTTTTTTTTTTTTTTTTTGAGCATGTCCTCATTTTCTGGCACTAGAAGATCTTCCAAGCTCATTTTGTACTTTTCCTGACCCAGCCCTGGAATCAGCCATTTCTCCAAGGAGTCCTGGTTCCTTTCATTGGAGAATAGTATTTAGAAACCAAGATGTAGGTGCTGGGTGCTCACTGCTACTGAGGTGTCACCCGAGGTGCCTCAACTTCTTCCTTCCTTCCGCTCTTCCTTCTTTCCTTCCTTCCCTCTTTTCTTTCTCTCTCTCTCTTCCTTCCTTCCTTCATTTCCCCTTTTCTTCTTCCTTTCCTTTCTTTCCTTTTCCTTTCTTTCCTTTCCTTTCCTTTCCTTTCCTTTCCACGAGGACAGGCCCTTATCTCTCTTGCTCCCTGCTGATTCCCAGCCCCTAGCACAGTGCCCAATGGATGCTAAATAAATATTTGTTGTGTCAATACATGGAGAGCACTTAGAACAGCGCCTTCACATAGTAGACACTCAGTAAGTGCTAGTTGTGATTGCTACTTTTAGTTGAATGGATGAATGAATGACTTGTGCTCCATAAGACCAATGCACATGAATTCCTTGTTGACATTTCTCCCACCCCCTTGAGGTTTCTCCTCCTAAAAATTGGCTGGTGATTTCCATCATGTGTGTGGCTATTAGGGTCAGGCTTGAAATGGAAGTGGAGAAAGAGAAGGCTTGTAGCTGTTGGGATCACTAAGAATCTGGCTGAGGGTGAAAGGGTAGTCAGTAAGGGAGTTCCCAGCAGGCTGGGGACCCTGATTGATCCAAGCAGGTAGAGAGGAAAGAGAAGTAGGCAAAGGGAGATTTAAGTCTGAGCATCAAGTCCTGCCGAGAGTTTTGAGGATGGGCCGGATCTGGCATAAGAACCTGATGCTGGGTCCTTGGCCTTATAGCCTTTTTGACCCTTGGGACCTGCCCCAGCCAAACCAGGACCCTGATATGGTTCTACACCCCCAAGGAAGGCTCCATCTAGCTCCACGGCACTGTTCAATAAACAGAGACTGTGGGTCACACATTAACAAGGCTAAAAAATAGCAGGTGAAATTAATTTTAACGATATTTTTATCCAGCCCCCAATAGTATATGTAATACATTCAACATGTATAAATTCAACATGTAATAGATACGAAAACTAGTAATGAGATATTTTATATGCCTTTTCAAATACAAGTCTTCGAAATCGGGCATATATTTACACTCACAGCACAACTCAATTTAGATGGGTCACATTTCAGGGCCTCAGGGGCCATATGTGGCTGGCGGCTGCTGTATTGGAAGCATAGCTCCAGCTCAAGAATGGGATGTGTGTGTGTCAAATTTCGCTGCATCAGAGGTTTCTGAAGCCCACAGGTGTTTTTTTCAGGAGACAAGGGGAGACCCAGTGAGTGGGACTCTGGCCTCCCGCCTTCTGCTTTAGCCCCCGCAGCCTCCGCCATTTGCTCTGGTTTATGTACTGGGGGGCTAATTAGGATCTGCTTTGAAAAAAGGGTTCTCTTGCTTAAAAAAAAAAAAAAGTCTGAAACCCTCTGGTTTGTTTCAAAATCCTTAGCTTGAGGTATTCACCTAGAATGTTTGTACTTGGAAGCTTATGCACATTTAAATAAAAATCCCCACCCAAAAAAATAACCTCTCTTGATTAGAGGCGGCCGCCTTTTACAAATCAAGATGGGCTGGCGTGCAACAGCGCACAGAGAATGTTTCGCCAACAAGCTTCAGAAACCGGCTGTTGAAATGGCAGCTGTCACTGTGTTGCTACAGCAAAAGATGTGCTTTCCAACGAAGCCATTGCACAAAAGGCACGCAGAGTCTCCGTTTAAACTCCCTGGAGAGGGTTACAGATTGGCACGCTATGACAGTACCAGCAAATCACAGAAATATGAAGACAAACTTTGAATTCTAAGGAGCCTAAGCGTCCCCTCTGGTGTGGATGGCTGGCCTTCACATTCCTCATATGTCCCTCATTTGGCCATAATTGAATCTCATTATCCATCTAATCTGAGAGTCTTTGCCTTCAAGGCTGGGGCGTGGGCCTGAGGCAGGATGGACTTTGCATTCTTGGGAAACTCAGAAATGGTGTGCTCTAGAAAAAAGTGCACACCACTTCCCAGCCCTGCAGCATCCCAGGGCTGTGACATGTGCCCTCTTTTGCTTGGTGAGCTCAGAGTTTAAAGTTGCCCTGAGGAATTCTGGAGGGACCATGTGCCCGGAAAAACAGATTCGGAGCCGTTGAGGCGCAGGAGGGCCTCAGACTCGGATGTCAGTGTGTTGAAAGGCTACTGAAGGGACATAGCTTGGTTTGTCACTGTTTCCCCCGTTCTGGGTTAAAAGTCCCAGCTTGGGCTGGACCAGGGGGGGTCGGTGGAAAAGGTGGACCTAATTGGTCCCACTTGGAGAAGGGGACTGTTTTATGTTTGTGTTTCCAAAATTGAAAACATTTTGTCAAGGGGAGTGGCTGACCGCGTAGCTATCTCCCCGCGGCCTGTGTTGAGCATTTCCTGCTAATGGAAGTGGAAACGCACAGCTCACGGGATGGGAAAGGAATGGGGGATTTGGAAGACAAAAAGTCTAGCCCACCAGGCCTGGCTCATAAGCCAGTTTTTGTTTGTTTGTTTGTTTGTTTAGGATTGTTCCAGTACAAAAACCGTTCACATCAAAACTCCCTCAGCCCCATGATAATGCTAATTATTCCTCACTCTGGCTGGGGCTTCCACCCAGATGAAAACTGGAAAATTCCAGCCAAAGCCCAGCTGTTTCCAAATAGCCGAGGCATCAGGGTGATTGATGGAAGTGTTTCCCTTTTCACCCAGATGTTCTGGTGTCTTGGAGACAAGGCCTCCTTCGCTCAGCTTTAGTGCCTGTGTTCCCAGATCTGCATGTTGGCCCCTTAGATGTTCCTAATTTATACCAAATTTGGTCAGTGCTCTCCATGGATACCAACGTTCAGCCCTGTGCTTCGAGGGGTGCGGCGAGGGGGAGTTGGGGTCTGGAGAGATAAGAGTGTGAGATCTCTCCGGGCTTCTGAACCTGGCTGGGTCTCGCGGAACATTCTGGTGCCTGCCCTGAGGGATGTAGTTACAAGTCAGTGTTTGCTAAACAGAACGTGTGTCTAGAAGTCTCCCGTTGGACTGAATCCTTCTTCGCTCTCTTGGCAGAAGACTGAAGCTCCCATTGTTCTACAGAGCAGGAATTTGGCAGAGGTAATCCCAAGGTTTTGACACATTCAAGAAGAACAAGACGTTTGTGTAATCGCGGTGAAGACTCCCGGAAAAGGGCGCAGGAGTAGGGATCCTGGGGCGCCAGCTTGAGGAGCTTAACTCTTCATGGGGCCTTAGGAACTGGTTCTCCACCACGTCTTCCCCGGAGGGGCCAAGAGCCTTCTTGTCTCACAGAAGTATTCAGGCTTCGAAGAGAGCAGGAATGGAGTCTGTCGGTCTCCATTGAGTGCCTTTGGGTCTGAGAGCTGCGCAGAGATGTGTGTGTGTGGGGGGGGGGGGGGGGGAGGGGCGGGGGTCCGGGGAGCAGCCCCAGCGCTGGGGGAAGTGCATCACTTACGGGGCTGTTCTCGGGAGTTTCCACAAGGGGGCCCTCTTGAGCTTTGGCTGGGGCGGTTGGGCGGCCCCGGGTGAAACCCGGCACCACCTCCTCCAGACCCGGCCTCCAGCCGAGGGCCTCCGGGCTCCCTCCGTTCACCTTGGCTTTGGCGAAGAGGGAGCCCCTGGAAGGCCAGCGCCGGGGCGCATGCTTCCTTCCACGTGGGCGGTCTTGGGTTCCGCTTGCACAGAGGACGTATTTGGAGACCGAAGGGCGAGGGTCACGGGCTCACCTAGCCTCGCCTCCTTTCCTTCTTCTTTCGAAGAAGTTTGCAACGCAGAACAAACACTCCGGTTGGAACCACAAGAAAGGGCATCTGGGAAGCTTCATCGACAGTGAAACCAACCATCTTGGCTCCTTGGGGCCTTTCCCCAAACACGCATGCAGGGGGGCCTTTGGGTCAGCCATGACAGAAGGCACGGAGGTTTGAAATGCGAGGAAATTATTGTAATTTAACAAGTCATTTTTTCTTACACTGTGTTGAGATTAAGTTCGTGGTCTCTTCCATACATTCGAAATAAGGAATTTCCCTAGAGTGCGATTTTGAGGGAAAACCTACATCATGTTTCGAAAAACCCGTTTTGTTGGGAGTTACCGGATTTTATTTTAAAAGCAATGGTAATATTTAATTACGGCATTATTTTACTGTCTAGAAAATTAATGTGCTTTTGGAGTTTCGGGAGAAAGGTCGGCTGTAAGTCCGAACCCTATTTTTAAATTACCATACAAATAGAATTCCCAAAGACGCAAATATTGGCTTAAGTGTCGCAGACAAGGTACAGGAAAATGCGCCGGCTTCCTAAACGGTAAATAAACAGGCTTGTAATTCTTGCCCTCCCTTGCGACCCTGGATGGCTGCGTTCTTATCCTGGGGAGAAAGCACGCCGCTCACCGAGGGGACGGCAGCAGTGCTAATTGGATGAGCACAGTGGATTAGTCATCGGGCATCTTGTCACCATCCTAATAATAAGGCGCACATTTCTGTGAAGCTCTAGAGTCTGCAAAGCCCACGATTACTTATCCACTGGGTCCTCACATCGAGCCTTTGGGGTTGGTATTGAGATTGTCCCCCCATTTTACGGACGAGCAAACAGAGGCTCCGAAAAGGAGTCTCTCAGAGTGTCTATCTTCCATCGCGCACATCGGTCGGTGGAAAGGCCCAAACTGCAAACCAGCCCTGTTACCTGGAAACTCCACTCTCCTTCCAAAGGCACACACAGCCCCTGGTCTCTGCACGACAGAGCACCTACCGTGTGCCTGACCACGGGGGTGGCAAAGATGCTTCTACAAGGGCTCAGGGCCTGATGCTCTGAGCCAGGGCAACCCCGAGGGCTCGGTGTGAGGACCCAGTGGATTAGTGGAGGTGTTCTGGTCCGGCTTGCTGAAGGGAGGGACATGGAGGGGGCCGCCAGGAGGAGCCTTGCCGCCCTCGGGCTCCTTGAGAGTCATAGGAACTAGGAGCTGCTTTACAGGTGGAGAGAGCCGTAATGGGCGCTCGGGCAGAGGCTGAGGAGGCAGCAGGGAGGTGTGAACCAGCAGCCGGGCTGAGCCAGAGGTCATTAGCGGCAGGAGCTGCAGGGGAGGCCTGCTCGCACCAACGGGGGAGCTGGGAGTGTGCTTCAAGCAGAGGGAGCGCCGCGGTGCGGTGCGGGGGCGGAGAGCAGGTGGACGTTTTGAAAGGCAGTGCTTTCCCAGGGGCCCCGTGCTTACCTGGGTGGCACTGCCGGTGATTGCAGGCGTAGGTGATGGACAGTTTACATCTGAATAGTTACATGTCTGTTTCGACTCAGCTGGATAACTGACACATCCAGCCTGGGATTTTGTTAGCATGAGGCTAAAACATACAAGGATAGGTTATCTTTAAAAATAAGTGAAAACGAGTTCGTTGATTTGGAGAGAAACGTTGACCCAATTATAGGACAGTAGCAATCAGATGTGGCCAAATTGCTGTTGGTGGCACACAATGACGGGTGGCTGGGGACCAAGGCGCTAAGGCCCTGCTGGCTTGTGTTAAGGATGACCTAGTGGATGTCGCGGAGGGGAAGGTGGGGCTTAAGGTGACCCGTGGGAGACCACCTCAAATCCCAGGTGTGGAGGCGAGGCTGGGGAAGTGGGGTGCTGAGCAGTAGGTACTGGAGATGGGAAAGCCAGCCTGGGGCTGCTGAGACGTGGGGTGAAGGCAGGGAGGGAGGTGTCGTGGCTATGCGGGTTCTCAGCCAGGAAACTGGGGGGGCTGGTGGTGCTATTCCTGAGATGGAGACCTGGGGAGAGTTGCGTTTTGGGGGTGTGCGATTTGAGGAGCTGACAGGCCATCCAGGAAGAGCCAGTCATGAGGAGCTGGCTGGGGCCACACATCTGTCTACAAGGCACACGCACGGCGAGGACAGAGGGTAAAGTCAGCCAGAGGCAGAATCCCAAGGAAAGCAGCCCCACGGGAAGGGCCAGGCAGGGGCCAAGGAGGACCACCCCGGGAGATGCAGAAGTGCCAGGGGGCAGGTTGTACATAAGTAGGGTGGCAGATACAACACAAGATGCCCACTTAAATTTGATATCCAGATACACAATGAAAAATGTTTTAGTATCAGTGTCTCAACGATTGCACAGATGAGATAGGGGTTTGGAGAAGAGAGACAAGACCAAAGCGATAGATTGTGTTTTATGGCTTAATTATTATTTTTATATAAGTTCTTTCATGCCATACAGAGGGCAAAAAAAAGAATCAGAAGATACAGAAAAGCATGAAGGTGATATAAAAGCTCACGCCCATTGCCTCATGCAAAGTGCCTTGCCATTAACCTGCTGGTACATGTTACCCTCTGGATTCTAGAGTCTGGGTTGTCAAGAGAGCCCGAGCACAGGGACCCTGGTCCCCTTTGAACCTCCATCTCCACAACAATATCTGACCCATGGCAGGCACACAATAAATTTTTGCTGAATGAATGAATAAATCTTTCTAGACTTCTTTTCTTTTCACACACACATACCTGCATTTATTCAATTTTTTTAAACAAAAATGGGACTGTCCTATGTATATTATAGGAAATCTATGTTTTTAACTTAATAATGGATTTTGGAAATCTTTGAGGAAGGTTGGCCTTTTAGGACTGGAGGGACTAAGACATATTCACGGTCTTTGAAGGAAGAACCCGAGGAAATGATGAAGTGGCACAAACAGGAGATGTAATAACCAGGGAAAGCAGGTGCTCTAATCAAGAAGAGTCCAATAAAAACAGGCTAATCTCTTCAAACAAAAGCAATATGTGGCTTGCAGTGGAATTTTCAAAATGTATAAAAAAGTTGTGAAATGAAAAGCAAAAGTTGCTTTTTACCCTGAAGCCCTGGTTGCTCCCTCCGAAGTGAATCATTTTAAGTTTCTTGTGCATCCTCCCAGAAAATGCATTCATGCCGAACTCTGCATATGTTTTGTATATGTTTTTTATTTGGCTATTAAAATTTTTTTATGAATGCAATCTTTCTATACACATCGTTCTGCATTTTGCTTTTTACACTTAAATTATCACGGATATCTTTCCATCTTAGACTTATCCCTTTGTGGAAAAGACAAAATAGTATTCCATTATACAGATGAATCTTGATTTAGTTAACCAATCCTCTGTAGATGGTCATTTAGATTGTGGTCAATTTTTAAACATACAACAATATGTTGGACATCCTTTTAATGTAGCTTGGTATAAGTTTTGTGGGTGTCATACAAAGAAATTGTATGTGCATTTAACATCTTGATGGATTTGACCTAATTGCCCTCCAAAAATGCTGTTTCAATTTACCGTCCACCAATGGTATAGGAAAGTATCTATGTCCTTACACATTTGACCACACTGGATATTATCAAACTTTTCACTTTTTGCAAATCTAACATATGAACAATGGAAGAGAAATTACAAGCTGATGAAAGTTTGTGGCCAAACACACATTTTTGTGTGTGATTGTGAAATACCTATAAATAAAGAGGCACAAGTTATTAAGCAGATACTCCACTTGGATTCATACCCTTTTGCTCATTTTCACTGCCACCACTCTGGGTAAAGCCATCATTTCTCACCTGAAAGACTGACCTTGGTCCCTCTCTGTTTCTCCAGAATCCACTCTGCCCCCTGTAATCCATTCTCCATGGAGCAGCAAGTGTGATCTTTAGAAAATGTAAACTGGCATCCTGATTCTGCAGTGTGAGTCTGAATATTCTGAGGGACACCCTCCCTATGCACAACTAGATTTGATGTAAAGCATAATTTTCCAGAAAGTAGGGAAGCCTCTGAGTTCCCTGGTCCCCAAAATGAGCTGAAGTGGGATCTGTGGAGACTCTCCTGAGAGCAAAAGTCAGTGTCAGCATTGAGGCTGTGGGGAACCAGGATTTAGGGGGTTGCTAGTGCCCCTTGACTCCTGGGAGAAGCAAATATGAATGTTCTCTTGAGAAAAGCATGAACATTTTAGGTTCCAAAGTTTTCCATGAGTTTCCAATTAAAGATCACCAAATACACAAGTAAACAACCCACTATGGAGTAAGAGTTCGCAGAAATAAAAAGCTTACATCCCAAGAGCATCAGATATTGCAGTTACTATCACAAAATAAAGAAAAGTATGTATGAAATGTTTAATGAAATAAAATATGGAATTTAAAAAAAATGAACAACAGACATGAACCTATAAAAATGACCAAACAGATTTGAAAAAAGAATCAATGGAACTTTAAGAAATAAAAAAAATAATTGTTTATATAAAAACTTAGTGCTTAGATCATGGGGTAGATTAGATACTGTTGAAAAGGGAATTAGTGGACTGGAAAATAGATGTAAAGAAATTACCCAAAATTCAGGAAAGAGAGGGGGCTGAAAACTAAAAAAGGGGTTAAGAGACATAGCAGCTACAGTGAGAAAGCCTAAGGAATGTCTTCTGGAAGGAGAGAAAATAAAGTTATAGGAGAAGCAATAGGTGAAGAAAAATTGTCTGATAATTTTCCAGAAGTGATAAAAGACACCAAATATTGGTACCAGCAAGGACAGTGAGTACCAAGCAGGATTAGTAAAAATAAATCAACACTTGAATCTTCAGAGCACCAAAGAGAAAAAGAAGAGAAAAGAGCCATCAAGCTAGACTTTTTTTGTACCCAGCCAAACAACCTTTCAAGATCAAGGATGAAACAAAGACATTTTCAGATAAGCAATACTGAGAGTGTTTACCACTATATGAAATGATATTTTATGCAAAGGAATTTGTGATGAAGGAAGGTCTGATTTTTAAGAAGGCATAATGAGCAAAGAACTTGAAAATTTAATCAAAAAAAGTGAATAAACTGATGATCTATAATTTTGTGGAGTTTTTAAAAAAAAAGGACATCAACTAAAATACTGGAAAACGGTAGCATGTAATTTGGAAGAGGAATGATTAGGTTAATGTTCTAAACTCCTTGAACTATCAGGAAAAGGATTAAGATATTAAGATGGTATAATTTCAGAAGTAGCCACTAAAATAATAGAAGTATCATATAACTTCTAAATCCGAAGAAAGAAAGAAAAAAAAAGTAATAGGAATAAGTACAACCCAACCTTATTTTAAAAAAAAAACACCTTATTTTAAAAAAAGACAAGAAAGTAGGAAAAAAGCATAAAAAGCACAATTTGTAGAAAACAAAAATATGATAAAAACAATCTCATTTACTTGCCAGTTAACAGACATTATCAAATTGGATTTTTAAAACTCCTCCTATATGTTACTTTTATACTTGAAGCTTAAAGACACAGAAAGGTCAGAGTAAAAGGATTGAAAATCCTTACCAAATACAAAATAAAAGAAAACTGAAACCAGATAAAATAGGATTTACTATAAAAAGCATTATTAAGGATAGAGGTCTCTCCATAAAAGCTCCAATCTGCCAGGAAGACGTGACCATCACATAGCATCAAAATATACAAAGCAAAAATTGCCATATAGGGAGATATTGAAAAATCCATCATCATAATGAGAGATTTTAGCACAACCCTTTCAATTATTTATAGGTCAAGCAGACAAAAGATTAGCAATGATACAGAAGACTTAAAAAATAGTGAATAGACGTAATTCATTTTATACACATGTGTGCACATATACCTGTATGTGTGTACATCTGTATGTGTGTTGTGTAAGTATATACACAATTATATATAAATAGATTACTGTGCCCAACAATTAGAGAATGCACATTTTTTTGAGCACACATGCAACATTTACAAAAACTGACTCTATATGAGGCCATAGAATAAATCTCAACAAATTCAAAGAATTGGTATCATACAGGTGATACTTCTGCAACTAAATTAAAAGTCAGAAATAAAAAACAATTTTAAAAATCCTGTGTTTGGAAATTTAAAATACTTCTGAACCACTCAATGAAGAAATCAAAATAAAATAAAATAAAAAACAGAAATTAGAGCTAAGCCAAAGTGAAAATAGTACCTATGAAAACACGTGAAATGTGAAGAAAGCAAGACTTTGAGGAACGCTCATAGGCTTACATTTAAAAGAATAAAGTCTGAACATTCAAGATACTTATCCAACTTAAAAAGTTAGAGCAAGAGAAACAGCATAAGCCTAAAGAAAGTAAAAGGAAAGAGATAATAAGAAAAAAAAAAGCAGACATTAATAAAGTAGAAAACAAAGCTTCGAAAGACAGAATCAACAAGGCCCAAGTTCATCCAATAAATTGGATCCACCTCTGGTAAGACTGATCAGAAAAAAGAAAGAACGGAGCGGCACAGTGGGTGGATGGGGAGAGAAGAGAAGAGAGGGAGAGTAGTAATATTGGGAATGAAAAGGGGACATAACTACAGATCCTGCATACATACAAGAATAGTTCTATAACTGAGAAATCAAACAGTAATTTACCACTGTCACTCCCCCAAATAAACAAAAAACAAACAAATAAAAACCCCAGGCCGGGGTGTTTTTACAGAGGAGTTCCACTAAAGTCTAAAGAAACAGATCATTCCAATTTTACATAAATTCCTCCAAAGAGCAAGAGGAGAGGGCCCCCTCCCCTCCAGCTCCTCTGTGAGTCCTTTGTCACCCAGGGCAGATCCAGGTTTTGTGGAGCCTGAAGGTTATTCAACTTGTGAGACCCTCCGAAGAAAAAGGGTGCAAATTTATACAAAAATTCAAAATTAGCATAAAAGTACATATTGATTGAGAATGGGAAAAAATCATATGAAATTACAAATTTTATACAGTCGACAAATATTACACACATTACAAAATCCAGAACATACTATTTTTATTAATCAACAGCTTGAATCTTCTACAGCAGTTTCTTCCTGCATCTTTTGGGTTGTATAGGCTTCAGTGGCCTCTTTATAAGACAAAGACTTTGTATTTTCTTTTTCTATGGCAAGAACGGAAAGGCCATTCAGTCTTTCTTTCGCCTTTGTTGATTGAATGTATTTTTGGCTTTTGATAATTTAGAAATGTTTCTTTTTAGCTCCACAGCTCCTTATAATGTCATACATTTTTCGGGTTGTAATCAAGCTTTGGAAAACCTCTGTTAAGTTTCTTTCACCTGTAAGCTATGAGATGTGAAACAACATTTCCTGCATTAGCTCCAGCTCTGGGCAGCTCATGTCTTGTCTCTTCTCTACCCTTGTGGTTCTGGTGACTGGTGCCAGAGGACAAATTCATGTACCTTCAGGACATGTGCCTTCATGTCCTGACAGTGGGAAGGGAGTCCAGTGAGAGGCTAGAGTCTTCCTGGAAGCCAGCCACCCACCTGCTCAGCCAGTGATAACTTAACAACACAGGGAAGTGGCTTCGAGACACAAGAACACATCTCACTAAATAAAAGAATTCCCAGCTCACCTTCTCCTTAAGCTGGATCCCTGAATGCCCGTGGTCATTCCAACACTTCACAGCAAGAGGCAGTGATAGAAGGTAGTCAGAGGGAAAAGGACCAGCGAAAGAATGGGAAGAGACTGTCTCCTAAATGACTAATGTTAACATAGCTTACATTTCCAATGTTTACAAAAATGGATGTCCACGTGAAGACCTTGCTAGGGTCCTGCCCCTCCTCCCGGTTTTGGAAAGGGCCCTCACAAGAGAGAGACCCTGAAGCCTTTTGAGGACAGTGTGAGGAAGGGGAATTACAGGACAACCTCATTTTATGGACACGGTTGCAAAAATCCTAAATAAAATATTAGCAAATATATAAAATAGATAACTAGTAAGAACCTGCCGTATAGCACAGGGAACTCTACTCAATACTCTGTATGAGTACATGGGAAAAGAATCTGAAAAAAGAAAAGAGTGGATATAAGTATATGTATATACATATATGTATATATATAACTGATTCACTTTGCTGTACACCTGAAACTTACACAACATTGTAAATCAACTATACTCCAATAAAAAAAATTTTTTTTAAATATTGCAAATGGAATACATAGTATATAAGAAGGTCATGCATTATGTCCACATTGGGTCTATCACAATAATGCGAACGTGTTTAATATTAGAAAAATCTATAAATGTCATTCACCACGTTCACATATGGTGAGAAACACCATGTAATGTATGACTCATAGATGCAGAAAAAACTTTTGATAAAATCCACACCCGTTCACAATTTTTAAAAAATCTTATCAAAAGAGAAATAGTTTTAAATATCCTTATGCTGATTAAGGGCATTACCAAAATCCCTACATTAAATGATATTTCTTAATAGTGAAATACTAAACTGTTGGGATCAGAAATAAGAGATGCTTATCACAGTGGATGCCAATTACTCTCAACATTTACTGAAGGTCCTAGCGGGTAAGATAAGAAAAAGAAATAAAAGGCTTAAGGATTAGAAAAGAAATAACATGGTCACTATTTGTAGATGATATGATTACCTTCAAAGAGAAGTCAAAATCTACAGAAAAGTTATTGGAAACAATAAGAGTGTTTAGCAAGATGTCTGGATAAAATAAATCAATGTAAGAAAGTAGATTACATTCTATAACAGCAACAAACAGATGGAGGGGAAAAGATACCATTTACAGTAGTAGTAAAACGTATAAGGTACCTAGGACTACATCTCGTAAAAATAAGCAAGACATATTTGGAGAACATTATAAAAATGTATTGAAAGACATTCCAGAAGATAGAAATAAATGAAGTGATATATTCATGGGTAGGAAATATCAAGAGATGTCTTTTCTCTACAAACTGATCCATAGGTACGGTGGATTCCGGTCAGAATCCCAACAGGTTATTTTATTTTACTTTTTATTTTATTTTATTCTTTTAGGATCTTGACAAGATGGTTATAAAATTTATATGAAAGAGCATAGGTGTCAGAAAGTGAAGAAAAATAAGGGATGGGGGAGTGTTGTATCAGAGATCAAGATTTATGGAAAACTAGAGTAATTGTAACATTGTATATTCTGTGAAGAGGTAAACAAATTGACCAAAAGAATAGAGTAGAGAGCTCAGATACTGACCGCGAAATTTGTAAGCTTGATATATGACAGGACTGCTTGGTTATCCACAGGGAAAACAAAAAGAAACTCTACCCCTTCCTCACACCAACCCCCCCAAATCAATTTCCAATGGATAAAAGACTTAAATGTAAATTTCAAAGTGCTAAAACTTTTAGAAGAGAATGTGGAAGAATATCTTTTTGACCTCAGGATAGGGAAGGATTTCTCAAACAAGATGCAAAAAGTGTTACCACTGGGAGACAAGCTAATAAATACATTAAAATTAGGAACTTCTGTTACTGGAAAGACACCACAAAGGGAATGAAAGGAAAACCACAAACCAGGAGGAGATACCTACTACACACAGAACAAACAAATGATTAATGTACAGACTATGTAAAGAAGTCCCAAACATCTTAAAGACAACACAATAGAAAAATAGGCACAAGACACAAGCCAGTATCTTACAGAAGAGGAAACAGAATGGTAAATAAAGCTAGGTAGAGACATTCAAGCCCATTAATTGTCAGGGCCATGGAAAGTAAGGCCCAGTGAAGTAACATTTTACACTCATGAGATAAGCAAAAATTATGAATTCCAAAAATAGCAAGTGTAGGTGAAGATTAGTGGGAAGGCTGCTGCTTTGTAAAACCACTCTTGTAAATGAACATTATAAAAGTTTATAGGGACTTCCCTGGTCATGCAGTGGTTAAGAATCCGCCTGACAATGCAGGGGACACGGGTTTGAGCCCTGGTTGGGGAAGATCCCACATGTCACGGAGCAACTAAGCCCTGTGCGCCATAACTACTGAGCCTGTGCTCTAGAGCCCGCGAGCCACAACTACTGAGCCCGCATGCCACAACTACTGAAGCCCGTGTGCCTAGAGCCCGTGCTCCACAACAAGAGAAGCCACCGCAATGAGAAGCCCGCACACCACAACGAAGAGTAGCCCCCGCTCGCCGCAACTAGAGAAAGCCCACGCACAGCAACGAAGACCCAACGCAGCCAAAAAATAAAGTTAAAATGATACTTAAAAAAAAAAAGTTTACAACATGAGATCAGTGGCTTACATTTTCTGTGACTCACAGTCAGAAATCTGTTTTACATCAACACCCAGTATGTATGCATGCACGAGCATGCACACATGTGCACTTGCACATGCAAATTATGGAAATGGAGGATTCGGGAAACAGTATTGGTTCTCACTATGAGACATCCACGCCCTTTTTACTGGTGCTATTTTGTAGAATAAGTAACAAGGTTGACAGGTTTTGTGGCAGTTGTTTTATACACTTTAAAAAATAATCTCAGGCTTCTCTTTTCAGGTTTTAACATTTTCTTAATTTTTCTTTTGGTAACTAGAGCCATGTAACAAGTATGGGAAAAAATCGTGCCTTGTTTCAATAGCTTTGCTAATTTTTAGGCTGAAAGATGATGGATGGATGCTAGAGTTTGCCTTATTATGTTGAATTAAAATCAATATTTCTCTAACAATAACAAAAGAAAGCATTTAGGAAAACACACAGATTGGGGTCCTCTAGTGTGATTTCCTAACCCATTAATAGATCATTACTCAGATTTTATAACTCTTGCACATGTGTACCCGCAACAAGTACAAGAATGTTTGTAACAGCCTTGCTTATAATAGCCCCAAATTGAAAACAGATGGAATAGACCAAAGAACAGAAAGATAACCTGCAGCATTCTACATATTGGAATATTACACAGCAGTGAAAAATGCATGACGTGCAGCCACATAGAACAACACACACACACAACTTAGAAACCTAATATGGAGTGACAAAAGTGCAGAAAAACACATACAGCACATAATAACTTATATAGCTCAAGAGCAAGCACCAAAAAATACATTCAGGGTGCACACACCCTGAAAAAAGCAAGGAACAGATAACCACAGAATTTAGGAAGGGAAGAGATATAGGTGGATAAAGACACTGGCAGTGTTCTGGTTCTTGGTGGAAGAGATGGGTTCACAGGGGTCCATTTTATGTTATACTTCAGAGTACATATATTTTCATAGTTATCAAATATTATGTAATAAGAAGGTACATGGGAGCAAGTCACCCTCCTGTTTAAAACCCTTCCCATTTCCAAGTCCTACAAATCCAGTCTTTGCCTAAGATTGCTCTCTCTTCTTTTCTGCCAGCATTTGGCACACCACACACACTGACTTACTGTCAACTTTTTGTCACACCCAGTGCTACGACTGAATGTTTGTGCCTGCCCCAAATTCAAACATTGAAGCCCTGCTCCCCAGTGCAATGGCTTTTGGAGGTGGGGGCCTTTGGAGACATTAGTTTTAGATGAAGTCATGAGGGTGGAGCCCCCAGGATGGGATTAGTGATCTCATAAGAAGAGGAAGTCTTGAGCCCCCTCTTTCTTGGTGCTGTGAGGACACAGCAAGAAGGCACACCAGGAAGAGGGCCCTCAGCAGACACGGAATTTGCTGGCACCTTGATCTTGGGCCTCCCAGGCTCCAGAACTGAGAGAAAGACATGTCTGTGGTTTAAGCCACCCAGGCTGTGGTGTTCGTTACAGCAGCCTGAAATGACTAAGATGCCCAGCTTGTACTCACCCCGGGGCCTTTGCACTGGCAGTTCCCTGGCCCAGGAATGCTCTTTTGGGACCTTCCAGCTCATTCTCATCCTTCAGCTCAAATGTCACCTCTTTAGTGAGAACTTCCCTGTGACCTTGTTGCAAGTGGGGCCCTCCAGTGCCCCCCAGGGCCTGCTGCCCCCCTTCACTGCCTCCACAGGGAACAGTGGGGGTCTGGTCACTACCTTCCCAGCACTGACCGCTGTTAGTGCAGATCAGGGCACTTGGGGATCACAGGCCT